>NW_012147964.1:6610-19385 GCF_000956105.1 Propithecus coquereli
AAAAAAAAAAAAAAAACAAAAAAGTAATTCTGTGACAGGATGGATATGTTAATTAGCTTGATGGTGGTAATTATCTCACAATGTGTATATATATCAAAACATTGTGCTGTGGCTGGGGCATGGTGACTCAGCCCTGTAATCCCAACACTTTGGGAGGCTGATGTGGGAGACTGGCTTGAAGCCAGGAGTTCAAGACCAGCCTGAACAACATAGTGAGACTCCATCTGCACACAAAAAAAATTTTGTTTAAATTATCCTAGCATGGTAGTGCATGCCTGTAGTCCCAGCTACTGGGGAGGCTGAGGCGGGAGGATCGCTTGAGCCCAGGAGTTGGAGGCTGCAGTGAGCTCCAGCCTGGGTGACAGAGTGAGACCCTGTCTCAAAATAAATAAATATTAAGTAAAAAACACCATTGCGTTGTACATGTTCTAGATGAATATATACAACTTTTTTTTTTTTTGTCAAGTATACCTCATGAAAGCTGGGGAAGAAAAGTAGTCCATTATCTTGTTCACTGGTTGAAGCAGCAAATGTTTATTGTACACTGTCTACGCGCCAGATGCTGGGACAGGCTGCAGAGAGGAAGTGTCAGGAAGGGAATGAGCGTAGGATGGGATCTGGGATTGGGTGGAGGGTAACCAACTTGTCCTGATTTACCTGGGACTCAGTTTCAGAAAAGTCTCACACCCCAGGAACTCCCTCAGTCTCGGGCAAGCCGGGAGAGCCGGCCATCCTCCTGGCATGTGTCCTCCTCGGTTGGTGTTTGCCCCCACAGCTCTGGGCTTTGTGACGAGTTTAGGCCCCTGGGGACAGCTCTGCACTGCGGGAGTGAGGACAGACTCCAGAGAGCAGGGAGGGGAGAAAGTCGCTCGTACCCGTGACCGGAGGCCAGGCTTGGATGGTGGCAGCAAGACCCACGCACGGTGTGAGTTCAAAGCTCAGCTCTGAGCCACCGCCTGGCTACCTGGGGGGACTTCCTCTCTGAGCTTCTGTCCCTACATCTGTAAGATGAGGACAGTCATCTGCACTACCAAGTCCACGGTCAGCATGACCGTGTGTCCCTGGATGAACCACCGCGACTGGCCACCTGCTCCTTGGGTCTCTTGGGAGGTGGGAGAAAGCTCCTTTACCTGCTCGAACTGGCCACCTGGGAGAACCAAGTGACCAGAAGAAACCCTTGGGGCAACAACAACACCCAGGGCTGTCCTGCCCAGACCCATCTCCTTCCCTCGCCACCCAGCAACTAGGAACAAAGGTGACTTTGTTTTTCCAGGATTAGGGGAAACAGAGAGCAAACCTTTCTACTTCTCTACAGGATGAGTTCAAAGCGGTGAAATATAAACCGAAATTCTGGCCAGGGCAGGTTAGACTCGGGGGACCACCTCACACTCCCAGACACCCCTGACACACACACCTAATCCGCCTGGGCTGGGGCAATGACCGCTGTCCAGAGACACAGGATGTGTCTCGGCAGGGCATGGAGAGATATTCGGATGTTCTATGCTATCCCGGCCCTTCTGCCGGGAAGGGAAGTACAGGAGAAATCATTTCCTCGGGGTTGGGGGCGCGGGATTCAAATACCCAGAGACCACCAGGGAGGTGGAATCTTCATCCATCCACAGTCTCCTCCCAAGGTAAAGTGTTAAGAATGCTGAGATACCCAAAGGCTCAACCTCTCTGACCCTCAGTTTTGTCTTCTGTAAAATGGGAAATCATTTTCACCATTTGTGATGATTTTCATTACCCACACAGGCTCAATCGAGATAACGCAAGTAACGCCCAGGCACACGGTAGGTGCACAATACAGCGTGATGGTTACAGGGGTCCTCTGGGATCTTGGAGTGTCTCAGCCACAGGGGCGAGGAGGGAATGGGCACAAGATTTTTGGGGTCCAGGGTGGAGAGATGGGTGAGTGGGAGATGGATTTCCCCTAGCTTTGGAATTTTTTAAAAAAGTTGCTCTTTGGGGAGATGGAAACTCAGAGAGGTTAGGTGTCTGGCCCAAGGACACACAGCCTGACAGCAATGAACTCAGATTTCTGTCCCGGGATTAAGGGAGTCTTTTCTGGCGTTTTACGTCAAAAGTCCTGTGGGGTGTCTGGCCTGATTCCAGGGGAATCCCTTTTGGGGAGGGTCTGGTGTGGCCTGAGGGGTTGTCCCGGGGACTCTGGGAGCGACCGAAGCAGGGAAGCGGGTGTCGGCCCAAAGCCCAGGCCAGCAGCCCTCCCTGGCACGGGAGCAGGGATCTGCCCACTGTGATAAGCCCCCAGTGTCAGGCCCCGAGTAAGCCTTGGGGACGAAAGCAAACAGCCTCTGTTTCTGGCGACAGTGCTTGGGGGGCACGCCCCATCGGAGGTGGTGGGGTTGTCCTATGCGAACCCGCCTACTATTCGGGCCATTGTGTGGGCGCCTCACAAAGGCGTCCAACCGAAAAGCTCTTCCCGGGCCCAGGGCCACCGGAGCTCCTGGGTGACTCAGTGCTGGGGGGATGGGGCACCTTCCCCACCTGCCCTTAGGGCTGTAGCCCAGCGGGTGGGGGCCCCCACGGGGCTCACAGGCGGGTCTCGCCCAGGGCTGCTCTCCTTCTCAGGGTGGGGGGAGGCAATGAGTCTCCCCCTTCCAACCCTCCTGGCCTCATTTTCCAGGCTAAGCGATGAGAAACAGTCTTTCCTCCTCTGAGGAGTAAAGGAACTGACATCCAAGCCCCTGGCATCTCATGAGCAACCCCCTTCTACAAACCTCGATTTGTCCTGGACACGGGGCAGGGGAGGTTGGCTAGGAAGCCTCAATTTCCTGCCCCCTGAAGCAGCGGGAATAAATCAGTCTGGCGGGTGGGCGCGGGGAGGAGGGGATTTGTATATTCACACCTAATGGGTGAGTGCCCACTCTCTGGGGGACGGACACGTGTAGCTCTGACTCGGGGGTGCAAAGGCAATATACGCAACCTAAATGTTTGTACCCCTGTAATATTCTGAAAAAAAAATAGTGTAAAAAAAATCAGTGGGTGGGTTTGGGCAGCCCTGGGGCCAGGGGTGGAGGATCTGGGACCCTCTCTTTGCAGGGAACACAGCCTGGCTCTGTCCTGCACCCAACAATACACAGAGGCACCAAGCTGAACCCCAGCCCTTCCCTGAGGCCTGGGGGCTTTCTTGGGCAGCAAGACCCCAGCGGATCCCCCAAATGACCGATAGCTCTGGAAAGTCCGCCTTTGGATGGAGGAACATGCCTTCCCTGACCCTCCCAAGATGCCTTTCTGCTTCTGCTGTTCCCCGAGCATCTGCTCTGCACCCCCGATCACACAGCCCAGGTACACTCAGCTGCTACGGAACTCCCCAAATTCACCTGGCGTCTCCCCGCCTCATCCTGGTTTTTGCCAATACAGTTCCCCCTGCCGGCAATACCCTTCCCTTCTTCCACGAACTGTGCCTGTCAACTTCCGACCTCTGTAAAAATAATCTGATGCCACCTGCAAGCTTAGGCAAACTGCCCCCTCATCGGTCCCTCTGAGACAGCAGAGCTCGTGCTCAGCTGTGGGCCTGAGTGAGCCGGCACCTGTCTTTCTCGCCCACCAGACGGGAGCTCCCGGAAGGGTGGGATGGTGACTCTCTCATTCTCCTCCCTGAGAGCTGGCACCGGGTGCTGGGGATAGAGGCGTCCACACGAACCCCCCAGGGAAGGAGTGTGTGTGTTCAGCCACTGAGGGAAAGAATGCCTGGGCGTCTCCGGTTTTGTGCACTCGCCCCAGTCCAGAAAAAAGCAGCTTTATCGGGTCAGCAGAATGAAGTAAGCATTTACAGAAAAGCCACAGAGAACCCCTGGCTGTCCTCCTTGGGGCTTGCGAAGCCCCAGGCATCTGTCCTATCAGCCCCTGTCCTCCAGGAATCTTCTTCATGGCCCAGCCCTGCTTACCTGGCCAGCAGGTGAGGAGGAGGTTCACGGCCAGCGCCAGCAGGTGCCCGCGACGCTGCCTGGGGTGTGCAGGGCCCTCCCGGCCCATCCTCCTGCCCAGCTGGGCTGTGCTCCTCACCCCCCGAGACAGTCCCTGCGACTGAACCCAGCCCAGCCTGGCCCCGGCTTCAGGGAGGGCGGCGAGGACACACCTTGCTGAGCGTCCCAAGAGGGGCAGGGCCTGCCCTAGGGGGAAGCAGTGGGTGCCGCTGCTGCCGGCAAAGGTCAGACGGCATTATGCAGTGCCCGAGCGGTGACTAACACCTGCAGCCTGATGCCCTCCGACGGGAGAGGCCCGGAGGAGCCCCCATCCCAGACAGAGGCTGACTCTGGAGTCTGCTGCCGAATGAAGAGACCCCCGCCCCGCATACGGGGTCTGTCTGGGCTTGAAGGAAGACGGGGGGCCCGGGCGTAGATCTGTCTCATTCTGCAAAGCCCCTAAGTCCTATCTGAGCCCCTCTTGCTCAGGGGCTGGCACCACCAGACTGGACCTGGGTGGACCCTCCCTGCTGGGGGAGGCACGGCTGCTTCTGGAGGGTTTTGGAATGTTCGGGAGTGCAGGGGAGGTTGCATTCCCACGCAGCAGCTCCCTGGCTGCCAGGCGAGCTGAGGGCTGGGCTTTTCGTACCCTTCCAGAGCCCCAGGAAGCCACCTGGACGTCACCCCTGCCTCCCCTCTGGACCACACAAGGTCACCATGGGGGCTGGAGTCGCTCACTCCCCAGCCAAGGCCTTCAGCTGCACGTGACAGTGGCAGAGAGGTGTGCAAAGGGCTGGTGCAGGGTGCAGGGAGGGCTTTGGGGCTGCCTCCCTCTCCCCAGCCCCACTGGTTGCTTATGGCCCGAGGCCTAGGCTATTACAACATCCATCCTAGAAACGGACTCTCCCCCAACAATCTGCCCAGCACAGATTGCAGGGTGATTTTTCTTACGTGCCGTGCTGCTCAGTGCCCACTCCCCGAATTCTCCCCTGCTTCAGACCCTCAGGAGACGCCCTCCCTCCAGCCTCTAACATCCAGACGAGGTGGCTTTATCATCACCCACCCTGAAGGTGCCCAGTGTGAAGGAGGCCGGTGGCGGATTCGGACCTCAGAGCACCACGGGGCCACCCACCTCTCCTGGGTCTTGTAGCTGGAGCCAAACTCCATGGACCCATGGCCTGCGCAACCTCATCTACAACCCTCAGGGGCTTATCATGCTCTGTGCAATTTCCTGTTAACCAACTCTGCTCTCTGCTTGCAATGTCCCCGTCTTACTTAGTACACAAACACACCTTGAGCAGCCCCTGGCAGCATCTTGGCCAGATCGAAAGATTAGTGGGAGACACCAGACCCAGGCTGGGAAGGGGAAGGGAATCAGGGAAGACTTCCTGGAGGAGGTATCATACCATACACCAAGATGGAAGGATAAACTGGGGTCAACCAGGCCAGGGGAGGCAGAAAGGAGAAGGAAATTTTCCAAGGGGGAAGACAGTAGCTGGAGACAGCAGAAAGGAAGACAGGAAGGGGGAAATTGAGCCTGCCTTTTGTCTAAACTCCCACCCTAGTTCTCTACCAAGGCACCCCTTCCTGCCTTAAGCAAAATGATTATAGGGAAACAGAGGCCAAGCCATTGGGCCCCTCTGGTCAATGATGTCGTTCAACTCCCGTTACGTCACAGATGGGAAAACTGGATGCCCCCCCAAAAAGCACTAGGACCTGCAAGATCAATGGCAGAGCTGCAAACAGGCCCCAGGAGCCTGGACTCCTCAACCAGTGCTCTTCCTATTTAAGTAATTCAAATCCTCTTACTCTAGGACACAGCAACAAGCATCCCCCAAGTGCCACCAGTCCGCCCTGTCCTTATAAGAGGTTAATGAGTTTATGTTCATGATGGATAATCACAGCTACCATGTATCAAACACCTCCTATGCGCTGGGCATGGTTCCCAGTCATCACCAAGCTATAGGCTTTCCCTCTTGGCTACTGTATAACGTGGTAGCTGTTCATGGCTCCATTGCACAGATGAGAAAGTTGAGGCCCAAGGACTTGCCCAAAGTTACTCAGCTAGAACAGAGCAAAACTATAGGATTTGAATTCAGTTTTTGATGGGGACCCATGGTTCTCTCTCATTCAACGGTGGTTTTTCCCACAGGGGACATTTGGCAACGTCTGGAGTCATTTCAAACTAGGAAGTGGGGAAGTTGCTGCTATTGGTGTCTAGTGGGTGCAAGCCAGGGGTGCTGGTAATTTGTCCTACAGTCGACATGACAGCTCCCCCACAGCAATGAATTATCAGACCCCAAATATCAATGGTGCCGTTGTTAAGAAACCCTGGTCTAAAGCAGGTCTGTCCAATGGAATTTCTAGGGCGACGCTTGTGTTCTGCGTCTGTGCTGTCTGATACCAGAGCTGCCAGCCACATGCGAGTAGTGAGCACTGGAAATGTGTGGCCAGTGTCACTGAGAAACTGATTTTTAAACTTTAGTTCATCTTAATTTAAAAACCGATCCTCAGGCCAAGCACCATGGTTCACACCTGTAATCCCAGCACTTTGGGAGGCTGAGGGAGGAGGATCGTTTGAGCCTGGGAGTTGGAGGCTACAGTGAGCCGTGATGACACCACAGCACTCCAGCCTGGGTGACAGAGTGAGACCCTGTCTCCAAAAAAGGGCAGGTAGGAGAGGAAGTCCCCCACAGCAAAGGTCATCGAAAAACCGGAGGTAGAGAAAACTCTACAGGAGCTGTTGACAGTCCTTGGTAAGGCAGTTTCCACACAGGAGAACAGATGAGACCAGATTGTCGGGCTCAGAAGTCAAGAAGAAATGGCTGCAGGTAACCAGGGTTTGAATCCCCGCAGCAACAATAATGACAACGATAATAATATAATAATTTTTACTCTAATAATAATAGTTATATTGATTCTATCATTTTACTACGATGATAATGTTTACTGAGCACTTAATGTACGCAAGGCATCCACGCAGGAACCTGGAAGGTTGCCAGGGGCTAAGCGCACTGACATGCACTCACAGAATCTGCAAATGACGTTCATTCAATATTTTCTCTGAGCTACGCCCTTCACAGAGCTCGATGACTCATTCGGTTCTCGAGGCATCTCCATGAGGTGGTGTATTCCATTGCCCCATTTTACAGAGGAGGAAACTGAGGCACAAAGAAGCGATTTAACTCCCACAAAATCGCACAGCTGGGCACTGTATATTTCCATTCCTGGTATGTTCAAGGACGGGCAAGATTAACAGAAGAGGAGAGAAGTCAGAATAGCATTGTGGGGGTGGGGCACTGTCTGGAAAAGGGGTATGAGGGAAACTTCTGGAACAGTGGTTCTTGAGTGAAGGCAATTATGTCTCCTGGGGACATGTGGCAATGTCTGGGCACATTTTGGGTTGTCACAGAGGTGGGAAATGCTGTCATCTAGTGGGTGGCGGCTCACCGTCTTCCAGGGGACGGGATAGCGCCCCCTCAACAAAGGATTAACCAGCCTCCAATGTCAAGCCCTGTTCTAGAGGAAGGGAATGTTCCAGACCTTGAGTTGTGCAGCAGTTACATATACGTAAAAATTCATCCACGTTTTACCGTGCGTATGGTATACCACACCAAAAAAGGTTTTTAAAATTAATCTAAAATTTTAAAAAATGCCATTGGCAGAGCGCAATTTTGAACCCATGATTTTTTTTTTCACCTGAATAATGACAGCACCCTGCTCACTGGACGTTTCTCTCCTCACCCTCCTCCAAACCATTGTCTGCAGTTCACCTGTTCAAAACTTGCCAATGGAGGACAACGCACACTGTGTGGGTGATGGGCGCCATTGTAACTTTGACTCTAACGGTACAAATGCAAATTATGTCACCAAGACATTTTTACCCCTGTAATATTATGAAATGAAAAAAGAGAAAAGAAAAAAAAAAAACAACTCATCAATGGCCTCACACCGCACCGATAGTAAAATCCAAATTTCTCATTGCAACCTTTATAGCGCTGGGATCTGGCTCCAGCCACCTCTTGGAGCTCTTCCCCTCGCACCCTTTCTCTCTCTCTCTGCTCCACCACCCTGGCCTGTTCGCTGGATCTTGCACCCACTCGCATTGGGAGGAAGCTGCATCCATCAGTCCCGTGCCCTCTGCAGAGCTCATCACGCAGAGCATTAACTGGAGTTCCACATGTGTGCATAGAATTTTATCTTCTGAGACCCCAAGTTCACATTCGATGAAATGCACCGATCTCAAGTGTGCATTTGCCGGGTTTGTGCAAATGCATACATTGTTCCAACCCGCATCCCTGCTGAGATACAGAACATCAGCATCACGCCTGGAAAGACAGAGACTGTTAGCCTCATCTTTTTTTCTTTTACATATAATTTATACCCAGGAAACTCCACAAATCTTAAGTGGATAGCTCTGCCCATCCCAGAGCTGTTGCGCTTGCCATTCCCTCTGCCTGGCTGTCTACACAACTGGCTCCGTCCCATCCTTCAAGCCTCCACTCTCTTCACCGCCTTCCAAACTGTCCAAGCTTCTTCTCCTTTGCCATCTCATCCTGCTCTTTACTTCCTTTCTAGTGCACGTCGATTTTCTAAATCTCTAATCATTCCATCATTCATTTGTTCACTTGTCTAAAGTCTCTGTTTACCCCCACGGGCAGGGGCCGTGTCTAATTCATGACTATGTCCCCCCTGCATGCCACCCATTAGGCTTGTTGAATAATTAGAAAAAAAAATAAAGTCCTAGGATTTCCTCAGTGGGCTTGAGAAGGGAACCGTATTCCATGTAATTGAGGGGCACGTTCTGTGAGATGCTGTCTTGGACTCCTTCCCTTCTGGAACCTTCTAAGTCATTCTTGATCCTCCACCCGCCCCCTCACCTTCATTCGTGCCCTCGTCCTCTCTCTGCTCTGACGTTCCGAAACATCTTCTTCACTCGTACTCATCCCCTGTGGGAAAGCTCCACCCTCTTCGAGTTCCCGTCTGCCTAGCCAACACAGTGACCTTTCAAAAATGCAAAGGCAGCCATGCCCCGCCTTGTCCAAATTCTTCTCTGCCTTCTCACCACCCTCAGGATCAAGTCCAAGCCCTGCAGCCTGGCATTTCAGTCCCACCTTGCGCCAGGACCTGCCCCCCATTCACCTGACGTACATCTTGGCATCTCAGCTGCCAGCCTTCGCCCTGGCAGTTCCCTGTGCTGGGACTGCCCTCCCTTCCTCCCTCCCTACACCTGACGTAGCCTCTCCTGACCCTCAAGGGCTCTTTGCTTCCCTTTTCAGAGAGAATGCAAACTCCCCCTCCCTGTTTCCAGAGCACCTTGTAACTTCTCCCCCGAAAATGCATGACCACGTGATCATATATTTGTGTTTTCATCTCTTAACACCCTCTGAATTCAGGAGCAGTGCAGAGGGTACCTGGCACACAACGGGTGTGCCACAAAAAAAAAAAAACAAGTTTGCTGCCTGATTCATTCTTGTATTGATCACTCACCAGGCATCAAGCTCTGGGGATAAAGAGATGAATGGGTAGAGGTGGCTGAAAATGCAAACAGAATTCTACCCACGTGGCACCTACTGTGTGTTTTCCGTACCCCTTTGGTGCGGACATCCTCCTTTTGACCTTGATGTGTAGATCTTTGCATATGGGGTGTGGGACTCCTTGATGGAGCCTAAGCCAGCTCAGTCTCAAATCCAGACACATCCGAGCAATTGTGGAGGATGATGGACGGATCAGAGGATCCGAGGTCTACTGATATCTTGAAATAATGAAAATTTGGGCCGGGTAAATCCTTGCTCTGGGGGCAGAGGGACTGTCCTGTGTGTTGTAGGGTTAGCAGCCTCTCTGTCCTCTAGCCATGAGATGCCAGTGGCATTCCCAGCCCAGGCCTCAGGGGTGACAATCAAAATGTCTCCAGACATGGCCAAATGTCCCCGGAGAGCAAGATCACTTCTAATTGAGAACACCGATTTATATCAATATCAAAGAGTCTGGCCCAAAGACAAAATCCGATTATCAAGAGTGACTCCAAGTACAGCTCAGTGGTTATTATAAAAGCTATGGCTCTTGTCACAATTCACTGAGCTATATACTTAACATGTGTAGATTTCACTGGGTATAAAATGTACCTCCATATAAAAAGAAAAAAAGAAGAGGCTAATATTTTTTATCTTTCTGGAGTGATATTGGTGCTGTATCTCTCAATAGGGATTTGGGTTAGACAGATGTGTGTGTTCGTCCAAACTTAGCAAATGCACACTGGAGATGTGTGCATTTCATTGAATGTAAACTTGACCTCAAAAGATGAAATTCTATACAAACATATTGAACCCCAGTTAACGCTCTACATGATTAACTATTTGGAAGGAATAGTACTTATGAATGCAGCTCCTTCAAAATGCATTAAAAAATAAGATCATGAGTTAAGGTGGAGAGAGGAATGGATGGACGGATGGATAGATGTGTGAGGAAGCGCGTTTGACAAAATGTAAATGCAAATCTGTGTGATGAGTATACGAGAATTTACTGCAAAATTCTTTCAACTTGGCTCTGTGTTTAAAATTTTTCATGATAGGATGTTGGGTAAAATGCACTGTTCACTTAGCATTTGTGCACGTTACTGCACATAAATGCTAATTCCACAATAAACGGGAAAAATGATAATCTATATGTCTTTGGAATGAGATTCACATGAGTTCAAATCCCAGCTCCCCTTGAGACCTGGCTGTGTCCTTCCTTTTTCTGATTGGCTTTCTCTCCCATCACCCTGGGCTGGTGATTTATCAAAGCGAGGTTTCCAGTGCAAGCTTGGGAGTCAGATGTACCGGGTTTAAATCGCAGCTCCACCACTTCCTGGGTGTGCAGCGTCGGACAATGACCTCAGGTTCTGTGCATCCAAAATGGGCAACGACAGCACCAACTTTGCAATGTTGCTGTTGCAGCTGAAACGAGGACAGTCAGGGCCAGTGCAGCAAAGCTGGTGACACTAGAAGTTGCATTGAGCTGGTGCGAGACACTTTCTGCAATTGCCCTGGGGGTAGACTTTGAGAGACTTCAGGAAAGTGGGAGGAGGGCAGGGCCAAGGGAATATTTTCTTGCAATTATTTGCTATCAACAAATGTATTCGTTTTCATCCTCCCCAAATGATATAGCCTGGGAAATAAGGGTTCTAAGGCAATCTGTTTTTTTCCCCATTGCAAATCTTAAAAGCAGGATTCAGATGCTCACTAGGGTGCCAGGTTCAGTGGTTTGTGCCTGTAATCCTTGCACTCTTGGAGGTGGGAGGATCACTTGAGGTCAGGAGTTCGAGACCAACCTAAGCAAGGTGGAACCTCGTCTCTACCAAAAATAGAAAAAGTTAGCCGGGTGTGGTGGCATGAATCTCTCAGCTATTTGGGAGGCTGAGGCAGGAGGATCGCTGGAGCCCAGGAGTTGGAGGCTGTAGTGAGCTATGATTGTACCAGGGCACTCTAGCCTGGGTGACAGAGCGAGACCCTGTCTCTAAAACGAAAAGAAGACTGCCCCAGAATTAGAAGACAATGAATTTCTGTTGTTGAAGCCTCGGGCTGAGGGCCTGTGACACTTTGTTACTGCAGCCCTGGGAAACTATTACACCCTGTAAATAGCAACGAGGAAGCCTGGGGTGGGTGAGTGGGGAGGGGAGGGGGGCATGACTCAATTCAAACTGTGGGATTTTTGCAGAGGCTGCCGTGTGCCAGGGGCAGCATCAGGTATGAGGATGTGACAGTGAGTGAGAGTCACAGCCCCTTACAGTGACCTTGAGGACACAGGCAATAAATAAGAAATAGCATGCATGCCCCGCAGGTGACGACAAGGTGGGCGGGACCCAGATCTGGGGGCTCAGTGCAACCTGGGGATGGATACCTGAAAGATGGATGACATCGACTGCACAAAGCGGGGGCACAGGAGCACCTGGGCAGATGGAACCACATGCCATGTCCCTAAGACCGGAGCAAGCTGGGATGTTAGGAGCAGGTGAGGGGAGACAGCCCCCCACCACCAAAATACATGCCCATCCTAATCCCTGGAACCTGTGACTGGGCTGCCTCGCCTGGCACAGAGGGCTTCGCAGACAGGATGAAGGTGATGACTTTTGACACGGGGAGATTATCCCTATCCCAATGTCATCGCGGGGTCCCTAGAAGAAGGCGGCAGGAGGGTCAGAGTCAGAGAAGGAGATAGGATGATGGAAGCAGAAGTCAGAGAGTCAGAGATTTGAAGATGCTACACCGCTGGCTTCGATACTGCAGGAAGGGGTCTCGAGTGTGGTCACGCTTTAGAAGTTGGAAAAGGCAAGAAGATTTTTTTCCCTGGAACCTCTGGAAGGACGGCAGCCCTGCCAACCCTTTGATTTTTAGCCCAGGGAGACCTCTTTTCAGACTTCCGACCTCCAGAACTGTCAGATAGTATTTGTGTTGTTTGAAGGCGCTGAGTGGGTGGTGACTTGTCACAGCGGCCACAGGAAACGCATTCACCCGAGCACCAGTTAGGGACTTCACTGGGAGAATCAGAGCAGCGACCCTCACTCCCCACACGCATCCAGCCGGCAGGAAGCACAGAGGGATGTGAATGCCCCGGCTTTAAGAACTTACTCATCTTAAAACTGGAAACTTTGCACCCCTTGACTAGCATCTCTCCCTCCATCCCCCTTCCCTGGCCTTTCCCTGCTGTCTTGGGTGGCCCCTGGCCCTCACCATTCAGCTCTTTGCTTCTACGAGTTTAACTATTTTAGATTCCACACGCAAGTGGAATCCTGTAGTATTTGCTGTTTTTTAAATTTCAGAATATTACAGGGGTACAAATGTTTAGGTTACATATATTGCCTTTGCCCC
>NW_012147964.1:20360-41833 GCF_000956105.1 Propithecus coquereli
CTCTTGCTCAGGCTGGTCTTGAACTCCTGACCTTGAGCAATCCTCCCGCCTGTGCCTCCCAGAGTGCTAGGATTACAGGCACGAGCCACCGCTCCCGGCCTGTATATTTTCTTCATGCATCCATCTGTCGGTGGACACTGAGGTTGTTTCCATACCTTGGCTGTAGTGAGGAAGGCTGCAGAGATATCTGCAGTATGGGTGTGCAGAGATCTCTTTAGGACCCTGATTTTTTTTCCTTTGGATAAACACCCAGAAGTGAGATCATATGGGAGAGTGGTCTTTTCAATCGTGCCGAGAGGGCAGATTTTAATTACATGAAAATGCTCAGATTGGACTATGAAGCCCCCTAGGGTAGGGTCCGGATTCCCAGGCCTTCTTAAACCAGGCAGGTAACTCAGGAGAGGGAAGGAGTTGGTAGGGGCTGGGATGACCACACTGGGGAGAGCTAACTCCACCAAAATGGGGCAAACCTTTCTGCTTTAGTCAAGGTGAGAATGAGGTACAGGGTTGCTAGACTATCCAATTTTTCAATTGCCATAATTGCAATTTCAAATTTCATAAATGAAGTTCTTTTTTTGAGACAGTCTCGCTCTGTCGCCTAGGCTAGACAGGTCCGTTAAATCCTTTGAGCCAAAAACCAAAGCAGGCAGGTTGGAGCTGGTGGCACATACGTCCCCAAATGTCCAGCACCAATGCCTTGTCCAGCTCTCTCTGTCTGGCGGGGCAGGGGCCAGCCTCCTCTTCCTCCAGCCCTAGCACAAGCTGTACATGGCACTTCCCAGTGGCTGTACATGGCACTTCCCTTCCTGCTGCATAGTTGGCTAATGACAGCCACACCCTATTGGTCTTCATGGTCCCCTGGGTACACCTGTGGTGTCAGCCAGCTCAGGTAACACCATGACGGGTTGCTAATCTCAAGTGTCCACAGAAGTAGCTGGGAAGGGCTGCAAGGAAGTGTTCGGGTGGGGCCCAGACCAGAAAGGCCAAGGTCAAGGTGGGCTCTCCTGAAATATGCAAAGAACACGCTGGGTTCCTGGAGGTAGTGACTTGCAAGGTCCCCAGCAAATGCCTTAAAAGAGCCATCCTCCTCCCAATACTTTCCACGAGCCAGGCGCCGTGTTAAGTGTCTGCTACACACTGTGGCATCAAATGCTCTTAGATCCACCTTGTATAGATGAGGCTGCTAAGAATCAGTGAGTTCAGTGGTGTGTTCACAGCCAGGATTCAAACCCAGGAAGTCAGAAGCCAGAGACCAACAAGAAACCACTGGCCTCCCCAGCTCATTCCCAGCATGGCGTGGAGGGTTAACAAAGAGAAAAAAACTCAGAGGGAACATGTGACTCCCCCTCTGGGACAGACCCCTCTGAAACAGCTCTTCTGATGGAAATACAATGCAAGGCATATATGTGGTTTAAAATTTTCTAGCAGTTACTCAAACAAAAACTTTTTTTTTTTTAAATTTTAAAGAGCCAAGAGGGATGGCTTACCCCTGTAATCCCAGCACAGTGGGAGGCTGAAGTGGGAGGATCGCTTGAGGCCAGGTGTTTGAGAGCAACTGGGGCAACACAGCGAGACCCCCTCTCTACAAAAAATAAAAAATTAGCCAGGTGTGGTGGTGCTCGCCTGTAGTCCCAGCTACTCAGGAGGCTGAGGTGGGAGGATCACTTAAGCCCAGGAGTTGAAGGCTGCAGTGAGCTATGATGATGCCACTGCACTCTAGCCTGGGCAAGAAAGCAAGATCCCATCTCTTAAAGAAAAAAAAAAAAGCGTTTAAACTTTTTCTGTTAGGGCCAGAGCGAGTATCTTGGGTTTCATGGGCCAAGTGGGCTCTGTCGCTATTCTTTTGTTATTGTTGTGATTGTTTTTGATTTCCCCAGCCCTTTATACTTTTAAAAACCAGCCTCAGCTTGAGGTCTTTACCAAAAACAAGGACCCCAGGGGGCTTTGTCCGTGACCTGAGATAATTCATTTTAAAATAATTGAAGGAGGAAGAGGAGGGGGAAGAGAGAAAGGGAAGGGAGGAGGAGGAAGAAAGAATGAGGGAGAAGAAATATTCATTCAGCCTTGCATCTTTTGCACGCTCTCTTTGCTGGTTAACACCTTCTCACTACAACTTAAATTTCAGGTTCTCACAGAGAAACCCCTGTCCGATCCCCTAGCCCAGATGCAGCTACCCTTGCTGCACACTGTCTGTTCCCCCTATCCATCAGATCATTATATTTTACTGTGACAACTTCTTTGACACCTGTCCTCACAGTTTGACTCTTGAGCTGTAAGAGGTTGGGAGCAGCTAGGCTATCTGCTGGCATCGGGCACAGCTGCAACCTCTATTCAACCAACAAATAAAGAATCAAAGGCAATTAGACACTTGCACGGCCAATGTCTGGTTGGGAGATTCAAAAAGGAAGGACTTACTGTTGCTGGTCCTGGTGCGTGAACGTGGCCAGTGCCGCAGCCCTGAGTGTGGAGGGTGTGGCTGGGTGGGAGGCACAGAATGCACCTGGGGTCTGGGGCCTCCCGGGTCCCATCTCTGGCCTCTGGTGCCTGGACTCCAGGAACTCATAGGACCCTCTGGTGACCCTGAAGGGACCGGGCTGGACGCTGCTCTTCCAGTTGGCTTTCTCTTGGCATCCACAAAAGAATCGTTCATATTCCCAACTCTGGGCAGCAAGCGTGTCCGAGGGGGTCTCCCAGGGGAGGTGGGCACATCAGATGTGGGCACATGGTGATCACCCACGATTTCTGTGGCTGTCACCAGGTTTAGCAGCGCTCTGGTGTCCAGGTGAGTAATTCCTCCTGGGGAGAAAAGAGTAATTCAGTAAGTTAGAAAATTCTGAACCACAAATGTACTTCAGAAGAGGTATTTCTCTATAAATAATCTCTGAATAACAAACACCCATAATTATAAATGACCCTCACAAACGAAGAGCTACCCCAGTCCCAATCAGCCCAATTCTGCGGGAAGCTGCAGTAATCAAAAATCAAAAATAGCAAAATACATATTAAATGACCATTTTTGTAATCAAAAACCAATGTTGACAATTTCATGTGATTTCCCCATAATATGTATTGCCTGAGATGGTTGCAGGAATCAAGAGAGATTATTTACATAATGGGTTTAGGACAATGTCTAGTCGGTGCTCAGCATACAATATCATTATTTTATTCATTATTGAAGCTGGGCGCGGTGGCTCACACTTGTAATCCCAGCACTTTGGGAGGCCAAGACAGGAGGATCAATTGAGCTCAGGAGTTCGAGATCAGCCTGGGCAACATAGCGAGACTCCATTTCTACAAAAACTTAAAAATTAGCCAGGCATGGTGGCGTGCATCTGGAGTCTCAGCTGCTCAGGAGGCTGAGGCAGGAGGATCGCTTGAGCCAAGGAGTTTGAGGCTGCAGTGAGCTATGATCACACCACTGCACTCCAGCCTGGGTAACACGACCAGACCCTATCTCAAAAAAAAAAAAAATTATTGATATCTCTCCCAGATCATGATTGAATTTACCCTTGTTCAGAAGAAAGGAGGAGATGAAGAACTGGAATAAATCAAGGCTCACCCTCACGCATTTGGGAGGGGAAGAGAAAGGGGACAATCTGGCCATCTCATTGTTAATTTCAAAGAGACACATTGTATCTCTGACGAGCAATTTAAAAAGTTATGTCATCAATGTCAGTGGAAAAAAATAATGCAAAATGATTTTATGGTGTCATTATAAATATGTAATTTTTTTGGTAAAACGTGAAAAATAAAACACCCTCAAATACTGGAAAGACCCAAGTTTCCACAAAAGAAATATATCAAGACAACAACAGTCAGTTGACCTTGGATAGTGTGATTGTGAATGTTTTTTCCTCTCTCTTTGCTTTTGGAGTTTTTTTCCTCGGTTTTTACTTTTTAAAATTTTTAATTGTCAAATAATAGTTGTATATATTTATGGGGAATAACTTGTAGTGATCTCTTTCTCAGCATGGTGACCACAGTTAATAAGAGTGTGTTGCATATTTCCAAATTGCTACAAGAGTAGATTTTTTTTAAATTCCAGAAACTCGTTGAGGGTGAGGGGCGTCCAGCCCTGCTCAGCCCCTGGGGCAGTTTTGGTGCATGTTACCTGCTTCCTGAGTGACTAAGGGAAGATATTTTTAGTGTTATATGTTTCGACTGAGACTTCAGTTCTGTGGGTGAAGAAAATACAGTCAAAATGAGAGTCTGGAAAAGTCTTCCTTTCTGCTTTGAACTCTGATAATGACCATTCAAACAGAGTAGAAAAGCCCTCTTCTGGGAGGCTCGAGTCTCCTGATCTATGTGACCTTAGCGAAGTAAAAATGTCCTTAAATAATTAGTGAGTGATGAGGTTTTTTGTTTTTTATTTTTTTGGACAGTCTTGCTCTGTTGCCTTGGGTAGAGTACAGTGGTGTCATCAGGGCTCACTGCAGCCTCAAACTTCTGGGCTCAAGTAATCCTCCTGCCCAACCTCCTGAATAGTTGGGACTACAGGCGAGCGCCACCACGCCTGGCTATTTTTCCTATTTTTTGTAGAGATGGGGTCTTGCTCTTGGCCCAGGCTGGCCTTGAATTCCTAAGCTTAAGCGATCCTCCTGCCTTGGCCTCCCAGAGTGCTAGAATTACAGGCGTGAGCCACCGTGCCCGGCCTTGAGTTTTTTCATTATTTTTTACTTTTGTGGTTTATGCAATTTGAGTATAATGTCATATCATTTTTAATAATGGCGGTGTGTTTTGATCAGTCTGCTTGCAAAATTTCCCGAACGTTGAACCAAATGTCAATTGCGAGCTGGTACAAACAATGCAAGAATTTAAATCTCGGCCCTTTGAGACATGCACACCAAACATTGTCCCTGGGCATGGCATGGCCTCAGTGACCTCCCGTGCGCTTGGCACAGCCAAACCTATAACTCCAGCTCACCCCTTTCTCTTTCCTGAGGTCCAGAATCAAACACCCGGCTGCCCCCGTGGGGATACCTGACCAACTTCAAGCCCAATATGGGTGCTACAGAGTGGACCACCCCCCTGTCCTTTAGCTCTGTGAAAAAAAAAGGGGGTGTGGGAGACCAGATTATGCCACCCCAAAATATGCCTCTTTGGCATAAGGACTTTTGAGCTGAAGGCAATGCCACTGTGCGTGGCCCCACCTCTGGCTTTGACCACCACACCAGCCTTCAGACCTCCCATCCCCAAGTCCATGCTGTCCCCAAGCAACCAGAGGGATTGTTTAAAATCATGGGCCTGGTGTGGTGGCTCACCGAGCGCTTGAAATGTGGCTGGTGCAACCAAAATACTAAATTTTTTATTTTCATTGATTTAAGTTTAAAAACCGATACTCAGTCCCATTATTGGAAAACTTTTCAGTGTGTTTGGGAAACTTGGGTATGCGGACCTACCTGTTCAAATGTCAGATCAAGTATTTTCCATAAAAATGTGATCAGTCCAAATCGAGGCGTGTCGCAAGAGTAAAATACGTGCCTGATTTTGAAGACTTGGTGTGGGAAAAAAAAGAATGTACGTAAAGTGTCTCATCCATAAGGTTTTATTTTGATTACAAGTTGAAATGATAATATTTGGGTACATCGAGTTAAATGAAATAATATTAAGATTGATTTCACCTGTTTCTTTTCACTTTTTTTGTTTACTGTGGCTATTAGAAACATTAAAATTACACATGTGGTTCACATCGTATTTCTAACGGACAGTGCTGTACTATAATTACCCTCATTTTACAGAGGAGGAAATTTGGGGCACAGAGAGGCTAATGATCTTCCCAGTGTAACACAGCTGATGAGTAGTGGAGCTGGGATTTTAACCCAGAACGTGGGGCTCTAAAGCCAGTGCCCTTGGCCACTACGTTACACTGCTGAGTGTCCTGACCTCTATGTCCCTCATACATCATTGCAGGAGGGGCCAGCTGAGGATCAGAGAAACTCCCCCTACCCCTACCCATAGCAGCCCTTGCACCTCGATTGTCTACACTGGACAGGAGTTGAGTGACACGTTTGGACTTGTCTTCCTCTGCCCTACAAATTCTCATCCAGGGCGGATGCCAATCTTCATGTGCAGCCTCATCACACAGCAAGAGGAAGATGTTTGTGGGCATCAGGTGGAAGAAAAAGTAAGGTGTGAACAATTGTATTTCTGGATGGTTGAATTTCAAATAAGCGAAACTCTCTCTCTCTCTCTCTCTGAGTGTGGTCCTAGGGACAAAACCAAGGCCACTGCCCAGCTTCCAAGAGCTCTGTGACACAGCTTCAGTGTTATGGACTGTGTCCCCCCCAAATTTATGTGTTGAACTCCCAGTGGGATAATATTTGGATGTGGGGGCCTTTGGAAGTCATCAGAGTTAGAAGAAGTCACAAGGGTGATAAGGTGGGTCCCTCGAGGGTCGGGTGGGGACGGGGAGGGGGGCCTCACACAACCAACTGAAGACCTGAACTGAACAAAAAGGCTGAGGAACAGGGAGTTTTCCCTGCCTGGCTGTTTGAGCTGGGGCATCGATCTTCTCCTGCCTTGAACTTGAACTTACACTGTCAACTTTCCTGGGTCTCCAGCTTGCTTATTGCAGGTTTTGGGACGTCTCAGTCTCCAACCACATGAGCCAATTCCTTATAATAAAACTAACTCTCTCTCTCTCTGATTTTTTGCTGTTTCTTAAACTCACTTCTGCCTCAGGGCCCTTGCACATGCTGTTCCCACTGGTTGGAACACCCTTCCACCAAATATCTAAATAGCCCCATCTTCACTTCCTTAAGTCCTCTGCCCAGATATCACCTCTTCAAGGACTACCCCCTATCCCACTCCTGACGCCCCTGTCCCCTATGAAATTTCTTGCCATCGTAGTTGCTCAATAAATGTTTGTGAAATGAAAAAGTGATGGAAAACAGCTTCTGCTTAAATCTCTGTCTCCTGTCTTCTCTCTTTCCCTGACCCCAAATCTTCCTCCTCACCTTAGATAACCCCAAATATTCTCCTCACCCTGTCTCCTTCCATTGAAAAATCACCATCACCTTGCTGATGAGGGGCTGTGAACCCTGCCACCCCAGTATCTAACTCCCCATGCCCCACCTCTTCCACCTACAGGCCCTATTTCCGTGGGCAAGTTGCTTAATCCTTCTGAGACTTGGTTTCCTCAACTACAAAACATACGCAAATAGAAATTGGTGTGTTAATCTGTTTCACTATAGTAACCACCTTACTATCTGTATGTATCCCATAACATCACTTTGTAAACCTCCAATATACACAATAAAGTTTATTTAAAAAAGAAAATCCCATCTCACAGAGCTGTTGAGAGGATTAAATGGGATTATTAATGCAAAGCTTTCAGCATGTGACGCTGCAATGTAAACATCAAATAAACAGCGGAATGGGCTGTTGCAATAATAACTCTTATCTAAATATGGCCAAGAATTATAATGCTTAATATAATCATTAATAATCATAGCTGTATTACCTCTTATAGGTTTTTGTATTTTTTGTAGAGATGGGGTCTTGCTATGTTACCCAGTCTGGTCTCAAACTCCTGGGCTCAACAGATCCTCCCACCTCAGGCTCCCAAAGTGCTGGGATACAAGTGTGAGCCATGGCGCCCAGCCTCACCTCTTATATTGACCTATGATTCTGTCCTTACCACATGATAGGTAATCCACAGACATTTATTGAATGAATGAATGAATGAATGGTTATTGGAATTTTGTTGAGGGAGCAATCACAGACTCCTTGTGAGAACTGTGAAAACGACGTCCCCTTTTCTTTAAAAATAACCAAAGCAAATAGATAACATCACACGCACTCAGAAGATTTAAGATTCCTTTCATACTCTCTCTACCCTTTGCATATGATTTTTTCCCCCCAGGGGAAGATGTTCCCACCTCCTCAATCACAGGATTTCTTAGGCACCAGGGTCCTTGCCGCCTTCAAAGGTTTTACGTCTTGGCCTCTTCCTAACATAAGGCACCTTTTACCACTCTCCCCTCACCCAGTCTCCTGAAACCAGAGTTGGTCTTGTCACCTCTGTGAAGACAGGGATGTTAATGATCACAACTCAGTGACCATCACCACCAGCAGCTGTTTTCAGGCACTGACTGTGACAGTCCCCGATCTAAGCCCTTCTGCACGTAGGAACACGTTTATTAATCCTCAAACTAACCTTTAAGGATTTCTCTAAGTGCGATGTTGAGAAGGAGGAGGAATAAGGGGTTGGCTGTCTCAGATCGGATGCTGTTTGTAGAGCACGCTGGTGCTCCCTAAATACAGCTGCAAATCCTCAAGCTGTTGATAAATGGCTGGCCGGCCCCTATCCACTCCCCTGGCTTTGATTTTCAGCCCTCCCTCTCACATATCTCCCTTCTACAGACCCTGCATTCCAGCAAAACTGACCAATGCATCACATGCCGGACACACCCAGCCGTATTCACCCCAGGGCCTTTGCATGTGTTTCTGCCTCAAGAGAGCTGATGATGATGGGCGTTGGAGTCTAACATCCTTCGACCATCTCCTAGTTTTGCTACCGCCTTAGCAGGTTCAAGAGGAGGCCCATACACTAGGGTTACAGCAGAGAAAGAGCTTAATGTCGCAGGCACCTTACGAGGAGGTGGGAGGAAGTTCTCCAATTCATCTCCCCAAGAATTTGGGAGAAAGGGTTTTAAAGATCGTTTGGCAGGCAAAGGGCTAGGCAGTGGGGTCTGCTGCTTGGCTGGGTTGGGGGTGGAACCACAGGGGTGTAGAAATTGCCTTCTTGTGCTGAGTCAGTTCCTGGGTGGGGGCCACAAGACCAGTTGAGTTAGCTCCTTGGTGTGGGCCACTGGTCTCGGTGGGTCAGCCGATCTACTGGAATGCCGGACCTGGAAGGTATCTCAAAAACTAGCCTTCAGTTTCATAAGAGTGACGTCATGAAGAAAGTCAATCTTTGTCACCATCTGCTATGTGACTCCTGAGTCGTAAGCAGTTACAGGAAAGCAAGCCAGGGGACAATGGCTGGGTGTATATATATTTCCCCTACCACAGTTCCCAGCTTGTGGCCTTTTATTAAGTTTATAAAGGGCAGTTTCAGTTTCATTTCTTGAAAGCTGTTGACCTTTAGTGAGTGACAAAACCTCTCGAAACTTCAGTTTGCCCTTGTATAGTATGGAGTGTACAATGGGCATCTCTATAGATACAAGTCATGCATCGCTTAATGATGGGGGTGTGGTCTGAGAAACGTGTCATCTGGCGATCTCGTCGTTGCGTGAGTACCACCGTGTTCGGGCACCACTGCCTGGTACGCACCTAGGCTATGTGGTACGGTCTGTTGCTCCCACGCTACAAACCTGGACAGGTTACTGTACTGAATGCCGCAGGTAATTGTAGCACAGTGGTAAGTATTTGCGTATCTAACAGATCTAAACATATCTAAACATGGAAAAGGGATGGTCAAAATACGGTATCGTAATCTCATGGGACCACTGTCCTATATGTGGTCCATTGTTAACGGAAATGTCATATGTAGCACATGACTACATGGAACAAAGACTAAAGGTCTCGGCAGGCTGGGTGCGGTGGCTCACGCCCGTAATCCCAGCACTCTGGGAGGCCGAGGAGGGCGGATCGCTCGAGGCCAGGAGTTCGAGACCAGCCTGAGCAACATAGCAAGATTGCATCTCTACAAAAAACAGAAAAATTAGCAGGGCATGGTGGTGCACACCTGTAGGCCCAGCTTCTCAGGAAGCTGAGGAGGGTCGCTTGAGCCCAGGAGTTTGAGGCTGCAGTGAGCTATGATGATGCCACTGCATTCTAGCCCCAGCCACAGAGCGAGACCTTGTCTTGAAAAAAAAAAAAAAAAGTAAAAAAAGGTAATAGGCAATTCATCTAAAGGAAGAATGTGTAGAAATAATAATAATCATACTGTCATAAAATAATATTGATATTAGTAATAGATGTTAATCAATGCTATATTATTATTATTTTTTTTTTTTTTGAGACAGAGTCTCACTCTTTTGCCTGGGCTAGAGTGAGTGCCGTGGCATCAGCCTAGCTCATAGCAACCTCAAACTCCTGGGCTCAAGCAATCCTTCTGCCTCAGCCTCCCGAGTAGCTGGGACTACAGGCATGAGCCACCATGCCCGGTTAATTTTTTCTATGTATATTTTTAGTTGTCCAATTAATTTCTTTCTATTTTTAGTAGAGACGGGGTCTCACTCTTGCTCAGGCTGGTTTCGAACTCCTGAGCTCAAACAATCCGCCCGCCTCGGCCTCCCAGGGTGCTAGGATTACAGGCGTGAGCCACCGTGCTCGGCCAATGCTATATTATTAATATTAATAATATAATTATACTAATACATAATAGCATGAATAATATGGAAATAAATATTAAGGGCTTATTATAATGTTAATAAACCTTTACTATGTGCCAGGCACCTTTCGAAACCTCTACATATATTAAGCCATAGAATTCTCACAACAACCCTTTGATTTGCAGATGAAGAAACTGAGGTGAGGAGACGTAGAAGAATCCGCCCAAGGTCATGTGGCTAGTGAATGACAAAGCAGAGTTTCGAACCGGGAAACCTTGCTGTCAGTCATCCATGACCAATGGACCATTGGACGTGTCTGCGGCCATTGATGTGTTGGTACCATCCAATATGGTAGCCAAGAGCTGCACACAGCTACTAAGTTCTGGGAGTGCGGCTGCTCTAGTCGCACCCATGGTACTCCGTACTATGGCTGAGGAGCTTAATTTTTGTTTAATTTTTCATTAATTTCAATTTAACTTAGCCACACATGTCTAGCGGCTGTTGTATTAAGGATTCCTTTCTTTTAACCACCACACTTTACCTTCAGACAGACAAATGTCCGTGCCTAAAAGCTGTTAAGAAAAGCATTCTTGGTACAACAGATGCAAGAGAAATAATCTCAACTTCCATAAAGAAATACCTCTTCCTGTGCTTCAAGGACTATGAGATAGGATGGTTTTTTATTTCCCCCTTGACTTGCAGATGCCAACTGTAGGCCGATATTTCACCTTTCCCTAAACTTTATTCCAAGTTTATTCCAAGTCTTTATTCCAAGACACAGCAAGCAGCACAGCTATGAGGGTGAAGGCAATTGCGTGGGAGGCAACAGGGAGTAGTGAGGACTGTGGCAAACTGAAGGGCCAGCTGCTACTTTACTCCGTTTCTGCTGGGACGTGGGCCCAGGGTGGCTGGAGGTTCCAGCTTTGCTAAAAGAAGTTGGAAACCTCAACACTTTATGAACTCCGAGATCTTTAAATATTGACAAGGAACGCAAATATATCTAAGGCGTAGTGCTGCAAAACAAACACATCCTTGAACTCGAATGGGGCCCTAGGCCATCCCATGGAAACATTTGACTTAAATGAATGGTTCTCAGTCCTGGCTGTGCATTAAGATCTCCTGTTAGGCTGGGAGTATTTAAATGCCTTCCCAGCAGGCAGGCCTGGCAGAGGCTTGAGCCCAGCAGTTCTGACACTTGCTAATCCTCCACAAACAGGACCCGTCAGGAGGCTCAGCCTGCAGAGGAAGCTTCCAGACCATTGAAGCAGCCCTGGGCCCGGTGTGGACAGTAAAACCGTGTGGACCCTGGGTGGGGGCTGGCGGGTGGGTGGGGCGTGCCCTGCCGGGTGTAGTTTTTTTTTTCCTTTACAAATTGGAGGGGAGCAAAAATGTGAGTTGGAACAAACAGACGTTTTACTACGGTAATTCTCTGGCTTTGAGCCAAGAGCCGTGCCTTCCCCAGGGGCCTCGAGAGGTGAGTCAGCCTGGCTGGCTTAAAGTTAAACTCAGTTTTCGAGACTGCAACTCCTCAAAGGCAGACCAGATCACGTCTGCAAACGTGTCTGTCTCCTTTTTATCTGCCCTTTGAGCTGTGAACTAAAATAAAATCTTAAGGGTCTCCCCCAGACCGGCTGCCTGAATGGACCGCCTCTTGGCCAAAGGAATATCCTAAAAGCAAATTGCCTGCCAGGAGGAGGGAGGTCAGACATGCCTCATCATGCCTCCCCCACCCCACTTCTTGGGGACATCCTTTGTAATCTATTAACAGGCCTAAGAGTATGCAAGACAAACCTGCAGGTCCTCAATTTACACAGCAAATATATGCCCGGTGGCTCATCTCTGACAAACAGCTCCTTATGTTAAAACATTCCAAGCCTTTAGACAAAGCTTCCTGTCTTTAACCAATTACAAGTCAAAGAAACTTTAAACCCATCTGTAACCTGTAAGACCCCCGCCCCTTTGAGATGGGCCACCTTTTTGGGCCAAATCCATGTATGCCTCCCACGTATTGATATATGACTTTACCTGTAACCCCCGTCTCCCCGAAATGTATAAAACCAAACTGTAACCCAGCCACACCGAGTCCACTTGCTCAAGGCTTCTCGGGGGTGACTCCGGGTCATGGTCCTCAAATTTGGCTCAGAATAAACCTCTTGAAAATTATTTTACAGAGTTTGGCTTCTTTTCTGTTAACACTACGTTGCCCAGGCTGGTCTCAAAAGCGCAACTTTTCTTCTAAAGTATTGTGCAAGTATTATCAGATAAATCTTCCTCAAAGCATCTTTGTCCTCCGTTCCTTGTGCCTTCCTCTCCCCTTCTCCACCAAACATTGAGAATGATGGGGAAAAGGAGGTTTCAATTTTTTTTGATTGAAGAAGATTTGGGGCCACTATATATAAGTAGAATTTTGGGGTGAGAGAGAATATCCCCAAATTAAGTTTTTGTCGTGAGATAGAGTGCTTATCCCTTCTTCTTCATCCCTGAGAAACTTTCAATACATTTCTATACATTCTTTAAAAAAGTAAAATAAAATAAACCCTCCACTCTCTGTCAGTATCTCTTCCAAGTCTCACCTGAAGCCCCACCTCCTTGGGGGAGGGTCACCTCTCAACCCATCCCCCGGCACCGATCGACCATCTTTACTTTCTTTCCCAACACTTCCCTTAGGAGTTGGGTTGTCTTTGTCCCAGGTTTCACACACAGTCATCACTGAACAACGGGGATGCATTCTGAGAAACGTGTCGTCGCACGATTTTGTCATCGTGTGAACGTCCTAGCATGTACGTACACACACCTAGACGGTGTAGCCCACCCACTACACGCCCAGGCCATGTGGTATAGACAATTGCTCCTCGGCTGCAAACCTGGACAGCACGTTCCCAAACCAAATACTGTAGGTAACTGTCACACGATGGTAAGTATTTACGTATCTCGACATATCTAAATATAGCAAAGGTGCAGGAAAAAAAATACGGTTATTATAATCTCAGTGATGACCCTTGTAAATGTGCGGCAGTCATTGACCAAAACATCATGATGCGAGACCCCATGGCGTTGAAGTCCTGACACCCGGATCTCTCAAAGTGTGGCCTTATCTGGAAATAGAGTCCTTATGGATACAATCAGTTAAGAGGAGGTCACCCTGGAGTGGGCTGGGCTCCCACTCCAACATAACAGATGTCCTTATAAAAAGGGGACATTTGGGGGTTTTTTTGGGGGGAGGGTAACTTCTCATACCTGCATGGATTCATTTATTTACTTTTTTTAAAAGTTGGCAGATCACATTATATATATTTCTCATGTACAACATGATGTTTTAAAGTATATGTACATTTTCGAATGGCGACATCCAGCTAATTAGCAGTCGCATTATCTCGCATAGTTATGATTTTCGCAATGAGGGCATTTAATGTCCGCTGCCTTTGCACTTTTGAAGACTACGATAAATTGTCCTTAGCTATAGTCACCTTGCTGTACAAAAGAGCTCTTGGGTTTATTCCTCCTAATTGAACTGCAATTACGTATCCTTTGACCAAGCTCCCTCCAAACCCCTTCCTGCTACCTTCCCCAGCCCCTCTCCTTCCGGGAGTAAAAAGGGAAATTTGGACACAGACATGCGCGCGGGGACGAGGCCACGTGAATATAAAGGCAGGTATCGGGGTGATGCTTCTACAAGCCAAGGAGCGCCACAGATTGCCAGCAAACCACCGGATGCTGGGGAGAGAGGCCCGAGGCAGATTCTCCCCCGTAGCCTCGAAAGAACCAAACTTGCCAACACTTTGATGACCAACTTGCAGCCTGCAGAACTGTGAGATGATACATTTCTGTTGTTGAAGCCCCTGCAGTCCATGGTACACAGTTATAGCAGCCCCAGGAAACTAATGCAACCTCCGCATCCCTCATTTCTTCCTCTGAGCCTCCACTTTTACAACTGTGTTCTCTTGCGAGTCCTGAAAGCTAGCAGGGGCTCTACAGCTAAATGCCCATGGAGTGACCAAGTGACCCTCCCAGGAGAGGCAGGAAAAATGCAGGACACAGTTAATCTAGAAGAAACCGGAACCTGGCCCCGTCTCTCCCACTGCATGACCTTGGGCAAATCCTGAACCCTTCAGCCTCAGTTTTCTCCTCAATGAAATGGGGCCAACCGACCAGGCGATATCCCTAAGCTCCCCGTGGGACAGTAAATCTTACATGGCCACCTCCCCTTAAGCCTGTACGGGAAAACGAGGTTTCTTCTGGATGTCACCGAGAGAGAGAAGGTCCCTTCCATGATGCTCAAACCTCCTATGTTCTTCCCACTTCGTAAGAGCAGTGGTCACTTGCTCACTGAAGCTGTCACTGTGCCAGGCATGATCTGTGTGATCCTATCAAATCCTCCCAGAGTGCCCTGAGAGCTCAACGTTGTTTATTACTATGATACCCATTTAACAGGTGGGGAAAACTGAGGCTCAGACACACCAAGTCAGCAGCCTATGGAGTCACAGCCAGTGAGAGTTAAAGATGTGGCCTTTAACCCCTGAACTTGAGCCTTCCGGGCCCACGCTTCCCACCCCCCAGCCAGCCTGGATGTGGATTACAACATAAATATTTAGCAAGTCCCCCACTTCCCCCCGTGTTTGAAGCTTTGTTCTAGATGCTGCCGAGGACACATTAGCAAATATAAAATCAGGTCCCCCACACTCATGGGGCTCACAGCTAGAGGGGAAGATCGAACGCGATTCTCAATGGTGACAAAGGCAGGAAAAGCAGAGAAGGGACACAGGAGGGTGGGCTCTTTGGGGTGCTGTGTTCGGGGACATGGAAGAGGTGACAGTTGGGTGGGGACCCAAACTGCAAAGGGGAGATGCAGCGGGGTTGACACTCAAGGTCGTCCAAGGTTGTACACTCCTTTTCCCTCCTTCCCGGAAGATGGCCCCGGCAGGGTCCCTTACCTGTTGGCAGCAGGTACGGCAGCATCAGCAGCAGCAGAAACCCCTGCCGGCCTCCAGGGGGACCCTGCCGCGGGCCAGCCATTCACGGCATCAGGAAGGCTGGGGGGCCACTCCTTGCCCTCCGGTCAGCCCCCCAGCAGAGCCCGCAGACATGTCCAGCAACCCCTCCCCACGGCCTCCTGGCCAGGTGGCTGAGATCCTGCGGGTATCGAATGCACTGGGTTGGCCTAATCCCTCGGAGGCCGGGCGGGGCTGGGAAGGGTCCTTTCGCCTGTTCCCAGGCCCAGATTGGCTCTCCGGGCCCTTGCTTCAGCCTGCCTGGGTTCCCAGGAAGACAGGGGCCCGTGGGCGTTGGAGCGGGTGGGATTCGTCTGCCAGGCTCAGCCGTGGGTGTCGGGAAAAGTCTCCCAGACCCGGAGATGCATCGAGACTTTTGCGGGCCACAGTCGCTTTTGCAATTTCCCCATTAAAAATTTGTAAAAACACACATATAGATTTTCTTTTTCAACTGCTTTGTTGTAAAAGTAAATGTAATTAAGACTCAATTATGTTCTTTTTTTTTCCTTCTGATTTTAAAAGAAATGAAAACATTTTTTGTGAGCCCCTAAAAGTTTTGGGGGGCCCAGGCACTGTACCTTCTGTGCCTAAAGAATGAGTCAGCTCTGCCCAGACCACGAGTTCTGAGAAATGTTCCCTCCGAAGAAAGAAAAGGAGGAGACACCTTTGGGAAATCCCACGGCCTCCTCTTAGAGGCTCAGAATGTATGTTCAAACTTCACAAATGAGTGAACCCATTAAACCTGGTGTTTTCCAAACCTGTTTGACCTGGGGCTGTTTTTAAGGACAGAGAGGTCAAGTATGTCACTCAAAGTCACACAGCCAGTTTGAACACAGAAAGAGTACCGAGTCACCGTCCTTGGCCACCTTCCTGCTGGCACCCAGCAGAGGCGCATGGGGGCCCTGTGTGCTTCTAGGCAGCTCAACCTTTTTAAACCTGTTTCCTCATCAGTAAAATGGGCATAATAATAGTATCTACCTTCTAGAGACGCAGTGAGGCTCTTACTAAAACCCTTAGAATAATCCGTCGTGCTATAATAAGCACCACAGAGAAGGATTTGTTAAACACTGAAATAAATAGTTCAGAAATAATTGTTCAGAAAATGTGATGAGTCCCGTATTATGGGAGTGGACAGAGGTCGGTCAAGGTGTTTAAGGGAAAACCTTTGACATGAGGCTGTTCTTCCTTTAACCCTCACCGGAACCTGTGGTGTAGACGAGGGTTTCTTAAACTCGACGTGCATATGTGTTACCTGGGGATCTTGTTGAAGGGCAGGTTTTGATTTAATAGGTCAGGGACAGGTCTTGCAATCTGCTTTTTTTTTCTTTGAGACAGGGTCTTACTGTGTCACCCGGGCTGGAGTGCAGTGGCATCATCATAGCTCACTGCAGCCTCCTGGGCACAAGCGATCCTCCTGCCTCAGCCTCCTGAGTAGCTGGGACTACAAATGTGTGCCACCGCACCCAACTAATTTTTCTTATTTTTTTTTTAAGAGATGGGGTCTTTCAATGTAGTCCAGGCTAGTCTCAAGCTCCCAGCCTCAAGCGATCCTCCTGCCTTGACCTCCCAAAGCGCTGGGACTACAGATGTGAGTCACTTCGCCCAGGAGAATCTACATTTCTGACAAGCTCCCAGGTATTCTGCTGGTCCAACGATCACGTTTGAGGTGGCCAGGAGTTGTCCCCACTTTTCAGAGGAGGCAAACTGAGACACAGGGAGGTTAAATGGCCTGCCCTGGCTCGTGCACAGCCAACAAGGGTCAGGGCTGAAATGAGCCAGTAGCCCAGGGCAGAAGAATTGCCCTTTGCCCTGAAGACTGGACGGGTGCTAGGGAGTTTTAAATGAAGCAATAGCAGAGTGAGATTGGAATTCCAGAAAAAGCCCCTGATGGCTTGGGGAAGAAAGGGATGGAAAGAGAGGTACTCAAGGCAAAAGGGGCTGATCAAGGAGCCACTTGAGTGATGCAGAGAAACCTAATTTGAGTCCTAGTGGGGAGAACAGAGGGAAGGAAACAGACACTAGTAGGAACATGGCTCGCAGAGGGACGGCCCCTCAAACCGCATCCCTGCACCTGGGCAGGACAGAGAGCAGGAGGCCTCTAGGAAGGGAGCTCTGTTGGGCCGAAGGACGGGTGATAGCCCCATGCACTTCCCCTCAGTCCATCCCTACGCAACTTTGTACCTGGTCACTTGGCCCAACTTAAAACCCTTCCATGGTGTCTCATGACCCCAAGGACAAAAACCGCCTCCTAACCGGAAAAAAAAAACTTGCAAGCAAGGGTGGCAGAAGCCAAAGCCCCTCCCGACCCGGCCGGGAATCCCCAACCGCCAACCCCAACCTTAACGAAAAAACAACCAAAAAAAAAAAAGCAAAGGCCTGGCCAAGGCCAGGGCCGGGGGGCCGGGGGCCCCCAACAAGGAAGAAGTGGGTTTTTTCCCCAGGAAAACCAGGCTAACAGCCCAGAGGATCTGAGCAGAGATCTTGGCTCCTGGGTCTCCTTCTAGCCCCTTCGAGGCCACTGGCAATGCCGTAACTCCCCTCCTGCCTGGGAAACAACACAGAGCCCTGCCCGGAAGTGGCATTAGTAACTGAGATGTGCCATTGTTCCCAAGCTGCCATTCCATCTCTGCTCCCACGTGACCAAGGAAAATGTCCTGGGCGGGGGGTGGAGAAGGGGGCCTGACGCTGCTTTGGCTGCTCCTGGTGTAAACATCTGGTCTGTCTGCAAGAAGCCAGGACCCCAGGGTCAGGCTAAGGGGAGATGGATTCTTAGGGTTTGGGTCTGTCTCCTCGTATTCTGATGTATTTGCCACACACAGAAGGTCCCCAAATAAGCTCAGTGTTTCAGAGTACAGTTTCTGAAGCCAGTGGCAGAGTTGGACTTCTGACTTGGCCAGCTGCTGGCTGGGTGACCTCTGCCAAGTTAATCAACCTCTCTGAGCCTCAGGTCTCCTCACCTGCCAATGAGGGTGAGAAAGAATCTACCTGGTAAAGGGGTGCTGTGTAAAACAGTTAGGCAGGCCTGATCTTTTGGTATGCTTTTTGTTTTTTCTTGAAATAGGGTCTTGCTCGGTCGCCCGGTCTAGAGTGTAGTGGCATCATCACAGCTCACAGCAACCTCAAACTCCTGAGCCCAAGATATCCTCCTACTTCAGCCTCCCAAGTAACTAGGACTACAAGTGTGCCCGGCTAATGTTTCTACTTTTAGTAGAGACGGGGGTCTCTTGCTCAGGCTGGTCTCGAACTCGTGGCCTCAAGCGATCCTCCTGCCTCGGCCTCCCAGAGTGCTGGGATTACAGGTGTGAGCCACCGCGCCTGGCCTGTGGATGTGTTTTAAAAACCAAAAGCAAAAGCAAACCAAGAAGCCTCGAACTCTTCCCTTCCCGCCCTTATTGCTGGAAATACAGTTTGACTTCTCACCACATCGCAAGGAAGGCAGAGCCCAGTGCAAACTCATTTGCATGTCAGGAAACTGAGGCTCAGAGTTCCCGGTCACATGGGCAGTAAGTGCTAGGGCCGTGGAGCACCAGGCTGGTTCCCTAAGGGAGAACTTGATTGTGACACTCACTCTGGAGAGCTGAAATGCAATGCCTGGGGCAGTGGGTCATGGTCAGGAAGGCTTGGGTTTCAATCCTGCTGTGTGACCTTGGGAAACTCACTTAACCTCTCTGAGCCTCAGTTTCCTATCTGCAACATGGAGATAATTCCAGGCAGTGTGCTGCGTGGAATGCTCTTTCTCTTTAACCATCCGTCCCCACTTCGCCTAGCTAACTCAGCTCAGGGACAATCTCTCAGAAAGCCTCCTGTCTCCCCCCAACTAGGTGAACATCAATCTTGCCACGCTGTATTCCTGCAGGAGGGAAGGTGTCTCCGCGGAAATCAGCCTCTGTGACTCAGCTAAGGGAAAAAACGACAGATTCTAACCCAGAATGGTTAGAATTCTGACTCTTTCTCCCTGATCCTACAACAGGACCTAAAGAGAGCCATGTTCTACTCCTAGGAAGCCCATGGATGGGGTTCAGCAGGAATAATAAAAATAATTGAGCCCTCACTGTTCGCTACGCACTGCTCTAAGCCAGCCACAGAACTTGTCGTATCTAATCAGCCAGTAATCCAGTGAGGGCAAATATTAATATTATTAGGCCCATTTTACAGAAAGAAAACTGAGGCACAGGCAAGCTAAGGACCTTGCCCAGGGGTGACCCAACTAGCAAGCAATCCGGGATTTCAGTGTGGACAACCTGAGCTTGGAGCCTGCTTTTGCGCAATTCTCGGTAGAATCTGGGTCCCCCAGGAGGGCACAGATAGCTGCTTTAAGATGACTTATTTCTCAAGGGGACCACCTTCCTGCCTTCCCTCTCAAAGACCTGGTTACAGAGTTCATTGCTGAGCCTCTCGGCTGGGCAGTATCTCCTAAGGAATCCATGCTCTGTTCTAAAGGAAAACTCCTCCTCCCCTGCCCCTCACCTAGTTTAAGATGCTTCCCGTAGGAACTTCCTTAAATTTGCCATGAAACCTGACTCTCTTCTGATAAGGCAAACGTCCCTCAGCTCTCTGGGGGGGACGCCCAGCCCCTTCCCTGACTCCCCAGGCACTGAGAAAGTCCGCCCACCCAGACAACGCTGTGTTCCCGGCTTGCTGGGGGCTGGGGGTGCAGCGATTAGGAAGACAGGCAGTAGAGACCCTCCCTGCAAGATGTGCAGACTAGCAGGGGAATCTGACATTCCACAAATCTTTACATAGTTCCTGATGTCACCTGACACCCGCACTCTGCGGGCGGAGGGGAGGGGAGGGGCGGGCGTGGCATGTCGTCCTGCGGAAAGCAGGCTTTTTTAAACTCAGATCTGAGCTGCCCAGAAAGACTAGAGGGAGGAAGAGGAGGGGCGGCGAGATTGCACCTCCCCTGGGGAAGTTCCGGGCCTCCGCGGGCAGGTGGGTGGCACCAGTTTCCCTTTCTGAAGAGGAGACCTGCCCCTGTCACTGCGACACCCGCCTCTCCCTCCCTCCCTCTGTCCAGCCATGCATGTCCCCACCGCTGGTGACTGAGTAGCCCCCCCCCCACCTTCCTGCACGCCCCACGAGGTCTTAGTGGTCTCTGGGAATGCCTCCAATTTTCTTACGGGAAGAATAATGACCCCAGAAGAAAACAGGTCATTATTTAGCTCGGCTGACGTGGTCCCGGCTTTATTTCCAGAGCGATTCTGTGATCGCGCCTGCAGTCCCGTGCCTGTCCACCCTCAGTCCCCTTGCACTTTGGAAGGTCTTTAATCCAATGTCACCTTCTCCCCGAGGCCTCCCCAAACCGCTTTATTTAAAACTGCGATCCTGTCTGCACAAAAACTCAGACACAAATGTTTGGAGGGGGCATTATTCATAAGAGCCCCCCACAAAGTGGAACCCCCCCCTGGGATGTCCATCCACGGAAGAAATGAACAAACGCCACGTGGTCCATCCACACAGTGGAATATCACGCAGCCGTGAACAGGAACGAGGCTCTGACGCAGGCTGCAGCGTGGATGAACTTTGAGGACATCGTGCTCCGGGAGAGAAGCCGGACACAAAAGGACACACAGTGTGTGACTCCATTTATCTGCAAAATGCACAACAGGACAATCTATAGAGACAGGAAGCAGATGAGTGGGCGCCTGGACCTGGGGAGTAGGGGAAGTTGAGTGAAATGGGGAGCGATTACCATTAAGTATGGGGTTTCTTTGGGGGAAGATGAAAATGTTTCCAGAATAGATAACGGTGATGGCTGGACAGCTCCGTGAATATACTGCGTTAAAAACCCCTGAATTGTACACTGCAAATGGGTGAATTGTAGGACACGTGAACTCTATCTCAACGGAAAGAAATCTACAAGCTACCCCTTCACCCCTTGTACTCTTAACCCTCGTCCCTGCTTTGCTTCTTAAAAAATGTGATCTAACGTCTTCCTTGATTTACCTGTTTATTATATTTGCGGACTTTTTTTTTTTTAATTTCCTTTTTTTTTTGAGACAGAGTCTCACTCTGTTGTCCAGGATAGAGTGCCGTGGCATCTTCACAGCTCACTGCAACCTCCAACTCCTGGGCTCAAGGAATCCTCCTGCCTCAGCCTCCCCAGTAGCTGGGACTACAGGTGCGTGCCATGATACTGGCTAATTTTTCTATTTTTTGTAGAGACTGGGGCTCTTGCTCAGGCTGGTCTTGAACTCCTGGACTC
>NW_012147964.1:42183-54687 GCF_000956105.1 Propithecus coquereli
GGGGTGGTGGTGCGAGGCATCCTAGCTACCTGTGTCTGCTGCCCCCGTGTGTCTCTATTTGAAACTGCACCAAACCCAGAGTCCGCCAGGCTTTTAATTTTTATTTTTTGTTTCATTTTTAGTGGATGAATAGTAATTGTATATGTTTATAAGGTGCAATGGGATGTTTTGATAGATGTTTCAATTTTGGAATGATTAAATCAAGCTAATGAACAAATCCGTCATACTTTGCATTTGTGTGTGTGTGTGTGTGTGTGTGTGTGTGTGTGCGGTGAGAGCATTTTTATTCAGTCTGTTCCCGAATCCTAATAAAAATAAAATGAAATGAAATAAAGTAAACTCCATTATTTTTAGCAATTTTTTTTGGATGTGTCCAACCAGCACCGTGACACCGTGGGTCGATCCACCCGCAAAGACACCAGCCTGGAGAATGGGGTGGCAGACAGCCTCCGAGACTACTAAGGTCCCAGAGACCCTCCTCTGCTGACATTCGCTGCTTGTGTAAGCTCCTCTCCTTGAGGGTGGGCTTCCAGCAAATAGAAGACAGAAAAAGTGAAAGGATGTCATTTTTTAAAAATTTTTAGTTTTTCTGGATGCATCATAGTTGTGCGTGTTTATTGGATACATGTGATATTTTGATATATACATGCAATGTGCAATGATCACGTCAGGGCATGTAGGTGATCCATCACCTCAAACATTTGACGTTTCTTTCTTTTTCTAAATTTTTTTTTTATTTCAGCATATTATGGGGGTACAAATGTTTAGGTTACATATATTGCCTTTGCCCCACCCAAGCTAGAGCTTCAAGCGTGTCCATCCCCCAGACGGTGCACACCGCACCCATTAGGTGTGAATATACCCATCTCCCCGTCCCCCCTTGCCCCTGCTGGGCACCCGATGAATGTTAGTTGCTATTATATGTGCACTTAAGTGTTGATCAGTTAATACCAATTTGATGGTGAGTACATGTGGTGCTTGTTTTTCCATTCTTGTAATACATAAGTGGATTAATAAGATGTGGTATATGTATACCATGGAGTTCTACTCAGCCACAAAAACAATGCTGGGCCAGGCGCGGTGGCTCACGCCTACAATCCTAGCACTCCGGGAGGCCGAGGCGGGTGGATCGCTCAAGGTCAGGAGTTGGAGACCAGCCTGAGCAAGAGCGAGACCCCGTCTCTACTAAAAATACAAAGAAATTAGCTGGACAACTAAAAATATATATATAGAAAAAATTAGCCAGACATGGTGGCGCATGCCTGTAGTCCCAGCTACTCGGGCGGCTGAGGCAGGAGGATCGCCTGAGCCCAGGAGTTTGAGGTTGCTGTGAGGTAGGCTGAAGCCACGGCACTCTAGCCTGGGCAACAGAGGGAGACTCTGTCTCAAAAAAAAAACAAAAACCAAAAAACAATGGTGATCTATCATCTCTTGTATTAACATTTCTTTCTGTTGGGAACATTCCAAATCTTCTCTTCTAGCCATCTTTAAATGTACGATAAATTATTGTTAACTATAATTTCCCTAGTGTACTATCGGGCACTAGAATGCATTCCTTTTATCTAATTGTATTTTTGCACGCCTTAAGCGACTTCTCTTCAGCCTGTCCTCCCTACCCCGTTCCCTTCCAGGCCTCTGGGAACCACCAATCCACTCTCTGTCTTTATGAGATCCACTTTTGAAGCTCCCACCTAGGAGTGAGAACATGTGACATTTGTCAGTCTGTGCCTGGCTCATTTCACTTCATGTAATGACGTCCAGTTCCATCCATGCTGCTGCCACTGACAGGATTTTATTCTTTTTTTATGGGCTTTGTGTAACTAGATCACATCTTCCGTGCCCATTTGTGAAGGAATGTCACTTCTGATATTAAATTATAAAGACCGGGTGTGGTAGCTCATGCCTGTAATCCTAGCACTTTGAGAGGCAAAGGCAGGAGGATCACTTGAGGCCAGGAGTTCGAGACCAGCCTGAGCAAGAGCGAGATGCCATCTCTACACAAAATAGGAAAATTAGCCAGGCTTGGTGGCCTGTGGCTGTAGTCCCAGCTACTCAGGAGGCTGAGGCAGGAGGATGGCTTGAACCCAGGAGTTTGAGGCTGCAGTGAGCTATGATGATGCCAACGCACTCCAGCCTGGGCAACAGAGCGAGACCCTGTCTCAAAAAAAATTAAAAATGGGCCACTCCTGAAAATGTATTTAAATGCTGTCTTGTTCCTAACTTTGCATATGTAGTTTCTTCCCCTGCAACCCTGTTCCCACCTCCTTTGCAGAAATATTCCTTTCTTGGCCTGATCCAGGTCTGATCTCAGGAGGCACCTTAGCAGAGAGGACCTTGGCAACTGCCACACCACTCTGTATCTTGCCTTTGAAGTCCTTCTCCCATGTTGGTAATTATCTGGCTCATTTACATATTTCTTTGTTTATTGTCATTTTCCCTATTGGATCGGGAAGGGTTGTTTTGTATTGTTTAATAACTTTATGTTTAAACATTAGTAAAACTGACTTTTGTGGTATGAGTATACAGTTCTGGGAATTTGAGCCCATGTAGGCATTTGTGGAAACTTGGCCAAAACCCCATTTAAAATTTTCAGCTCCTATGGTTGGGCACAATGGCTCATGCCTATAATCCCAGCACTTTGGGAGGCTGAGCTGGGAGGATCGCTTGAGGCCAGGAGTTCAAGACCAGTCTGGACAACATAGTGAGACCTCGTCTCTTAAAAAAAAAAAATTAGCCGGGCATACTGGCATGCACCTATAGTCCCAGCTACTCAGGAGGCTGAGGCAGGAGGATTGCTTGAATCCAGGAGTTCAAGGTTGCAGTGAGCTATGATGATGCCACTGCACTCTAGCCTGGGTGACTGAGTGAGACCCCATCTCCTAAAAAATATGTATATTAAAAAAAAATTTTCGGCCCCTTCAAAGTTGCTCCTCTGCCATCAGGATATAGAACAGTTCCATCATCCCCAAAACTTTCTTGTGCTACCCCTCTGTAGTCACAGGGATGAAGATTTTGTCTCTCCTGTGTACCACGTTACCCCCAGGGCTTAGCATAATGGCTGGCACAGAGTAGAAACATGGTAAATATTTGCTGAGTGATTGAATGAAGCATATATCGATAGCAACGAATGATGGAAGTTGATCTTGCAAGGACTACCAGAGCGAACCTCTGCTGGAGTTGTGTTTTTATTTCTTAACACAGAACAAGACAGAGATCTTTTGGTTTGGCTGACAAAATCTTAAGAGATTTTTATTGATGCTTGTGGCATTTCCCGTCCCACAGGGGAGGAAGGAGCTAAATACATGCTTCAACTGGAGCTGCATACAGAAAGAGAGGTTTTCACACATTTCTAGGACCCTCTCCCCCAAGTCGTAATAATTTCCCAAGTCTCTGGCAATCCCAACCTTCTTACAACCAGCCCTGTAACCACTCCCATGCATGTAGCAGGAGGGTACAGACAAATTTCAAGGAGACAGAGCTGTGGTTCAACTTTCATGCGGTTTTTGGTTTTTGGCTACTCCTGACTCCCCGTGGCAAACTCCAATATTCTTTTTTATTTTATTTTAATTTTTAAATTATTTAATTTTTTTTGAGTTGGGATCTTGCTATATTGCCCAGGCTGGAGCACAGTGGCTACTCACAGGTGCGATCATAGCTCACTGCAGCTTCAAACTCCTGGGCTCAAGCAATCCTGTCGCCTCCCAGGATTGTTAAATTCTGCGTTTTAGTCACCAGAAAATCCACAAGAAAGCGAATTTTCTTTGTCTCCCTGACCTACGTTTTTATTGATAGAAATCTGACTGGGCACGGTGGCTCACGCTTGTAATCTCAGCACTTTGGGAGACTGAGGCAGGAGGATTGCTCTAGCCCAGGAGTTTGAGACCAGCTTGGGCAACATAGCAAGATCCCATCTCTACAAAAAAATTTAAAAAATTAGCCGGGCATGGTGGTGTGCGTGTCTGCAGTTCCAGCTATTTGGGAGGCTGAGGCAGGAGGATTGCTTCAGCCCAGGAGTTCGAGGCTGCAATGAGCTGTGATGATGACATTACTGTACTCTAGCCTGGCGACAGAGCAAGACACTGTCTTTCTTAAAAAATAAAAAAAGAGAGAGAGAGAATGAGAGAGAGAGAGAGAGACGTCTATAGCAAGGCCAAGTCTGGAGGTCTGTTTGTTCATCTGAGAAATTAGAATTTAATTCTCTTGGAAGAAAAGTTACAAAGTCAAACAAGATGTAAAATGACTCAAAGCCATTCTGCTTAAGATGATGTCAGCTCCTTAGCACCACTTGAAAATTTCTGGCCCTTCAGAGTCACTGCTCATTTAATTTTAGTTGTAAATCTTCAAAGATGAGGATTACTCCACAGAAGATGTAAAGGTAATTTCTTTCTTTCCTGGGGACTTTAGAATGATAAAATGAGACAATTTGAAGAAACGTGGTCAGGTGGTTAAAACATGCAATGCATAGATGTCATGTCTGTTATAAGCAGTGTTACGCTTTAGTTGCGTTGCATGGACATATATGGCGATTGAGACGTGCCTCAGTTTCCTTCCGGCTTAGAGACTTGTGACTCAATTGGTTGGTACTTTCTCTTTGGCTAAGAAGATATATGCCAATCCCATGGTGATTCCTTGTTCTCTTGGTGCATGGTCTAAATCTTTGTCTGCCCTTCCTCCTTGTGTCCCCACAACTTTTAGCTAGCACACCCCACTCCTCTAGAGGTCATGGCGGGGGCCAGTGTGGTGGGGCATGCATTGTGTCCACCTGCTCCCTGACTGTCAACCCTGGAGGTCTCAAGTTAACTGCCTGGCTCTTAGGAGGAAGGTCAAACTGTCAGGTGGGTTCTAAAACCCTTCTCTGCCTAGCATTCCTCAAATATTTCACCATCCTTAGATTTTTCTAGACAGCAGGAGACATACTCAGAAGCATCCTTACTGCTTCTAGCATTTGGAGAAACAGTTCCAAGGCCATCCTGACATCGCCTTTTAAACTTCTGCCATTCAAAATCCAAAGTGACGACTCTTCCAATGTTAGCCCGAGACCCCTGGATGTTTAGATTCTACTCCCTGGAGGTTCCCCCAGCGACCTGGAGGTCAGGAAGAGGAGGCGATCTTTCTGTTGACAAGCTTCCTCAGGGCTCTCTTCAGGTCTCTGTTCCGAAGGCTGTAGATAAAGGGGTTCAGCATGGGGGTGACCGCCGTGTACATGACGGCGCTGGCTTTCTCCTTCACGGCGCTGCGGACGGAAGAGGGACAAAGATAGACCCCGATGGTGGTCCCGTAGAAGAGGGCAACCACAGACAGGTGGGAGCTGCAGGTGGAGAAGGCTTTCTTCCTGCCGTCTGCAGAGGGGACCTTCAGCACGGCCATGACGATGCGAGCGTAGGAGGCCAAAATGCAGAGGAAGGGTGTGGCTATCACCATCACCGCCACGACGAGCACGAAGACCCTATTCACCGTCGCGTCCGTGCACGAGAGTCGGAGAAGGGGAGTGAGGTCGCAGAAGTAGTGGGGCAGCTCGTTGCTGCCACAGAAAACCAGGCGGGCCATCAGGAGGATGTGGGTGAAGGAGATAAAACAAGAAAACACCCACGGACCGCCGGCCAGCAGCCCGCAGAGGCCCGGGCTCATGATGGTGGCATAGTGCAGGGGGTGGCAGATGGCCACGAACCTATCGTAAGCCATCACGGCGATTAAGACGCTGTCCATGATGCCAAAGAAGTGGAAAAAGTACATCTGGGTCAGGCAGCAAGCATAAGAGATGGACTTACTTCTGGTTTGGATGTTCATGAGCATCTTGGGGACAGTGTCAGTGGCCAAGCAGAAGTCAACCAAGGAGAGGTTGGCCAGGAAGAAATACATCGGCGTGTGGAGCTGGGGGTCTGTGCTGATGGCCAGGATGATCAACAAGTTCCCCACCACCGTGACCAGGTACATGCAGAGGAACAGGGAAAAGAGAAGGGTCTCTTGCGCTGGCTTTTCTGAAAGTCCAAGGAGGATGAATTCGGATGTGCTGGTTTGGTTCCTTGATTCCATGGGTGTGGTTCCTCTGGAAGTATTGAAAGCGGGAAGTTGGCCCAGTGTGGTGGCTCACGCCTGCAATCCTAGCACTCTGGGAGGCCGAGGTGGGAGGATCACCTAAGCCCAGGAGTTCGAGGCCAGCCTGAGCCAAGAGTAAGACCCTGGTCTCTACTAAAAATAGAAAAAATTAACCAGGTGTGCTGGTGCGCACCTGTAGTCCCAGCTACTTGGGAAGCTGAGCAGGAGGATTGCTTGAGCCCAGATGTTCAAGACCAGCCTGGACAAAATAGCAAGACTTTGTTCTCAAATAAATTAATAAATAATATAGCACCTCTTTTATACTCCTGGATAGAGCTGGAACGCATTCTACTAAGTGAGGTATCCCAAGAATGGAAAGACAAGCACCACATGTACTCACCATCAAATTGGTATTAACTGATCAACACATAAATGCACATATAAGAATAACATCTATTGGATGTTGGGCAGGGGGGAGGGGGGAGAGGGGAGGAGGGAGGAGGGGACGGGTATTTGCATACACAAAGAGTGCAATGCGCACCACCCGAAGGATGGACATATTTGAAACTCGGACTTGGGGGGGAGGTGGGGGGCAAGGGCAACATATGTAACCTAAACATCTGTACCCCCATAATATGCTGAAATAAAAAAAGACCCCCCGCAAAATAAATAAATAAATAAATAACTTCGTAACGTTAATCAGAGTATGTAAACAAGGCAGATTAAAATACTGGCAACAGTGATATATAAGAAGCAGAATTAGAATGAAAAAGCAAGGTTCTTATATCGATTTGCAGAAAAATAGATCTATTGAGTATTTTGGACTTCCTACATCGAGCATACATGATAAAGTTCAGAGGTAACCACTAAAGTGGTGGACATGGACGGTATACATTTTATATTGGTAGTCAGGGGTACCACAGAAATAAAGAGATTTTGGTCAAACCACTTGAAGTCAGGAATGGAGATTAAAAAGAAGCAAAGAGATAAAAATCTCTTGGCATGCCGTCTCAGGGTTTATGCACACCCTAAAGTCCAAGATAAGAGCTGGTTGGGCGGTGTAAAGGCAATTGATTATGTGTAATCTGAACGTTTGTACCACCAGCCTTTTTGACAGAGTGAGACCCTGTCTCTAAAAAAAAACATCAAATGAAAGTAGATGGGCAGCATTAACCCAACCAGTCCAAATCTATACCGTGTACTCCTAATCTCTGTATTTCATGAATTATGAGTGAACTAATGAATTCACAGTTTAGTGAGGGAGAAGGACTCTAAGACACATGTGTCAGATTATGGGGAAACGGCCTTAATAGAGATTCATTCTGGGGATTCTAAGAGCACTCAGAAAACATATTACGTCAGGCGGTGATTTCCGGAAAATCTGGTATCTACGCAATAGCCCTCAGTTGCTCACACTTGCCCTCTGAACAAAATTTGAACCAATGTTTACCTGCACCTCAAAAAATCTCCTGCATCTTTTTTTTTGCAAATCTGTACTTATTTTAGCTACCAACAACGCTCCTACAGGTCTATTTTACTCCAGCTATTTTGGGGTGATATGCTGGGACCCCTCAAAACCTATGCTTTCCTGCTACTTTCTGTGTCCATCTTTCTACACGTTCTATAATAGTTAATAAAATCCCAATATGTGCCAAATGCTGTCCTAGACACTCTACATAAATGACATGTCATCCTAATAACAAACAGTGAGACAAGGTTACAGATGAGATGTCTGAGGCTGTGAGAGGAGCTAGGATGTGCTCAGGCTCCCACCAATATTAAGTGGTCGGGCTGGGTTCCAAACGTACATCCCCCTGAGTCCAAAGCTCACAGCCTTTCCACGGAGCCAGGATGCCTCTCTGTAGCCTCTCTTTCTGGAGTTTCTTGCCCCCTCACCATCCCCCTAACCAAACCTCCCCTCTACAGCGGGCAGAGGGCACTACATGTCAGAGGTAGTTTCTTATTCTATGTCCTGACATCACATTAGAGGTTCATGCCGCCCTATGGCGCTGACACCATCCTGATGGTGATACCTCGTGGTATCATCATCCAACACAAAGAGTGAGAAGTTTAAACTACAGACAGAACCACCCTATAATTCAGCAATCCCACTAATGGGGCACTGATCCAAAGGAAGGGAAACCAGTATATTGAAGAGATGTCTCTTCTTTTGTGTTTATTGCAGCAGTATTCAGTATAGACAAGACATGGGCTCCACCTAGATGTCCAACAACAGATGAATGGATAATGAAAATGTGGTGGAGATACACCATGGATACTATTCAGCTGCAAAAAAAGGATACGAAATTAGAGCTAGATGAGAGGAATAAATTCTAGTGTTCTATGCCACTGCAGGACGACTACAGTTAACAATAATATGTTAACAGAGTTTCAAATGGCTAGAAAGAAGATACTGAATGTTCCCAACACAAAGATACGATAAATATTTGAGATATTGAATAAGCTAATTACTCTGATCTGGTCACTACACATTGCATGTATTTGAACATCCCTATGTAACCCATTGAAAATGTGCAGTTATTATGTCAAAAAAATTTTGAAAAGAGTCGGAATTTTTTTTTAATATCCCACGAGAAGCTATTGAATGCCCCACGACCCATGAATTGATCTCAGACAATATCCTGCCTGACACCTAAACTTTCACTGACTTATTCTGTCATTCCTCATCCTTCCACAGCTCTTGAGGAAAGTTTGAGTCTCAGGAACGGGATGATTCGTGTGTTCCCTTAATCCTGATAAGGCTCAGCTCAGGGAAACACCATTCCTATCCCATCTGGACCTCCGGACTCTATATCTAAGTTCTCTTAGCCTGAAGACATCAGACATCTCCAAGGGCTTAGGAGACCCAACTATGAGAATAATAAACCAACCTTCTGCCTACAGAAGTGTTGGGGGAACCCCTCTGTCCCTCAGGCACTCAAGTTGGCTTGGAAAAGAAGGTCCAGTTGCTAAGAAGAATGGTGCTAAAAAATCATGTTTGGCCGGGCGCGGTGGCTCATGCCTGTAATCCCAGCACTCTGGGAGGCCGAGGCAGGAGGATTGCTTGAGGTCAGGAGTTTGAGACCAGCCTGAGCAAGAGTCAGACCCTCATCTCTACCAAAAATAGAAAAATTAGACATGCATCGTGGTGTGCACCTGTGGTCCCAGCTGCTCAGGAGGCTGAGGCAGGAGGATCGCTTGACCCCAGGAGTTTGAGGTTGCAGTCAGCTGTGATGATGCCACTGCACTCTAGCCAGGGCAACAGAGGGAGACTCTGTCTCAAAAAAAGAAAAAAATCATGGTGTTCAGAAAAGGTTTGGTGGCATCACGACTTGACCAAGTTGAGCTAAGATGTATAAGAATAGCCATTGAATTTTGGGCTAAGAAGTGGGTACTGATTTGGCCAGATAGATTCTTCCAGGGTCTCTGGGATCACAGAACTTGCCCCTCACTAATTCTGCAAACATTTGTTCAGCCTTTCCCACCCCACCCTCCAGGTCACTTACTGGGCTATCTTTTTTTCTCCTGACACCATCACTCAGGCATGACTTCAACTGACTCAGTTTCCTTCCTTGGGATAGACAGGAAGGATGCTGACTCTGCCTCCAGGAAAGTACCAGGTGATGAAGGTAGATCTTTGGGCCAGACTGATGCCTCACAGAAGCACAGGCAAGGTGTCCTCCTGGCCCAGAGAAGAAAAGCTAGGGTGGGGGATACATTGTAGGAACTGAGGGAATATTTACAATTCGGGACCAATGAGAAGTCAATTCCCAAGGCTCCTTGTTAGACAAATTGTCCAATTTCACCTCTATTCCCTGAATAGTTCGGTTTCCTGTGGGGACTGGGACATGGCAGTAAGAAGGCTGTATGGACCATTTTAGGTCTTTTCGAGGCAACAAAGCAACTTAGGGATCCGTTGCATGTTTCCCAACTGTCTCCGTTGCCCTCTCTCCTCTGGGAACAAACTCTCTTTGTCTCCTAAACTCTGTCTTTTCAAGGCCTTCTCATATTGGAAGACCCCATTCTTATCTGAAGCCAGAATTCCTCAGCACGTAAATAACCAAAAAGCAGTCTAGATATCTCCCTACATTCAGCCAGCAATGTGTCACCAAGAAACAAGGCTGATTCCACTGAACCTACACAGGCAACTTTCTGCAAATGGCACCATGGCTTCCTTCCGGTTCTGCAAAGAGATGAACTAGACTCTACCCAGATGGCTGTGCACAGAGAGAGTGGTCGCTGACCCAGATTCTCACTGAGGGTTCTTGGTACCATGGTGCCACCGTTACAAGTCTCTACCTTTGCATTTTTAGGGATTCATTTGTATGAGGTCACGCCCAGATTACCGGGTTATGTGTCTACTCAATAAACACTCATGGATCTGATGGCTACATTAAGGACCCGTTTTTAAAAGCCATTAGTTACGTAACTGCCCCAATATAGATACAAGTAAAGAGCATAAGTTCTAGGTCGAGCCGTATGAAATTGCCAGTATTCTATCATTTTTGGCCAAAAAATTTGGCTATTTTTTTACATGTCTCAGTTTAATACATTGAAATCCTGTGTAACTCATCCCTCAGCTTCAACAATTATCAAATCAAGGTCTTGTTTCGTCAATATTCTACCTACCTTAACTTATTCCCCAGGGTCATTCCAGAACAAATTCTACATATCGCATGATTGTGGAATGTTTCTAAAAAAGTAAAACCTCTTTTCTTCTTCTTACTTTTTTTTTTAAAAGACAGTGTCATGCTCTGTCACCCAGGCTGCAGTGCAGTGGCACGATCCTAGTTCACTGTAACCTCCAACTCCTGGGCTCAAGTGATCCTCAGCCTCCCCAGTAGTTGGGACTACAGGCTTGGGCCACCACGCCCAGCTAATTTTTTCTATTTTTAGTAGAGATGGGGTCTTGCTCTTGCTCAGGCTGGTCTTGAAGTCCTGGTCTCAAGAGATCCTTCCACCTTGGACTCCAAGAGCGCTAGGATTACAGGCATGAGCCACTGAGCCTAGATTCAATTTTTTTTTAATCTTTATGTTTCTATTCCCTTTTGTTTGTCCCCCTTGAAATTCATTTGTTGAAGGAATGGTCTAGATTTGCCTGGTTGCTTTTGTTTGTCATCGTTTGACACTTGTCTCTTTTAATTGTAATTGTACAATTAACGTCTAGATCTAGATCCTGGATTAGCTTTAGGATTGAGTTTTGAGGGGAAAAGATACCCCATAGATTGTGTTGTGGACTTTCCTCAATAACTGGCGTTTTCTGTTGTCCCTTTTCTTGTGACAGTACCAGCCACTGAGGATCCCAGCCTTGATTCATAATTTCATGATGGATTGCAAAATGAGGATATTCTAGGAAACTTTCACGTATTGGCTGGAATATTTCTACAAAAAGAAACCTCTGATTATCCTTAGGGACTGTTGGTATAGGAAAGTTAGCGTGAATGCGATAAATTCTTTTATTTATTGGCTTTCAAAATAATGATGTGGTTCCCTAGCATCCCCCAAGGTGATCAGTGAGGGAGTTTCCTTTCTCTTTTTTAAACCATCATTATAAATACGTGGATTTTTAACATTTTTACTCTTTCTCCATGACAGTTATTATTCCTGTTGATGTTAATATTGCCTGATATGTTGTCAGTAAGAGTCTTCCAAGTTGGCCCCTGAATCCTTTTGACATGACATCGACAGGCTTTGTTAGTGATATCTGCCACTACAAGGTATCCTGGGCTCATCTAGAATATCTTCTGTCTCAGACCAGGCAGTATTCATTTCTCCAAGAGCTCTAGATCCTGGAAAAATGAGATGTCAAATCACAAAATTTGGGTCCCAGTTGTATTTCGTGTTTTTGGTTGGCCATTATTTGTAGATGTGGTCTCTCTCTTCTTATAAGGACATTAATCTCATCTTGCCGTGGGGAGGGGTCCCACCTGTCACGAATTCATCTAAGTGTAATTATCTCCTAAAGGCCCCATCTCCATATACCATCACATTGGAGATTAAGGCTTCAACATATGAATTTTGGGGACGACAAAAACATTCAGTCCATAACATTGTCCAAGGTTACACATATTTTTAATTTTAATGGATACTGCCAAATTGTTTCCCAAAACAGCTATAAAAATTCTTACCAGGAATATCTTAGAGTTACATTTTTCCAGCAGTGAGTCTCCAGAGTCTAACTTCTGGCAATCTGATAGAATTGGAATAGAATCTCCAAACAGAATCTCTATTGTTGTTTAAATTTGCATTTGCTGATTACTGCGGTTGACTATCTTTTCATGTTTATTGCCATTTGTATTTTCTCTTGTGTGAGCAGTCTATTGTTTTTGTCCATTTTTCTAGAGGGCAGTGTGAGTTGAATGGTGGCCCCCAAAAAACATATGTCCACATCCTAACCTCTGGAACCTGTGAATTTGACTTTATTTGGGAAAAAGGTCATTAAAGATGTCATTAAGTTGCAAAGATATG
>NW_012147964.1:56237-62568 GCF_000956105.1 Propithecus coquereli
GGTGTCTCACCATCGAGAACAATAACTTGGTGACAGAAGAGTCCACCATTTGGGCTCTTTCAGTGTCCCTGTACGTTCTCTCATTCTAGAAGCCGAAGTTCAAAGCGTATCACACAATCACCAAAAAAGATGTTCTTCTGACGAGTTTCCTCAGAGCGCCCTTCATGTCCCTGTTCCTCAGGCTGTAGATGAAGGGGTTCAGCATTGGAGGGACCACCGTGTACATCACGGAGGCTGTTGCAGTCTCGGTGGAAGCATCAGTAACTACAGAACTAATGTACACCCCAAAAGCGGTCCCGTAGAACAGTAAGACAACCGAGAGGTGGGATCCACAGGTGGAGAACGCCTTATACTTCCCCCCAGGGGATGGCATCCTCAGGATGGAGGAGACGATTTGAGCATAAGAGAAAATAATGCCGAGGAGAGGAACACCACCCAATACGCTGGTCACTGTATACACCAGGATGTTGTTGATGAAGGCATCAGAGCAGGCAAGCTTGAGGACTTGCGCGAGTTCACAGAAGAAGTGGGAGATTTCCAGGTCTGCGCAGAAGGACAGCTGCAAGACCATCAGGCTGTGGAGGAGGGCGTCCCCAACGCTGACGAACAGAGAGCTCAACACCAGCAACCCACACAGCCGGGGGTTCATGATGCGCGTGTACCTCAGTGGATGGCAGATGGCCACATAGCGGTCACAGGCCATTGCTGCAAGGAGAAAGTTCTCCAGTCCCGCGAAAGCCAGGACAAAGCAGATCTGGGTGAGGCAGCCCGTGTAACTGATGGATTTGCTCTGTCTCCGAATGTTCACCAGCATCTTGGGGACAGTGGTACTGCTGAAACAGATGTCAATGAAGGACAGGTTGGAGAGGAAGAAGTACATGGGTGTATGAAGGTGGACGTCAGAGGTGACCGCCAGGACGATGAGCAGGTTCCCCAGCACCGTGACCAGGTACACGGACAGGAAGAGCCCGAAGAGGACGGGCTGCAGTTCTGGGTCATCCGAGAGTCCCTGGAGGAGGAAATCTGAGATGCCTGTTTGGTTTTCTGCTTCCATGTTGTTGAGGAATCTGGTGGGGGGAAACACAGATGACGGAACAGATAACAGATGCACAAAGATCCCTTACTTTAGGAACCTTCATTCTGTATATCAAGAGGTCGATAATACTAACCATCCCCTCTGCCCTTGTCCCTCTCTGTTCCTTCCTCAACCACTTTTCTTTCTGTCTACTCTCATACACTACTCCATTACCCAAATTTTATCTATTGAATGTCTATTCTTTTCCCACATTGTATCAACTAATAGCAATAAAACAGGAAACAGTATATGGCTTTTTCCTTGAGAATTCTCCAAAGCCTCAAATAGGCAGAAAAACCAAATGACGAGCCCACGTGTGCACAGAGGGAAATAAAACTCAACGCAAATCGAGCAGGGGGTGGCGGGGAGGATGGGATGGGTGAAAACCTACCAAACGGGTACAGTGAACACTATCTGGGTGACGGGCACACTTATAAACGTGACTCAAGCATTATACAAAGTGATCTATGTAGCCGGAAAGAATTGCAGCCCCGTAATCCTTTGAAATTAAAAAAAAAAAAAAGGAAAAAAATCTAAATCAGCCGTAACAGCGTCAATCAAGATTTCAAGCCAGACACACATGCCTGAGTTTAATTCCGGCTCCAGTGCTTACTTTGTAAATAAGAAAATGTTTTTTTTTTTTTTTTCAACTCTACGGGAAGCCTCAGTCTCCTCATTCGCAGAATGGGGAGGCATCATAAAACCTTATGGGAATGTTACGAGGATGGATATTGAGAAGACAAGATCATTAAGCACAGTGCTTGTTATATGAGGGACTCTTAATATATTCTATTGTGACTTGGTTCTGGCATGGACGTGAATGAGCTACCTGGCATGCTCATTATATTATAGAAGGAAAGTGATGGCTGTATATAAGGGCAAGCTGTATAAAAGAAAGAACATCTTTAATTCAAGTTTCAGGAAAGAATTGATGGACTGAAACTCCCGCAGAGAACCTCGCATGCACAGGGAAGCAGGAAGAGTGAACTCCCCGATAAACATCAGTGATCTTAATGTTTGTTTCTCATGCACATGTGATAAAATGTCCAGCAACTAAAATAAATAAATTAGACCTAGACAGAGCAACACAAATAATAAAAACCTAAAAGAGAAAAGTAATTTGCCATAATTTATAGCCGGATAGGAGGAATAAGTTCTAGTATTCTATAACACCGCAGGGAGACTATAGTTAACAATAATTTATTGTATATTTCCAAATAGCTAGAAGAGAGAATTTTGAATGTTTTTAACACAAAGAAATGAGAGGTGATCGTTATGCTAATTACCCTGATTTGATGATTACACATTATATTCATGTATCAAAATATCATTCTGTACCCTATAAATATATACAATTATTACATGACAATTAAAAATAATAAACAAAAAACAAACTGAAAAAAAGTAATTTGCGTAAGAAGACATCACAGACATGACAAAGTTTAAATACATTTTAAAATACCACAGATATTAAAGTTTTAATTTCTTAGAAAACATTTCGAGTTTTTAAAAATTACAGTGAAAACATTAAAGACCTGGATATCCATCACTCACTATTAGATTAAAACATATTGCTATATTTGTGTTAGCTACTGTTAAAGAGATAAAATAATACATATTTATTTTTCCATATCCTCAATCATATGAAAATTGTATGTTTTCCCTTCCCCAAGAGAACTATTAAACTGCAATTGGCAGGCATTATTTCCTTGTGCTTTCAATACATTGAGTATGCATTTATCTATAAACCTTATTCTTGTTTTGCACGTTAAAACTTTCTATACTGTACATAGCATTTTCTAGCTGGTTTTAAAAAGTAGATTTAAACACTTTTCGGTCTTGGTATATTTTTCTTTGGTTGATTAACTTTAACTACCTTACCTTATTCCAATATCTTATTGTATCATTACCCTTTCTCCAACTGAGAAGCATTTTTGTCATGCACACAAACACACATGTAAATGTGTCATGTATGAAACAATTTAAAACAACATACGGAGAACAATCAAATTAAAAACTTCTCTGCGAAAGGAAGGAGAAAGGAAGGAAACACAAAGTGTAGGTTAAATTTACGCACGCTATTTTGTTACTTTAAGGAAAGAACTCTGTAGGCACAATATCAACATTTGCTAATTCTGGAAGCATGGAGACAAGCTTAGCTGTTCTATATGTGCTGATCTGCCTTTTGAAATTTTAAATATTTCATAAATTAATAAAGAAAAAAAAGTAGAATGGAGTGTAGTCTTGGGATCTACCTGGTTCCCAACCTTCTGTCTCTCAAAAATAAGGGGTAGTATGAGCCGGATATGGACAAGTAAAGAGAAGCTGGCCATACACATTTGCCCCTTGCCAAATAAATTGAAGAAAATCTTAGAGAATTCTAGAACATCCCTTCAAGATTGAGCAAGAGTCGATTGTTGTTGAGGATAGAAAAGGTCCCTGGACTTTAGGGTCAGAGCAGGAGGTCAGCAGAGTGAGAACTGCTTAGGTTTTGGTGCCAGTGCAACTGTGTGAAAAAGACGTTGGATAATTATTCAGACACCTCACAGGTGACCTAGTTCCGTCCATCTTCGGCATGGCCTCACCTCACCACCGCCCGACATGAACCCATCGACAAAGACCCGACACTATTTGCAAAACATAGACTAGGAGACTTCAGACTACCTGGGTGTCCACACCAAGGAATGACATCCAGTTCTTCCCTGGATGTGGAGGAGACTGAGGCAAGCTCTGCACTCGGGGAGCCCAGGAGGACAGTGAAGCTCCTGGCTCCTGTGCGGAAATGGCGGTCCTTGGGTCCAGGCTCAGGCGTGCCGCACACTGATGCGGACACGGATGTGGAGCGGGGGGTCCCAGGCAGACTATTTGCGGTCTCTGTGGCCCTCGGGACTTCAATATCCAAAGTTGCTCATTAGTCGAACTCTATGACTCTTGTGATGCAGGGCAGCACAAATCCTTAAGGAGCAAGCCCGGGAGATGAAGAAGTTTGCTTTGGCTGAAACTCTCACCCTAAGAGGCCAAGGGGATGTTGTCTTCTTCCCTGAACGATCCTTGGCTTACACCTACTTCAAGTACTTTGCACATCTCAGCACGCCTTCCTTCTGTCAGTGTATTCTGCTCTTTCTTTCTGGTATATTTAAAGGCAGCGCTACCCTAACAATAAGATCAGGAAGACTGACACCACATTTAAGCTCATAATTATGTTTATGTAAATATAGATGCATGTGTGTGTGTGTGTATATATATATATAACCTGCATAAATATACGTGACAATATACCGAATGTATGCTAAAAATGCAAACACTAAGGGCTAATTCTGTGGATTGCTTGTGGTACGTTAATTATGCTTGTGCATATTATATTCAGCAGTTACTAATATAGTGTGTAATCAAATGCAAAACGGCATTTTTGTTGCTGTTGTTAACAGCTTTATTGAGGTCTAACGGACATACGATAAGTTGCATATATTTAAACCGTACAATTTTATACATTTGGACACCTGTCTCTCTCAGAAATCATCAAAATTCATAATGGGCATATCATCACCTGCAAAAAATTTGTTGTCTCTTTGTAGAAGTCTTTTTTGCCTACGTTCTTTCATTGAGCATCCTCGTTTTGAGATTCATCCATTTTGTTGTATCAATAAGTTCATTACTTTTTATTATTGAGTAGTATTCCATTGTTCGGCTGTTCTATGATTTGTACATCCGTTCACCTGTTGATAGACAATTTTCAGTTTTGGACTATTATGAATAAAATGGCTATGAACATTTGTGAACGAGTCTTTTGTATAGACGTACATTCTCATTTCTCTTGGGTGAATACTACGGAGCGAAATGGTTAGATCATAAGGTCAGTGTAAGATGAACTGATTCAGAAATGGCCAAAGTGTTTTCTAACACGGTTGTGCCATTAAATATTTTCACCTGTATTCCCATTCAGCCTGTATGGGAATTCTGGTTCCTCCATATCCTTGATAACATTTGGTGTTGTTAGTCTTTTTAATTACAGCCTTTGTAAAAGTGCATAGTCATATTCATTGTGGTTTTAATTTGCATTTCCCTAAGGACTGATGGGGTTCAGCGTATTTTCATGTGTTTATTTGCCATGTATGTCTTCTTCAGTGAAGTATCTGTTCAAATATTTGCCAATTTTTTGTGTGATTTTTAGTATCGAGTTTTAAAATCCTTTATTTAGTCTGTTATCAACAGTAGTGTCACTAAAGTTGGTATATACAACCCCTCACTGCTGAATTTGGAATTATGGATATGCTAATGACCCTGATCAGATTATCATACTTTATAGGTATCAAAACATCACTATATACCCCATAAATATATATGATTATTGTGAGTCAATTAAAAAATTAAAACAATAGGCTGAAGTGGGAAGATCACTTTAAACCAGGAGTTCAAAGTCAGCCTGGGCAGCATAAAGAAATGGGTATTGCCAATAAAGATGAAAGAGATAGCATTTCAGCTAAAAACATAGATTAGTTATTAATATATGGGTATATATATGTATTACCAGTAGAAATAATACCAGTGATGATTTAGTGAATGCACCATAAAAATGCAAACTGTATGGTCTAATTCTATGTAGGGCTCTGTGAACGTTAATGTTGATTTTACGTATTACGTTTAGCAGTTTCTAACATAGTCCCTGTAACTGATACGAACCAAGCCTGCAACAGGTATGTTACTCTCTTTTCAGAATTTCACTACCAACTTTCCCCAATCTCATAGTGGTCATTTCAATATACATTTATGTAACATTACACAGTAGAGATTGAAATTATGATTCTTGGTCATCAATATTGTTGCAGCACATTGCAAATTATCAGAAAAAAAATAATGCCTGCTACAACAATTAAGACATTTGATAACAGTGAAAGCATAGACACAACAAACCTACGGTTCAGAAAAGAAAGTTCAGAAAAGACCAACACAAACGTGAACAGTTTCTTTATTACTGAATTGGCATTACGTTAAATGGATAGATTATTTAATAAATGGTGCTAAGACATAAAAAGGAATCTGGATTTGCTGTCTCACATCCAGAGTAAAAATAAATTTCAGGGGGTGTCATACCTCAAATGCAAAAGACAAAACTATAAATCCCTCAGATTGGAGTAAGTAGGGCATTCGTTATCAAGATCTATTGAGTGCAAACCATTAGAGAAAATATTGACATATTAAATCATATGGAAACAAAGCTCTCTGTGCATCCACCAAACAGTATAAATAAAGCACATG
>NW_012147964.1:63538-71092 GCF_000956105.1 Propithecus coquereli
AGGGGGGAGGGGGGAGGAGGGAGAAGGGGACGGGTATTTGTATACACAAGGAGTGCAATGCGCACCACCTGAAGAATGGACATATTTGAAGCACGGACTTGAGGGGGGACCAAGGGCAACATATGTAACCTAAACATCTGTACCCCCATAATATGCTGAAATAAAAGAAAAAAAAAAAGAAAGAACTCTTACAAATTAATAAGATACACAGTGCAATGGGAATATCATAAACAAATGTACTAAAGGCAAAGAAATAAATGGCTCATGATATGTGAAAATATGCTCAACCTCATAATAACAGGAATGTAAGTTAACTGAACAATATTTTTATATCCACTAAACTGTCAGAGTAAATGCAAATGTTTTACAATGATGCAGATCATGAGGACCAACTACTTGGGAAAGCAATTTGGTTGAACCACTTAGGAAAACTCTTTGGAACTACCCAAAGGAGGGAGCCTACTCCTCTACAGCCAATAACATCACCCCAAGTATAAAACTTTAAAAAGTTTCGTTTCCTCCAGGAGATATAAAAGTGAATATTCAAGCAGCTTTAATCACTAGCAAAAAAAAAAAAAAATAGCTACCAAAATTTTCATCGACATCAGGAAGACTACCCGTTTTTTATTGTCATCATACAAAATCTAAAAATAGGGAGTGCTAAAAATAAATGAATAATTCCTAAAACCTCCAAATTCATTCAGTCTCAGAAGTAGAAGGGTGAACATAACAACCAAAACGCACAATTCATTCATGAAGTTTAAACTTTTAACAAGGTCAAAATGAAACAAATATATTTAATAAATGGTATAGAGATATATAAAGAGCAGATAAAAAATGCATTAGAGTCCTATGAAAGTGACAGTTTTTAGGGCCAAAATATACAATGCTGGTCCCATCAATCCAATGTCTGTTTCCATGGTTACTCTTTTTCTCTATGGCTCCTGCACTTCTATCTATGTTATAGGGATATATTTGATTATATTTAAGGTCCACCCAGATAATATGGCATAAGCTCTTTCTCTGAAAGACCTTTTCCCACATAAGCAGCACTCACCCTTTTGCCATTTAAGTTGATATCCACAAGTTAGGGGGATTTGGATGTGGTTGGATTGTTCTAAGGACCACCATTCAACCCACTACAGAGATTCCTTCCGGTTGACTTCATGGAAAGGTCTAATGTCAACTGACCCAGTGAAGCACACTCAGTTTCCTGTCTCTGGGAATCACGTCTGGATATATGACACCTGTGTCTGCTGCCACTACCTGGTGACTCTGAGAATATCAGTCCTAGAGTGAAGCCATCTCGAGGGGCACTAAACAAAGCCCTACTACCTGTTCCTTTTTGTGTGCGTGTATAAATTTATGGGGCTCAAATGTGATTTCGTTACATGCAAAGATTGCTTAGTGGTGAAGTCAGGACTTTTAGGGTATCCATCACTCAAATAATGTACGATGTACCCAATAAGTAATTTCCCAACCTCCCCCTTCTCCTACCCCTCATCTTTCTGAGTCTCATTTGTCTATCATTCTATGCACTACATCCATGTGTACAAATTATTTAGCTCACACTTATGAGTAAGAACATGCAGTATTTGTCTTCCTGTGTTTGACTTGTTTCATTTAAGATAATGATCTCCAGTTCCTCCCATGTTGCTGCAAAAGACACGATTTCATTCTTTTTTGTGGCTGAATAGTACTCCATTGTGTGTATATCCACCATGTTTTCTTTATGCAGTTATCCGTTGATAGAGCTTAGGTTGGTTCCATGACTTTGCCATTGTGAATAGTGCCACAATAAACACACAGGTGCAGGTATCTTTTTGATATAATGATTTCCTTTCCTTTGAGTAGATACTCAGTAATAGGAGTGCTGGATGGAATGATAGTTCTATTTTTAGTTTTTCGAGAAACCTCCATACTGTTTTCCGTAGAGGTTGTACTAATTTGCATTCTTTACCACGGTGTACGTTTACGCCAACAGCATACAAGAGTTTCCTCTTCTCCACATCCCTGCCTCTGAAGTCCTTGTAACGATGAACTCTCTTGATTGTTTGAGCATATTAGAGTTAGAGGACTTTTTTTTTCTTATAAGAACTGAAGACGTCCTCACTGAGGTTCAACTTTCTCACATTCATCCTTTTTTATTTTTTTAACAGACAGGGTCTTGCTTTATCCCCAAGGCTGGAGTGCCATGGCGATCATCTCATCTCAGCCTAGGAGTAGCTAGGACTACAGGCACATGCCACCACACCTGGCTAATTTTTTGATTATTATTATTATTTGTAGAGATGGAGTCTTGCTATGTTGCCCAGGCTGGTCTCGAACTCCTGGCCTCAAGTGATCCTCCCACCTCAGCCTCCCAAAGTGCTCGAATTATAGGTGTGAGCCACTGTGCCTGGCCCTCACAAGCATTTTAAACCACTGAGATAATCTAATTATGCCAATTTCATAGATAATGAAATTGAGTGTGACGGATGTTAACATGGCCTCAGAAGGCTATGGCTTGCCAGTGACGAGGCTCACTAATTACTCATTAGGGGTCGGGGAAATGGAGTCCATTGCCTTGCCTTACTGTAGTCTTAACTCTGGGTATTTTCACATAGCCCTACTGATGGGAACTAGAGACAGATTCTAGTCTCTAGATGGGACCATGACCTTGCTTAAATCTTTTCTTGGCCTTACCCACCTTCCTCAACTCTGCTTCTTCTGAGAGTGATACACACACACACAAAAATCACTAAAACTAGGCCCCCTCCCTCAGGCTCTGCTTTTATGGAACTTGAGCAAAGAAACTGAATTTGTAAAATTGAACCCATCTGTCAAACATCACAGAAGTAGACAAAAAGCAAAGTCACATCTCATCTTCAAGTTTAAATACACTTGGCCAATGTGTTCTCTAGTCATTTTAAAACCGGGTAAGAGAACAGTCAGACATCCTGTCTCAAGAGGGTTCCTGTCACGTTGACTCATTCTGAAATTCCAGTGCAAAGCTTATGAGACAATCACAGAAGAGAAGTTATCTTAGCGATGAGCTTTCTCAAGGCATCCTTCATGTCCTTGTTCCTCAGGCTGTAGATAAAGGGGTTCAGCACTGGAGGAACCACAGTGTACATTATCGAAGCCACTGCAACCTTCCTGGGAGATTCAGTAACTGCGGAACTAATGTACACCCCAAAACCTGTGCCGTAGAATAAGGAAACAACTGAGAGGTGGGACCCACAGGTGGAAAAAGCTTTATACTTTCCCCCGGCTGATGGAATTCTCAAAACAGAGGAGATAATTTGAGTATAAGAGAAAAGAATCCCAGAGACAGGAACACCAACAAATAGGCCAGCCAGCAAATACAGCAGGATGTTATTGAGGAGGGTGTCAGAGCAGGTGAGTTTGAGTACCTGAGCGAGTTCACAGAAGAAGTGGTGGATTTCCAGGTCTGCACAGAAAGAGAGCCGCAAGACCATCAGACCATGGACCAGTGCATCCACGATGCTAATGAACAGAGATATCAGCACCAGCAGACCACAGAGGCGTGGGTTCATGATGTCCGTGTACTTAAGGGGGTGACAAATGGCCACGTAACGGTCATACGCCATTGCTCCGAGTAGAAAGTTTTCCAAGACGGCAAAAACCAGGACAAGGCAGATCTGAGTGAGGCAGCCTGCGTAGCTAATTGATCTGCTTTCTGTCTGGATGTTCACAAGCATCTTTGGGATGGTGGCTGTGCTTAAGCAGAGGTCGGTGGAGGACAAATTGGAGAGGAAGAAGTACATGGGGGTGTGGAGGCGGGCGTCAGAGCCGACAGCCAGGACGATGAGCAGGTTCCCGAGCACCGTGACCAGGTACACGGATAGGAACAGGCCGAAGAGGACGGGCTGCAGTTCCCGATCCTCTGTCAGTCCCAGGAGAAAGAATTCGGAAACTCTGGTTTGGTTTCTGGTTTCCATGACGTTGATGATCTGATCTGAAACATTGGGGATAAGAAAATAAAATGTATGGACTCTCCAACAGCAGCAGCAGGAACAGCAGCACCTGGAACCTTGTTCGAAATATAGGCTAAGGCGTGGTAGCTCACACCTGTAATCCCAGCACTCCGGGAGGCCGAGGCGGGAGGATCGCTTGAGGCCAGGAGTTCGAGACCAGCCTGAGCAAGAGCGAGACCCCTGTCTCTACAAACAACAACAACAACAAATTAATGGGGCGTGGTGATGCACACTTGTAGTCCTAGCTACTCAGGAGGCTGAGGCAGGAGGATCGCTTGAGCCCCGGAGTTTGAGGTTGCAGTGAGCTATGATGACACCACTGCACTCTAGCCCAGGTGACAGAGCGAGACTCCGTCTCAAAAAAAGAAAAAAATACAAATTCTTGGAGTACCACTGCCACCGTCTTGGTGATGTGCTCTGGGATGAGGTCTAGCAATCTGTTTTAACTAGCTCTCCAGATGTTTCTACATATGCTAACTTTGAAAACTGCTGCTCTAGAAAAAAACTCCTTCAACTGTATTGTGAATCTCAGTGATGATTCCAGTCTTTCTGCATATTTCTCCCTCCATCCTTCTCTCCCTCCTCCTCCTCCCTCTGTTCATTTAATCAGTCCAACTTTTTATTGTGCTTGTCTCACACATTGTGGCGAGTTCTGGAGGTGCAACATAGAAGCCATGACTTCCTTCCTTTAGAATGATTGCCTGCCTTCCGATGAATTGAAAGATCAGAATGAGGTTTGAACTGTGTTTCATTTTCAGAGAAGTTCTTCCCCTAAACTTACAGATGGCATAGGATTTTTTTTTTTTTTCTAAAAGGCAGCTGAATGGGAAAAAGAAGGAAGTGTGTTAAGTTCCTAAAAAGGCAGGTGAAAATAGCAACAATTTGTTGGTCCTTGGAAGACAGAGACTTACAAGATGACACTAGTGAGCATCAGGGGACCTTACAGCTATGTCCCAGTGGAGTATGGTTGTGTCTCTCCTCGGGGGAGACACAGAATTCACCGTCAGAGTATCAGTCAATAGTGTGATACTTAAGACCACACTATCTGAACTGCATCCAGACTCCAGCACTTGCTTTGCGCATGGAGAAATTCTTCAACTGTATGAGTAGCCCAGTGCCCTCATTTGTATAACGAGAACTATCTCAAAGTCTCCAGTATACTGAATAGCATAGTGTTCTGTAATAGGGGACCTTCTTAGTGACATTTCTGATAAGGATTTTTTTTTTCTGCCATGAGCAACAGCACCTGGCATGCTTCCGTTAGAGAAAGAAGTGATCAGTAGGGAAGTTGAAGAAAGAGAAACTGGAGAGATAACGTCTTTAGCATAATAACTACACATTTCAGAAATGGGTGTGTGTGCTGAAACTCCCACTGGGAATTTTGTTCGTGTACAGGAAAACGGAAAGAAATATCAATGAAACCAATATTCATCTGACACGGACATACAGTAGTAGCTCCAGGGAATTAAATAATAAAACAAATTGGATACAAGAATCAATACAAGCAATGAAAACCTACAAGAGAAAAAAAATCCATATGATATAAAGTCTACAGCATGAGAATATTTTAAAGATTTTTAAATCTTTAAATTTTTAATTTTTAAATATTTATGTATTTTTTAAAAAATACATAAGTATTATTTTTATTTATATTCAATAATAAAAAGCATCATGGGTATTAATGAAGGGTTAGGGACCCACCAGTCAACATCATATTTACACATCACCATCCTCACTTTAAGTATTTTATTGTAATAAATAATAAGGTATATCTGAGCCCCTCACATCCTATATTTGTACAATCTCGATTCTTTCTCTTCCTCAAGGGCACCAGTACACTCACTTGATATATATTATTTCCATGCACTTTTGCTATAGTTGGTATTATTCTTCCAAGAGCAATTGTGCTGTTTATTTTTTTTCATTTTAAAAAGCTGTATGTAGACAGAATCTGCCACTGTGCGTGCTATTTTATAATCGGCTCTCTTAGTTAATATATGCATTTAATTCATGTTGCTACACTCAGGTTGGCTTCTTTAATTTTAACTACCTTAGACTATGCCCTCCATTGTTACATCCTAATTTATTTCTCCACTTTTTAGCTGATCATATGTGGTGTTTGTCTTGTATCCTATATATACTTATGGGTACATATACAAAATGTGTAGGGGTTACCTGCACATGGGAGCTACCCTTGGGTAGGTAAGGAGGGGAACAGAGAAGAATAGGAAAAGGGTGTCTTCTGTAAGTACATTATTTTTTTTTAACTAAAAAAAAACAAAACACACAGCTAATATAACAGATCATGAACATTCGTTAATTCTGTAAGTGAATGCACGGTGTCACGTTATGTTGTTGTTATTGTGATATCTCTTCTGTTCTTTTAGTGAAACATATTTATAAAAAGGAACAGGTGGACAAGCGAGAGTAGCCTACTCGGTTTGCCTGCGTCTGCACTTCCTGCCCCAGAGATGCCGGTGAACAGAGAAAACACCACAGCTCTTCTGTAGGAAGACGTATGGGAAGACGGTGGGAAGATAATAAGATGAGGCTGACCGACATCTCTCCCCTCCACCCGACCCAGGACGCGCATAAATGTCAGAGGATTTTATAACAGCCATCCTATTTACGAAGAGGAGGGTTTATGCTCAAGAGGAAAATAGCTCCTTCATTATAGGATCGAAGTAGAAGACTAGCAGGATGAGAGCTGCATAAGTATTTTTACAAAGATACCAAAAAAGAAAAAACCCAAAAAACCATCTCATGATGACAGACAGTTAGGCAGGAGTTCCGTGGGGGACTTGGTTCAGACAATCCTATGTGTATGTTTTCCTCACAGTTTTACCTGGATGAAATTGTACTGTAAAACACCTGCTCTCCTTTCCAAAGCATTTTTTAAAGGACTTTGGGTTACCTGGCTGGCATTATTGTGGAATGATACTTGACATCTCCCCTGGATGTTGAACAATGGAGACAGAGTGTCTGTCCTCAGGAAGGACAGGTGGTGATCATCTCTGAGAAGAGATGACCAGGTGATCAGGTGCTGCTTCTTGACTCAGAAGGGCTGGGGAGTGAGGTGGCCACAGACTACATGCATTCTCTGTATCCCCGGGGGCCCAATATCCAAAGCTCCTCATTAGATAAATTCTTCTATTGGCATTAGGATCCCAGGGCTCTGCAAACCCTTGCAGACCAAGACTCTAGAAGGGCAGAATTCAGGATGGCTGATTCCCTTACCCTGCCAAGCCAAGATATCATTCCTTTCTCTCCACCTGTGTCTGCCGTGCCACACACCTGGCACACGTGCATGCACCATGCTTCTCTAATTGCAATCCAGTCTTTTTTTTTTAAGATACGAACAATGCCATCTCTGAAGTCTGATTCTAGTTTTAGGCATGGAAACATAGTTTGTATGTGTGAGTATCAAGATACACCTATAAATATAGATAAGATAGTGTAAAAATGCAAATACTCAGAAATATTTCTTTCTAAGAGTCACTGAGTGTTTCCTGAACCTTAGTCTTCATTCTGTATATTTAATACAGTAGATTCTAATCTAGAACCTGTAATCAAC
>NW_012147964.1:71744-77411 GCF_000956105.1 Propithecus coquereli
AATTTATAACTGTACATGTATATATATATATTCCTGCATGAATAAAAGTGATAATATAGTAAACATACCATAAACAGTGGACCCTTGTGCTTGTAACTAAAAGAAGTTTGGGGTTTGCTTATTACCACAACCCACTTAGTTTTCGCTGACTGGTGGGCTACAATTATTAAGACGTGTGATATTAGTGCAGGGATAGATTCCACAGCACTATTGTTCAGAAAAGAGAGTCCGGAAAAATACCAACACATAAACAGTTTATTTATTGTTGAATGGGCATTACGGCGAATGCATGAACTGTTTAATAAAAGGGATCAGGCCGTCAAATGAATTTACATTCTTGTCTCACATCAAAGGCAAAACAAAACAAACTCCAACGGTTTCATCCCTCAAACGTAAAAGGCAAAACTACAGAACCTTCATTTTATTTTTAAATCATATATATTTATTTATTTATGCCACTTTATTGGGGGTGGGGAGAGCAGGAAGAGGGTGTGGCATCCCGAAGGAAGAGAAAGGAGATGCCAGCAGCGAGCCTGGGTGGGTGGCTTGCTGCTTTTATGGGGACGAAGACAAAAATAGTTAATTGTTGTGAATTGCTGTATCTGCTCCTTCTCTTCTTCTTAACTGCAAGCAGATAAGGGAATCTGCCGCATGAAACCGCTGCATCCTGTTCCCTTTGCTTTAGGGATAAAGGGACCTTGCCCTCAAGATACGATTCTGGGCTGGGTTTGATGTCTGGAGATTGTCCCCCATGCTGTCATCCAGGAACTTCTCCGGGCTCTAGAAACAGACACTAAAAGGCAGTTTTGGTCAATGGGTCTAGCAACTGTAAAAAATTCACATTCCCTTTTTTTGTCTGCTGGGCTCCTTTGGGATGTTCAGAGCTCAGCAGGGCACCTGTTAGCTAGGTGGAGAGGGAGGGAGAGAGCACAGAGATCGCAGAGAAAGAGCGGAGAGCTGATTTATTTCAGCTCACGAGACCCACCGTCCTTTCAGGGACCCTGTAGGTAACCCAGGACTCCTCTGCAAAGACCCTTTTCCCAAAGAAGTAACATTCGCCCTTTTGTCACATAAGTTAATATTCACAAGTGAAAGCATTAGGATATGGATATATAGTGTCAATGGCCGACATTCAACTCATGACACAGATGTCTTCTGGTTGACTCTCTAGAAGGAACTATTATCAACTGACCCAGGGAAGGGCGCTCAGGTTTTGGTCTCTGGGAATCACCTCTGGATGTGACACTTGCATCAGCTGCAAGCACCCGGGGACCCAGAAGAAAACCAGTAGTATGGTGACACCACCGCTTGGGGACTGAACAAAGCCCTCCTCCCTGTTCTTGTCCATTTCCTACCTCTGACGTCCTTGTAACGAAAGGTAACTCTCTTTATTGTTCGAGTGTATGAGAGTGAAGCTTCCTTGGGAGTGACAGTAAGAGGAGTTAAAACAAAACGACAACAACAACAAAAGAATTAGGATTCCTTCGTTAAAATTGGAATCTTAAACTGATGGATTTTCAAGACGATGAAGTTCAAATATTTTACAATCATCTCAAACCACCGAGATCATCCAATTATGCTAATGTTTAGATGATAAAACTGAGTAGGGTAGAGGCTAATGTTGTCTCAGAAGAATATAGTTTTCCAGTGATTGGCCCTGCTAATTGCTAAGTTGGGCATAAAATCTTAGCCCCGTGGCTCCACCGCAGACCTACAGCTGGAGTGCAATGGACATGACCCTAATTGTGCAATACGGGGGAAGCTCGTCTCCAGATACAACAACAAGCTCACTTAGATCTTTTCCCTGAGCTATGCACCCTCTGCAACTTTTCTTTTTCCATAAAAAAAATCAGTCAGGCTCAGACTCTGATTCTATGACCCCAGGAAAGAAATTAAGTCTAGAGAATTGAAATCATTTGTCAAGCATTACAGATCTAGATGTTAGGTAGATAGAGAGGGATTCCAGGTCTCCTAAGGGCAAAAGTGGTGCTGTTGCTCCCATCTTGGTCCTGCCCAACCCCGATTCTCCCTACCTGGGGGAGGAGGGAACACCCTACAAATCTGCCAGTCAGAACTTGGCGTGCCAGCTGCAAAAGAATGCAGAGGACTTGCTAGCCCACCGGCCAAGCCACATGGGTACCATCAAGTCCAGAAAGTGACCTAGAACCCACATGTGTAGTTAAGGTCATGTGACTCCCAACTGTCCAATCAAAGTGGTTCCATGGTGACCTCTGAACCATGAGGGAGGTCCCTATCCAGGCATTATAAAACAAAGTGCAGACCATAGCCAGTGTCTTTTTCTTTGCCCTTCCTGTTGACTGCCCAGCTGTGACAGTGGGTCCAGTCATCATCTATGGTGTATGTACCATGCTCTGTAAACCTATATCTTGCTCTTGCCCTATAATCCTATCTATTTCTCCTCAATAAACCTCATTTTCATGCTTGCCTAACTGTGGCATGTCTGGTCATTCTTCAGCCATGGGTGTGCCAAGAACCAACAGTTCCAGACAAACCCGACACAGACAAAAAAGCAAAGTCAGATTTCCAGCCAATGTAGAAACATACTTAGTCTTTATGCCATCTAGACATTGTAGAAGAACCTGGTGATGGAAGATGCAGACATTCTGGCTCACCGGGTGTTCTGTCACTTTGACTTGCTCTAGAAACCCAAGTCCAAAGCAAATGTCACATCATAGAAGAAAAGGCATCCTTCCCGTAAGTTTCCTCAAGGTTCCCTTCATGTCTTTGTTCCTCAGACTGTAGATAAACGGGTTTACCATTGGAGGGACCACAGAATACATCACTGAAGCCACTGCCATCTTCCTGGGTGAGTCAGTAACTGCAGAACTAATGTACACCCCGAAACCTGTCCCGTAGAACAAGGACACAACCAAGAGGTGAGATCCACAGGTGGAGAAAGCTTTATACTTTCCACTTGCTGACGCCATTCTCAAAACAGAGGAGGCTATTTGAGTATAAGAGAAAATGATCCCAGACAGAGGAACACCTCCAAATACGCCAGCTGCAAAATATATCAGGATGTTGTTGATGAGGGTATCAGAACAGGCGAGCTTGAGGACCTGGGCAAGTTCACAGAAGAAGAGGGGTATCTCCAGGTCTGCGCAGAAGGACAGCGGCAAGACCATGACACTGAGCAGCAGGGCATTCGCGACACTGAGACACAGAGAGAGTAGAATCGTCAGGCCACAGAGGCGGGCGTTCATGATGACTGTGTACCTTAGGGGGTGACAAATGGCCACATAGCGATCGTAGGCCATTGCTCCCAGGAGACAATTTTCCAAGCCAGCAAAAACCAAGACGAAGCAGACCTGAGTGATGCAGCCCACGTAAGTGATGCTCTGATCCCCAGCTTGGATGTTCACCAACATCTTTGGGATGGTGGTTGTGCTTAAACCGATGTCAGCCAAGGACAGGTTGGAGAGGAAGAAGTACATGGGGGTGTGGAGGTGGGAGTCAGAGCTGACAGCCAGGACGATGAGCAGGTTCCCCAGCACCGTGACCAGGTACGTGGACAGGAACAGGCTGAAGAAAAGGGGTTGCAGTTCTAGATCCTCCAACAGTCCCAGGAGAAAGAATTCTGAAACAGCTGTTCGGTTTCCAGGTTCCATGTTACCGATGAATCTGACGGAAAAGATGCATTGAAACACAATAAAGTGTATGAACCAGCAGCATCACTTGGAAACGTGTTAGAAATGCAGATTTTTGGTTCCCCACTCCAGATTTCTTGAAGATACACACAGGGGATGAGAACCACTGGTCCACGCTTTCATGACCCCTCTAGATGTTTTTTTGATGCATTCTGCTCTTGCCTCCATTTCCTTTATTGAAACAAGATTTTATTAAACTCTAAGTCTGTTGCATGCATTGTTGTAAGTGCTAAGGATGAAACAAAGTTTAAGACATGACTTGTCAATCAGAATTATCCTATGCCCTCAAACAAACACAAGGACGAAAATGAAGTTATGAGATCTGTCTTCTAGAGCAACAATTCCCAAACTTTGAATTGTCTCAGAACCATCCAAAGGCCTTGTCAAATGACAGGTGTGTCAGTTCGTACCATCACCCCTACCCTTTACCCTTTACCCTTTGTCATTTAGGTAAGGTGAGGTTACATCACGGATGTGAAATACACAGATTGGCAGAGACTGGGTTTGAACTCCAATCATTGATCTGTTGAGTCAACTCTCTGGACCAATCATTGTTAATGCCTCTCTGAAGAGTGCAGAATTAGTATTTCTAAACGATCACTCAGATCTCATAATTTCCTTTTATGGTTTCAATATTTTCCTCCTGAAAAAAGCCCCAAGTCTTTCCCTTGCTTTGAAGGTATGTCCACCTATCTACCCATGAACTTAGTTGTAGCAGGTGGGTAGTATCCATCCAGGTGGACCTGAGTAAAGATTAGAACATGTGGCCTTTAAACTTGAAGTTCATAAGACTCTTTCATGGAAATTCAAGTCATCTCCTTTAGCAATTAATTTTTTTAATTTTTAATTTTTTTTTTTTTAGAGAAAGGTTTCCCTTTGTCACCCAGGCTAGAGTACAATGGTGAGATCATAGCTCTCTGCAGCCTTGAACCCCTGGGCTCAAATGATCCTCCTGCCTCAGCCTCCCAAGTAGCTGGGAGTACAAGTGTGTGCCAGCACACCCAGCTCATTTTTTTTTAATTTTTATTTTTGGTAGAGTCAGAGTCTTGCTATGTTGCCCAGGCTGGTCTCACGTGCCTGGCCTCAAGTGAGCCTCCCATCTCCACCTCCCAAAGTGCTGGGAATTCAGGTGTGAGTCACTGCACCTGACCTTTTAGCAATTAATTCTAAGAGAAGATGGGCAACTGTATCTTTGAGATTCTCTGTCTCATCCCAAGGGATTTCTTCCTTTAAGGTGATGGGTGCTATATCTTCTTTTTAGAAAACAGTTAAGTGAGAGAAAGAATGAACTACATTGACTCCTAAGAAAGCACATGGAAATAAAAACAATTTGTTGGTCTTCAGAAGATAGAGACTGATGATGCAGACTTATAAGTTACTTATAAGATAATCAGGCACCCAACCAGCAGTGTTTCTGCACAGCAATTGTCTCCCTCTCCAGGGGGAGACAGAAGTAGCTCTGATGGCTTTTATCGTTTGGTGTAACATAAGACTCACACTCTGAATTTAATCCAAGATCCAGCACTTGCTTTGTGAGTGGGGAAAAAAAAATCAAGCGTATGAGAAGCTTGGGTGTTCTATTTGCATAAAGGAAACCTCATGATGGATGTATTAATTAATGTCTGATTGTGATAATCATTTTACAACGTAGACATATATCCACCACCATCACGTTGTATACCGTAAGTAGAGACACTTTTTATTCATCAATTATACTTATAATGAAGGTAAAAAAAAAAAATCTTCAGGGACATTTCATGATGAGAAATAAATGAAACCAAAGCAACCAACATGGTGCTTGGCACATCAGACCTGCATCCTGACATTTCCTTTTGTGTCTTTTTATTTTTCTGCCATGAATAATTGCAGATGGCATTTTGCACTCCTGAGAAGGATATGATACCTTGGGTCAGTTGAGGAAAGAGACAATATTTCTAACAGGATAAATGTGAATATCAGGGACGAGTTTATTTATTAAACTCCTTCTGGGAATCTTGAT
>NW_012147964.1:77461-80862 GCF_000956105.1 Propithecus coquereli
TCAATTATACTTATAATGAAGGTAAAAAAAAAAAATCTTCAGGGACATTTCATGATGAGAAATAAATGAAACCAAAGCAACCAACATGGTGCTTGGCACATCGGACCTGCATCCTGACATTTCCTTTTGTGTCTTTTTATTTTTCTGCCATGAATAATTGCAGATGGCATTTTGCACTCCTGAGAAGGATATGATACCTTGGGTCAGTTGAGGAAAGAGACAATATTTCTAACAGGATAAATGTGAATATCAGGGACGAGTTTATTTATTAAACTCCTTCTGGGAATCTTGATCGCGTAGAAAAATAAGGAAAGAAACGTCGATGATACTGATATTCATGTGAGCCTGGAATCCCAGCACTTTGGGAGGCTGAGCCAGGGGGATGGCTTGAGGCCAGGAGTTCAAGACCAGCCTGGACAACATAGCGAGACCCTGTCTCTAAAAAAAAAATTAAAAAACTGTCTGAGTGTGGTGGTGTGTGCCTGTAGTCCTAGCCACTTGGAAGGTTAAGGTGGAAGGATCACTTGAGCCCAGGAGTTCGAGGCTGCAGTAAGCTATGATCATGCCACTGCACTCCAGCCTGGGTGACGGAGTGAGACCCTGTCTCTAAAAAAAGAAAAAGACAAAAGAAAAGGAAAGAAAAAAAAAAAAAGATAGGCAGGAGGCTCATGGGAGACTTGTTTCTAATCATCCTATGCATGTGCTCACTGCTGCCCCAGAATGAAATTCTAGTAAAACACCTGCCCTCATTTCCAAAGCATTAGCTAAAGGACTTGAGCTAGGTGGCTTCAAGAGGAATGATGCTCAACGTCTCACCTGGATATTGAAGATGGACGATCTGGCCTCAGGAATTGCGGACAGACAGAATGAGTCAATGGGGTGGTCTTGGTCATGAAGGATCATCTCTGGAAGGAGGCTCTGGTGTGGCTCCCAGGCTGGGCAGGTCTGTTAAGGGAGGTGGTCACAGGCTCGCTCACGGCAGTCTCTGCGTCCCTGAGGGCTCAATATCCAAAGCTCCTCATTACAGCAGCTATTTTACCATCATTCTGATCCCCGGAGTGCGTGTCCTTAAAGACCAAGACCATGGAAGTGAGGAATCCAGGATGGCAGAGACGGGGTGTGCACCATCCAATTCTTTCGCCCCATGGATCTCGCGCACCTACTACTTCCCTCATAAATACCAGTGTCCCTTTTAGTTACACACAAAGCCATCTCCATCTGACGATGTCAGGATGCCTGATTCCCATTTCAGGTCTGAATATATACATATATGTATATGTATATTTGTGAGTATACATGTGAGTCCAAATAACACACAGTTGACCAACACCAAACAACACCAGTTCGCACTGTGTGGGTCCACTTCTATGTGGATTTCTTTTTCAATAAAAGTCACGCTCAGTGTGTCTGTCTTTCCTGTCTCCCATTCCACCTCCTCCCCCTCTGCCACCCCTGAGACAGCAAGACCAGCCCTCCTCTTCCTCCTCCTCCTCAGCCTACTCAGTGTGAAGAAGATGAGGACGAAGACCTTCATGACGGTCCATTTCCACTTAATGAAATATATTTTCATTAAGAGTGAATATATTTTTGCTTCCTTATGATTTTCCTAATAACGTTTTCTCTAGCTTACTTTATTGTATGAATATGGTATATAGTACATATAACATACAAAATAGGTGTTTCATTGGAAGAATGAGTGGAAAAAAATATGTGTTAATTGACTTTTGATGTTATTGGTAAGGCTTCCAGTCAACAGTAGGCTGTTAGTAGTTAAGTTTTGGGGGAGCCGAAAGTTAAATACAGATTTTCAACTGTGCGGGGCGTTGGCACCCCTATCCCCTGCATCGTCCAAGGGTCAACTGTAATTACAAACATTAGCTAAGATATTGTACAAATGCAAACATTAGGATGTCTCTTCTTAAGAGTCATTGAATGTTTGCTGAACCATAATTTTTGTTCTTTATGTTTTACAGGATAAAGCATAATATATTCTCTAATATATTCTCTTTGATCAATACTGACTGCCAAAAATACAGACAGGACCATTATTCCCTGTTTAGAGCTTAATAAATACCTTTTCCAGGTTTTGCCACAATAGTTTCATTATACATTTTTCTTCACATTAGGAGATTTGAGTTGAAATTATGGTTCTTCATTTTTAATTAGAGTGTTAATTCAATTACAAAATCATCAACAGGCAGTAGTGTACAAATGTGTTCATACTCTCAGTGTATTTGGCTAGATTTCTTTTTATTTGTTTAAGGGGATACAAATGTTTTTGTTACATGGATACCTTGTATGCTGCTTAACTCGGGGCTTTTGGTGTGCCCGTCACCAGAATAGTGTTCGTTGTACCCAATAGGCAAGTTTTTATCCCTCACACCTCTCTCACCCTTCCCTCTTCTTGGTTGCCAATACCCTTTATATCTCTTTATGCTCATGTGTTTAGCTCCCACTTATTAGTGAGAACATACGCTGTTTGGTTTTCCATTCCTAAGATATTTCACTTAGGATAATGGTCTCCAGATACATCCAAGTTGCTGCCAATGACGTTATTTCATTCCTTTTTATGGCTGAGTAGTACTCCATGGTATACATATACCACATTTTCTTTATCCACTCAGGAATTGATGGGCACTTAGGTTCAATCACATCTTTGCAACTGTGAATTGTGCTGTGATAAACATTCGAGTACAGGTGTCTTTTTCATAAAATGACTTCTTTTCCATTAGATAGATACCCACTAGTGGGATTGCTGGATAGAACAGCAAGCCTGCATTTATTTTTTCAGGGAATCTCCATACTGTTTTCTCCAGAGGTTGTACTAATTTGCAGTCCCACCAACAGTATATAAGCGTTCCTTTCTCTCTGCATCCATGGCAGCATCTCTTGTTTTTTGATTTTTTAATAGTGTCCATTCTGACAGAGGTGAGGTGGCAGCCCATGGTGGTTTTATTAATAATTTGCATTTCCCTGATGATGTGTGATGTTGAGCATTTTTTCAAATGTTTGTTGGTGATTGGTCTGTCTTCTTTTGAAAAACTTCTGTTCATGTCTTTTGCCCACTTTCTGATTGGAGTTGTTTATTTTTTTCTTGCTGATTTGTTTGAATTCTTCATAGATTCTGGATGTTGGTCCTTGGTTGAACGTATAGTTTGCAAATATTTAGATCTGGCTAGATTTAAACCATCACTTAATAGGTAGAGAAGGTACTCCATGTTAATGTTTATTTTAAAACCTTTTATATTTAAGGACTTCAATATTATCATGTTGACCAATTTATTTTACAACATGTTAACTCTATGCGAGTTGATAATTTATAAGCTATCTTATTTGAAACATGACAGGATGGAATTGTAATGACTTTCTTCACCATTTAACCCCTTCATTTTGAAAAACAT
>NW_012147964.1:82977-86861 GCF_000956105.1 Propithecus coquereli
TATTACTCAGACTGGAAAAGGCAGCTAATAAATATAACAATAAAAGGAAACAAATTTAGTTGCTGAAGAATGTAGGAAAAACACTTAAGACTATAGGTTTTCAAGATCATGAATATAGGCAAAAATATGGCACCCAATGATACCAGATAAATTTTATTGAGTACTTATTAAGTTACAGACATTGTGCTAAGTGTTTATACTGCTTACAGGGGTGAACTACGCAACAAGCATTGCACACTCCTAGGTTCAGGCTAAGGCTCTTTAATAATCTTCCCCAAATCAGGAATTAGATTAATAACAGGGTATATAATCCAATTCTCAGTAATAAGTTCTGGATGACTCCGTACAATGTTAATTATCAATAGACCCAAGGGAAAGATGGTCAGATTTCTGTTTCTGGACATTATGTCTGGGCGTGGGATTCCTGCATCTCTGCAGCAATACGGGTCTATGAGGGAAGCCATCCCAGCACAAAGCCACCCCATGGAGGATTAAATGAATTTCCCTCTACATTCCCTACCTCGGAAATCCTTGTAATAAAAGATAATTCTCCTTTTTGTTTGTGAACTATTACAGTCTCTTCGTCTTATGAGAGACAAAGGCTTTCTCACTGATCAAGATCAAATGTCTCACCAACATCTCAAACCACCGAGATCATCTAATTATAGCAACGTTTTAGGTGATGAGACTGAGTGTGGTGGATACTGAGGTAGGTGGCCCTGCGCAGATGTGGTTTACCAGTGACAGATCTCGAGAATTACTGATTCGAGGTACGAAAGATCATCTCCCCCATTTCACAACAGCTTACATCTGGGGTGTAGTGCACATGGCTGTAACCACAGGGTGAGGCAGAACTGAGTCTCTGCTATGATCCTGGCCTTGTTTATCCAACTTCTTCAACTATTCTTTTTTCTAAGAACATTCCAGCAGCATCACTATAACCCTGGCCTAGGGTTCAGTGTCTATGGACTCCAACCAAAGAAATTGAGCTTGGAGAATGGAACCTGTTTTTGTAAAATCACAGAGCCGCGCAAAGAGCACATGAGGTTTCAATCTCCAAGTTAAAATTTACTCACCCATTTTGTTATCTAGTTAATTCAGACGAACATAGAGATGGAAGAACCAGGCATTCTAGCACACGTGTATTTCTGTCCCTCTGACTCATTTTGAAGCCCCCGTCCAAAGCAGGCAATACGATCAGAGAAGAGAAGGTATCCTACCTATGAGTTTCCTCAGGGCGCCCTTCATGTCCCTGTTCCTCAGGCTGTAGATGAAGGGGTTCAATACGGGAGTGACCACCATGTACATCACTGAAGCCACCGCAGTCCTCCTTGAAGAGTCAGAAACTGCAGAACTGATATACACCCCCAAACCTGTCCCATAGAACAAGGAAACAACCGACAGGTGAGACCCACAGGTGGAAAATGCTTTATACTTTCTGCCCGACGATGGCATTTTCAAGATAGAGGAGGCTATTCGAGTGTAAGAAAAAATGATGCCAGACAGAGGAATGCCACCTAAGATGCAAGTTGCAAAATAGATCAGGAGGGTGTTGACGAGGGTATCGGAGCACGCGAGCTTGACCACCTGAACGACTTCGCAGAAGAAGAGGGAGATTTCAACGTCTGCGCAGAAGGACAGCCTCAACACCATCAGGCTGTGGAGCAGGGCATCCGCGGAGCAGACGGACAGGGACAGTGAAACCAGCAGACCGCACAGACGAGGATTCATGACGACCGCGTATCTCAGAGGGTGACAGATGGCCACGTAGCGGTCGTAAGCCATGACTGCAAGAAGGAAGCTCTCCAAACTAGCAGAAATCAGAACGAAGCACATCTGGGTGAGGCAGCCCGCATACGTGATGCTCTGACTCCGTGTTCGGATGTTTGCCAGCATCTTTGGGACGGTGGCTGTGCTTAAACAGATGTCAGTGAGGGAGAGATTGGAGAGGAAGAGGTACATGGGGGTGTGGAGGTGGGAGTCCGAGATGACAGCCAGGAGGATGAGAAGGTTTCCCAGGACGGTGACCAGGTACATGGACAGGAACAGGCTGAAGAGGACGGGCTGCAGCTCTGCGTCCTGTGTCACCTCCAGCAGAAGGAATTCTGAAACAGTTGTTTCGTTGCTGGGTTCCATGTTGTTGATGAATCTGATGAAAAAGATGGGAGAAGGAGACCGTAAAATGTGCGCTTTCTAGAGCGGCAAATGAAACGTCACCAGACAGAAACACCATCTTTGCAAATGAAGGACACCCAGTGGAAAGGGATTCAAAAGCCTTCTGTCTGTACGTTTTGTTGCTTTTGCAAAACCTGAAGCTTACATAGCAGAGGGTCAACAATGTAAATTCTGGAAAGGGTTAAGGAGTGGTTATTTTTTAAAATTACACCATCCTTGGCTGGGTGCACTGGCTCGCATCTGTCATCCCAGCACTCTGGGAGGATTGCTTGAGCCCAGCCTGGACAAAATAGCCAGACCCCATCTCTAAAAAAAAAAAATAGAAAAATTAGCTGGGCGTGGTGGTGAGCACCTGTAGTCCCAGCTACTCAGGAAGCTGAGGCAGGAGGATCATTTGAGCCCAGGAATCTGAGGTTGCTGTGAGCTGTGATGACGCCACTGCACTCCAGCCTGGGCAAGAGAGCGAGACTCTGTCTCTAAAATAAAATAAAATAAAATAACACCATCCTTGCTGTTCTGATTATCTAAAACGTTTGGTAATTTTATAAAGAGAAACAGACTAGGGAGGCAGCTTTAAGATTCTGCATAGATCCCCAGAGACCACAGAGCCAGGAAACAGAGATAATAGGAAGATGTATCAAGAACTACGGGTGGGAAGATAAGGTGACGTTGACCAAACGTCTTGCTCCCTACAACCACAGGACTGCTGGTACGTGTCAGAGAATTTTATAATAGTCATTCTGCTTGCGAAGAGGCAGATTTTTTACGCAGGACAAAAATGTTCCTGGCTATGGTAGAAACTGGTATGAGGTATGAGATTAGTAGACGACAAGTACCTTGAGTATCAGTGCAAAGATACAAGAAAACATAGGAAGAGAATGACAGACAGTTCAGCAGGAGACCCACGGTAACTAGGGTCTGATCATTAGATATATGTACCGTTTTCACAGTTTCCCATCTGGATGAAATTGAAGTAAAACACCCAGTTCATGTCTGAACATTTACTAAGGGTATCTTAGGGTACCTGGTTGGCATCACAGTGGAATGATGCTTGATATCTCTAGATGTATCATATGGAAGAGATGTCTTCACGAAGGGCAGAGAAACTGAGTGAGGCCCTGCGATCCCAGGCAAGAGCAATCAGCTATAGGAAGAGGCTCAGGTGGGCTCTTTCTTTCTTTCTTTCGTAGAGACGGGGTCTTGCTATGTTGCCCAGGCTGGTCTCAAACTCCTGGCCTTAAGCGATCCTCCTGCTTCAGCCTCCCAAATTAATGGGGTTGCAGCCCTGGCCTGAGGTGTGTCATTTCTTTGCTAGGGAAGAACCAATGAATGAGGTGGTCATAGAGACATTACCGACTTTGTATCCCCAGAGGCTCAATTTCCAAAGTTGCTCATTAGCCAAGGATTTTTTATTGTCACTGTGATCCCAGGACACTTAAATCCTCACAGACCAAGATTCTAAAAGGGAGAAACGTAGGATAGCTGCTTCCCTGACCCTAGAGGCCAGATGTACGCCATGCACTGTTCTCCGTCTCTGTATGCCCACCTGCATGTCATATACCTTGCACACCTGGACACATCATTCTTCTCTAATTATATTCCAGTCTTCAAAGGTGTGAACAAAGTCATCTTTGTATAATCCACGATATCTAAATAGTCTGAAACCCATTTTTGGTGTGAACATAGAGTTTATATGTGTGTGTATAAAT
>NW_012147964.1:86911-88107 GCF_000956105.1 Propithecus coquereli
AGCTCACTGCAGCCTCCAACTCCTGAGCTCAAGCGATCCTCCCATCTCAGCCTCCCCAGTAGCTGGGACTACAGGCGCCACCACACCCTGCTAATTTTTCTATTTGTAGAGGAGACGGGGTCTTACTCTTGCTCAGGCTGGTCTTGAATTCCTGAGCTCAAGTGATCCTCCTGCCTCAGCCTCCCAGAGTGCTAGGATTATAGGCGTGAGCCACTACATCCAGCAGAGATGTGACCTCTGAGTAGTATAGAGTTAGGCCTACTGAAGGGTCAACCAAATTCCATCACTTACCATTTGAAACCTTCCACCTAAATAAAGCCACAGATGCTTTCCCCAATGTTCAAGGTCTTCAACGCTCTGACCGCGTTGTGGGTAGAGTCTAGCAAGTGACAACATCAAAACAGAGCTCACACTCAGGACCTCACAATGCGCTTCCGCAAACCTCGAGGCGCTATGACTAATATTTCGATGATGCTTTATTTTTACCAAATTACTTGAGATTAGATCATTACCTCCTAAAGTGGTATCTTTCATCTATTTTTTTTTAGCAAAATGGAGGCAGAGGAAGAAAGATGAAATATGTGGGGATTCAAAAAACTAAAAAAAGAAAGAAAGAAAAAAGCAACAGTTCGTTAGTGCGTCCTAACCTGAGTTGTAGAACGAGAAAGACACATCTCCCAACACAAGAGTCCAGGCTTCTTGGGTAGCGGTGGGAGTAGGAAGAGGAAGAAAGAGAGATGAGCAAAGTACACCTAACACCTCAAAAGCTTTTACCTTTGTGGGACTGAAAACACTTGATACAAATTGCTCAGCAGGGAAGTTACACTTGGTAAATATTTAAAGTCCTTGTTATTATTATGTAAGATTATCAGGATAACTGGTTGAAGAAATGAGACCTTATTCGAGGGATTGCATTTCTCTAAGACAACAATGATACAATTAATTTTATTCAACTATGATTCTCCGTGTGAACTCCACCAGAAATGAGTGAGAAACGCAGCAAGATAAGATGACTAAAAAAACGTGAAAACTCATCGGAAATAAACCAGGGGAGAGAGGGGAGGAGGGGAGGAGAAAAAACCCTACCTAACGGGTACTACGAACACGATTCGGGTGATGGGCACACCTACAGCTGGGACTCGAGCGTCGCAAAAGCGATCATGTACCCTAAAACATGTGTACCCCCTTAATATTTC
>NW_012147964.1:99977-101880 GCF_000956105.1 Propithecus coquereli
AGGTAGAGCTTTGTTACTCAGAAATGTGAGTGAGATCAATTGTTTTTAATATTTAGCTCCCACATCTGAGTGAGAACATGAGAGATTTGTCTTTCTGTGCCTGGTTTATTTCACTTAACATGATGTTCTCCGGTTCCATCCATGTTGGTGCAAATGGCAGGATTTCATTCTTTTTTATGACTATATAATATTCCATTGTGTTTATGCACCCCAATTTCTTTATCCATTCATCTGTAAAATATCATATTTCCCTTATAAATATATACAACTACTGTGTACCTGTAATAGTTAAAAATTAAAAACTCCTAAAAAAGGAAATTTGAGTCTTACTACTAGCAGGGAGGAGGGGATGGGTAAATTCACACCTGATGGGTGCAGGGTGCATCGTCTGGGGGATGGACACGCTTGAAGCTCTGACTCGGGTGGGGCAAAGGCAATATATGTAACCCAAACATTGTACCCCGGCAATATGCTGAAATAAAAAAAATAATAAAAAAAAAGAAATGTGAGTGATCACAATAGTTGTGGACACTGTCCTGACTCACAACTGGACCTAGAACAGCTAGGAGTTTTAAAAAAATATCCTTCAAGGAAGAATGGAACCAAGCTCCCTGCTGGCTCCATGGCTGAATTCTCTGATAGTCTCAATGTCACCGGGCAGGAGAATCGGTCATTAGGCGGAACTCAATTTTAAAGGACTGGTGACTGGTAAAGATAACTGTGAAACTGTTAGCTGAGAAATAATGAACGAGTGCATGGGAAGAGAGAGAGGGGAACACCTAGCCATTCAACTAGAATCTGCAAATCGAAATGTGAACACCCAGGGGGAAAATGATCGTCAAAGGATGAATCTACAAAATCAATCATCAGCACATAAATCCATTCCGGGTGACATTACACTTATAAAAGTGGCATGACAACGATATTAAAATAAATGTTTGCTTTAGGCGTCTGCCTGCCTTTGATACTCATACAAGTTGCTGCGTGTATCAGTAGCTCATGCCTTTTTATTGCTATGTTGTATTCGATTAGAATAGACCACGATGTATTCATCCGTTCCCCATGGAAGAACATTGGGGGTGTTTCATATTTTCTCAATTATGAATGAAGCTGCCATAAGAATCCATGCTGCGGATTTTGGGAACATATGATTCCATTTATAGGATATTATGAAAAACCAAAACTGTAGGTACGGAGAACAGGTCAATAGCTTGCAGGCATGAGACGTAGCAGATTGTGTGCCTACAAAGAGTGGGCAGGGGGTGGTTTATCTTGGGGTGATGTAATTGCCCCACATCCTGATTGTGGTGGGAGGTACAGGAATCTACACATATGTTACAATTCAAAGAACAGTACTCAAAAACCACATTTTACTGTAGGATAATTTTTTATTTTTAATCAACAAATAATAATTGCATATATATATGGAATACAACATGACGCTTTGATATATGTGTACATTATAGGATGATTAAATCCAGCTGATTCATATATCCATCAACTTGCATAATTTTTTTGGGGGGTGAGAGCATTCAAAATCGACTCTGTTAGCAATTTCGAAACAGATATTACATAATTATTAAGTATAGTTACGCCGTGCAATGGATTTCAAAAACTTATTACTTTTGTCTAGCTAAAACTCTGTACCATTTTGCTAACATCTCTCCTTTAACTATACCTTCCCTGTCCTCCCAGCTTCTGGTAATCACCATTCTACTCTCCACTTCCATGAATTTAACTTTTTTTAGATTTCACATATATGTGAGATCATGTGATATTTGTCTTTCTGTGTCTGGCTTATTTCACTTAGTATGATGCCCTCCGTGTTTACCCATATTATGGCAAATGACAGAATTTCTTTCTTTTTAAAAGTTGACCATATTTTCCTTATTGACGCATTTGT
>NW_012147964.1:102375-116942 GCF_000956105.1 Propithecus coquereli
ACTTTGCATATAAATTGATTCAACCACTTAAGAAAACCCTTTGGAACTACCCCAGGAAGCATACGTATTCCTATATACCCAATAATCCCATCTCAAACATAAACGGCTCAGTAGAAATACCACAAACAGATATCCAACAGAGGACAATAAATGTTCCCAAAATAAGTGAAAAGACCTTATAATAACAAGAAATATGTCAATTAATGAAACAATTTTTATACCTGATAAATTCTCAGTGTATATGAAAATGTGTTGGTGAAGATACTGTGTCAACAGGAACTTTTCATATAAATTGATTCAACCACTTAAGAAAACCCTTTGGAACTACCCCAGGAAGCATACGTATTCCTATATACCCAATAATCCCATCTCATCCATAAAAACTCTCACATTTTTACAAGAAGGTATTTATAAGAATATTCAAACAGCTTTATTCATAGTAGAAAAAATAGTTATAAACCAATAAAATTTCCACCAATGTCAGAAAAGCTACCCGATTGGAGAATTATTGCACATAAGTAAAAATACAGAGTATTGGAAATAAGTTAATTACTGCTACACCCAACAATATGATTGAATGTCAAAAGTACAATTACGAAAAAAAGAATCAGAACAAAAAATTCATACATTAAGATTCAACTTTTCACTGGTAAGAGGCAGATTTATACATTGGGTAAGAATACAATGATAGGGTGCTAAGATGATGAGGTTTAATCCTATTGCCAGTTTTATACAGAAAATATTCTCAAATACTGGCAATTTGATAGAAATCAACCTAAAGAAGATCAAAGGAAATGATAAATATGGAATTCAAGATGGTGTTTTCCACTGGGAGGGAACAGGGAGGTATGAGTGGGAGACCCTTCAGGTGGGTTCTGTGATGACACCATTGCTTTATTTTTTTTAAACCCCAGATAGGTATAATTATCATCATTGTGCTCCTCTTCTTTTTCTTCTTCTTTTTTTTTTTGAGACAAGGTCTCCTTCTGTTGCCCTGGCTAGAGTGCAGTGGCATCATCATAGCTCACTGCAACCTCAAACTCCTGGGCTCAAGCGATCCTCCTGCCTCAGCCTCCCCAGTAGCTGTGACTATAGGCGTGCACCACTACGCCTGGCTAATTTTTCTATTTTTTGTACACATGAGGTCTTGCTCTTGCTCAGGCTGGTCTCGAACTCCTGAGCTCAAGTGATCCTCCCACCTCGGCCTCCCAGAGTGCTAGGATTACAGGTGTGAGCCACTGTGCCCAACCTTTGTGTTAGAGCGCAGTGGCTTCTCTCAGAACTACAGATGGATTTTATGCACTATTTTGTGTACGATAATTAACAAGTAAAATTGAGGAAAGGTCTTCTGTATTCCTAATTCTACACACATTTTCGTGTGTTCTAATATTAAAGTCCCAAGTCTCAGACGTCAGAGGTCATCGGAGTCTTACAACGTGCTTAGTAAAAATTCTCATCCCTCATGTGTCTCTCAGAGGTTTAGTGTCTGCAGTAGTTGATTGACGTAAGAGAACCTGTGGTACAAAGACCTCAGGTGATGCATCTCTGAAGCTGTTCTAAGGACACCAAACAAACGGCACAAGAAGACACCGGCAGGGAGCTGTTTCCCAGGCGTGGTGCTGAAAACAACACCGCCAGATCCATCTCCCATGTAGACCACAACAGTCATCACACTGATGTCTCTTTGAGACTCCACTGTTTCCCCCATACCCATGCAGATAATTCTTATCAATGACTCCACTTTTTTGAGCTAATGGGAAAAGTATTGTAAGATTGTACTGTATTGTACAAGTATTGTAAAGATTGTAAGATTGTACTACCCCAAATCTTCCTAACTTAATTCCCTTTATTTCTCTCTTGTCCTACACTCAACATCTGCTTCTCAAAGCAAAGTAGTTTTCCAGAAAATAACTTTCCTCATAAAGACACATTAAAAAGTTTACAGGAGGGCCCTAAGATGGCAGCCAATCCTTTAAGATGTCAAACCCATGATGAATTTTACTTGATTATGTTTCTCTGTGTGGACTCCACTAAAGATCAGTAAGAAACACAACAAGGGAAGATGGCTTAGGGGAAAAGTGAAAACTCAGACATATTCCTATCAAATAAATCAACGAGAAGGTTTCAAAGCCAATAATATGCCAGAAGGATATTACCAACTTTTGCCCAGACTACCTAGTAATTATTTATTTTATCTTATTGCTCAGAACAGAAAAAGCAGCCAATAAAACAAACCTAATTGTTGAAGTAAGTGGTAAAAATATGGGAGACCAATGAGATTGTAAGATTATGAATATATCTGCTGGGCACAGTTGTTCATGTCTGTAATCCCAGCACTTTGGGAGGCTGAGGCGGGAGGATCGCTTGAGGCCAGGAGTTCGAGACCAGCCTGAGCAAGAGTGAGACGCCATCTCTACTAAAAATAGAAAAAATTAGCCGGGCATGGTGGTGCGTGCCTGCAGTCCCAGCTACTCAGGAGGCTGAGGCAGGAGGATCGCTTGAGCCCAGGAGTTTGAGGTTGCTGTGAGCTATGATGCCACCACTGCACTCTACCCAAGGTGACAGAGTGAGACTCTGTCTCAAAGAAAAAAAAAAAAAGAAAAAAATATCTGTTCTACATAGAGTTTCTACTCCTAGCAGGCCCACAGAAGGATAGTCAATTTTCTGTCTCCGGGCATCATGATGCATCTTTCACGGCTATGTGGGTCCATGTGGAAAACCAGTCCTAGCATGAACCTGCATCAGGAAGGACTGGATAAACCCCTACCCTATTGTTCCGGTACATTCCCTGCCTCTGACTTCCTTGTAATGAAAGACAGTGTTCTCATTGCGTACCCACGATTAAATCAAAGTTTCTTCTTAGAAACAGGAGCTTCCCCACTGATCAAGTCCAAATATCTCAAATCCCTGTAATAATCTAATTATAGCAGCTTTATTGACAATGAATCTCAGTATTGCTGGTGTTCCCGCTGCCCTGCACAGAGACCAGTCACAGGAATTACTGAATTGGACAATGAAAGATCAGCACCCATATCTCATAGTAGCCTTAACTCTGGGGTGCAATCCGCATGGCCCTCTTCATGAGATCGGGCAGAATCCAGTCTCTGCTAACCACAACCTCATTTTGATCCTTTCCCTGCCCCCTCCAACATCTCCCATTTCCCTTCCAACAAGTCCATTCCCCACAAAATCGCTATAACAAGAACTCATGATCAGGTTTGTTTTCTATTGGCAACGACCAAACGCACTGAGGATAGGGAATAGAACTCACGTTCGAAACATCCTAGAGCTATATAAAATGCAAATCAGATTTCAAGCCAAGTTAAAATGTGTTTACCATTATGTGAACTAGTCCTTTTAGAATAACTTGGTGATGAGAAGTATCAGGCACCAGTGTACCTTTCACTTCGACGCCTTCTAGAAACCCTAGCCCCAAACAGATGACACAGTCACGGAAAAGAAGGTATCCTACCCACGAGTTTCCTTATAGCTTCTGCCATGTCCCTGTTCCTCAGGCTGTAGATGAAGGGGTTCATCATGGGAGTGACCACAGTGTACATCATCGAAGCCACTGCCGTCTTCCTGGGAGAGTGCGTAAACACAGAACTGACATAAACCCCCAAACCTGTCCCATAGAAAAAGGACACAACCGAGAGGTGAGACCCACAGGTGGAGAAAGCTTTATACTTTCCACTTGCTGACGCCATTCTCAAAACAGAGGAGGCAATTTGGGTATAAGAGAAAATGATCCCAGACAGAGGAACACCTCCAAATACGCCAGCTGCAAAATATATCAGGATGTTGTTGATGAGCGTATCAGAACAGGCGAGCTTGATGACTTGCACAACCTCACAGAAGAAGAGGGGTATCTCCAGGTCTGCGCAGAAGGACAGCCGCAAGACCATCAGATCGTGGAGCAGGGTATCCATGATGCTAATAGACAGGGAGAGGAGGATCAAGAGGCCACAGAGACGAAAGTTCATGATGACCGTGTATCTCAGAGGGTCACAGATGGCCACATAGCGGTCATAAGCCATGACTGCGAGGAGAAAATTTTCCAAAGTTGCAGAAATCAGAACAAAGTACATCTGGGTGAGGCAGCCCGCATACGTGATGCTCTGACTCCGTGTTTGGATGTTTGCCAGCATCTTTGGGACGGTGGCTGTGCTTAAACAGATGTCAGTGAGGGAGAGATTGGAGAGGAAGAGGTACATGGGGGTGTGGAGGTGGGAGTCCGAGATGACAGCCAGGAGGATGAGAAGGTTTCCCAGGACGGTGACCAGGTACATGGACAGGAACAGGCTGAAGAGGACGGGCTGAAGCTCTGCGTCCTGTGTCACCTCCAGCAGAAAGAATTCTGAAACAGTCGTTTCGTTGCTGGGTTCCATGTTTTCCGCTGAAAAGACAGGCTGACAAGACGACAAATACATATTCTCTAGACCAACAAGTGGAGTGTCACCAGTGGTAGACACCATGGTGGGAAGGGAAGAAGACTAATCAAAGACAATATAAAAGGTGTTCCTTCTCTATGTATATTATTTTGTTACTTTTTAAAAAAGGCATGAAGTCGAATTAACAAAGTGTCAACACTTGTTAATTCTGCAAAGAGTGAAGGGGTGGCCATTTTGAAAAATAATTACACTGTCTACATTGTTCTGATTATTTACCACGTTTGGGTAATTTTATAAAGAGTAACAGAGAGACTAGGGAGTCTGCTTGACGATTCTACGTGGATCCCCAGAGACCTCAGAGCCAAGAAACAGAGACAATACAAAAACATGTCAGGTGGCAGGAAAGGGGAGGTAAGGTGTTGGTTACCAACGTTTCTGTCTACCTACGTTATACGATTATAATGAAATGTCAGAGGATTTTAGAACACTCTCCTATCTGAGAAGCAGATGACGGCTCAGGAAAAGGAGGTTGTTTTCACCGCCTGGCAGCAGAGACAATACACAGGTGTGTTTGAAAATCAGGAATTGGAAGATAAGGTGTGACTAACCAGGCCTTCCTGCTGTCACTGCTACGAGAATTAAGTACAAGTCAAAGCATTTTGTAACAGTCACCATGTTCAGGAAGGAGCGTATTCCTGCTAAGAAGGAAAATGGTCTTGGTCGTTACAAAGAGAGGGGAGGAGACTGGCAGGGTGGGGGTTGTTTGAGGATTGGGGAAAAGGTACAAAGGAACAAGTAAAGATGATGGAAGACAGGTAGGCAGGAGACCCACGGGGACTTCGTTCTAATCAATCGTATCCATGTACTCGCCTCACATCACCCTGGATAAACTTATAGTGAAATACCTGTTCTCGTTTCCAAACATTAAGGGACATTCGGTTACCTGGATGACATCACTGAAGAAGGATGCTTGACATCTCCCCTAGATGTTGAATGATGAAGACTGAAGATCTGTCCTCAGGAAGGGCAAAGGGACCAACAGGGACACCAGGCTTCTGGGCAAGAGGAATCACATCTAGAAGGATGCTCAAGTGTGCTGCTTCTTTAATGGGAAAGGAATTTTTTAAAAATTTACTTATTTTATTTTATTTTGTAGAGACAGGGGTCTTGCTATGTTGCCCAGGCTGGTCTGGAAAACTCCTGGCCTCAAGCGATCCTCCTGCCTCAGCCTCCCAAAGTGCTGGGATTACAGGCGTGAGCTGAAAAGGACTTTTAAGTGTGGGTGTTACAGACAGACTAGACTACTGGAAGTATCTCAACCCTTGAGGGACCAATATCCACAGCTCCTCATTAGTCAAACAATGTTATTATCATTCTGATCCCAGAGCAGTGCAAATCCTCAAAGATCAAAACTCTACAAGGGCGGAATTCAGGATGGCTTGTTCCCCGACCCTATGAGGTCAGCTGTAAGCCATCGACTTCCCTCCACCAGTGTCTGGTCACCTCCATTTTGCACACCTTGCAAACGTAGACACACCATATTTCTCTAATTGGTTTTTTAGTCTTTATTTTAGGTTCAGCCAATGGCAAATCTATGTATTCAATGATATCATGATTCCTGATTACAATTTTAGGTGTGGGAAAAGAAAAGTGTTGAGAACACTTGACACTTGCATTTTTCAAGAATACAAGATATGGTCATTAATTACGGTTAATATCGTCCATGGTGGACAATAGGTCTCTTGCACTGATGCTCTCTATCTAACCACGATCATACATCCTTTGACCAACATCTCCCCATCCACCCCAACCACCCCAGCCTCCGGTAACCACTATTTTACTGTTTCCACGAGATCAACTTTTTTTAGATTCAACATCCGAGTGAGATCGTGCAGTATTTGTCTTTCTGTGCCTGGTTTATTTCATTTAGTGTAATGGCCTCCAGGTTCATCCGTGTTGTGGAAAATGACAGAATTACCTTCTTTTTTTTTAAGGCTGAATAGTATTCCATTGTGTATACAGACCATGTTTTCTTTATCCATTCATTTGTTGATGGACACTTAAATTTATTCCATGTCTCGGCTACTGTGAATAGTGCCGCAATGAACCCAGGAATACAGATATCTCTTCAGCACACTGATTTCAATTCCTATGAAAGTCAAGACTACAGACATATAAGCAACTATAATTATATATACACACACACAGACACACACATATGTGTGTATGTACGGATACACACACACAGTTGGCCCTCAATATCCACGCTTTCCACATTCATGGATTCAACCAATCTTTAATCAAAAACATTTAAAAAAATAACAGTACAACAATAAAAACAATACGAATTAACAAACAATATAGGGGCCAGGTGCGGTGGCTCACACCTGTAATCCTAGCACTCTGGGAGGTCCGGGCAGGAGGATCACTTGAGGTGAGGAGTTCGAGACCAGCCTGAGCAAGAGCAAGATCCCATCTCTACTAAAAATAGAAAAATTAGCTGGGCGTGGCGGTGCACACCTCTAGTCCCAGCAACTGGGGAGGCTGAGGCAGGAGGATCACTTGAGCCCAGGAGTTTGAGGTTGCAGTGAGCTATGATGACGCCACTGCACTCCAGCATGGGTGACAGACAGAGTGAGACCTTGTCTCAAAATAAATAAATAAATAAAAATTTAAAAAGAAATTCTTGAAATGTACTGGTGAGAGAATTTGCACCACGGAATGCAGCCAGTGCTACACATCAGAACTTGTACTGACTTCCTAGCAAATCATTGCCTCTAAGTGATCAATTTCTTCATCTCTATTATGGGTATGATCATGTTGCAGCCCACCCAGGTCCCTTGCCCACAGCCCAGTAAAGGCCAATATGCAGAAACAGCAGGATTTGTAGTGGAGAAAGCGTTTACTTTCGCAAGGTGCCAGGCAAGGAGATGGGAGTAATTTCTCAAATCCATCTCCCCAAGAATTTGGAGGCTAAGGTTTTTAAAGGTGGTTTGGCCAACAAAGGGCTAGGGAATTGGGTCTGCTCATTGGCTGGGGGTGAAACTCATAGGGTTGGGAAGCAGAAATCGTCTTCTCATCTGGGACATTTCCTGGGTTGGGGGGGTCTCAAGGCTTGCTGGATCTATTCCCACGCCTGCCCACGGATCCAGCTGATGTCAGTGGGTCCCCCTGACCCTGAAGGCAGAGTCTGAAAAATACCTCAACGTCCAGTCTTAGGTCTTACAATGGTGATGCTATCTCTAGACGCTGTGGTGGGGAAGTCACAAATCTCGCCCCTGTCAAGAAGGGGGTAAGTGCCACCGAAGCAGTAAGCAGTTACCGCAGTGGGGAATGGGGAAGTTAGGGAACAATGGCTGGTTAACTTCTGGCGATCGCTATACTGTCAGAGAAATCAGACTTTCATTACTATTTTCACCTTATGGCTTTACATTATTTTAATATAGGCGGTTTCGATCATAGCATCTAACTCATAGGTTGAAATAATTTCTTGACTCATACTGGTGATCTTTACTCAGCTCTTATCTGGGTCTGATATGGTGTTAAGTAAGTAAGCCACAGTGTGCAAAGACTGATGAGTTATTCTTTGAATTTATGTTTTTACATCTCTACCTTTTGTAACCAGAAAACAACAACAACAAAAAAGCGGACAAGTTCTTGTTCTCTTGGGGTTGTAATTCACAGACAGAGTGGACTTTAATCACATACTTGCCCAAGTCTTGAGTCCCGGTACAATCTTGGATGAGCTCTGTTAATGACAGGAACACACATGAGAAAACCCCAAACAAATGTCGATGGAAAAACCAAATTCTGCCAAAATATTTTATGAGGTTTATTCTGAGCCAATATGAGCCATCATGACCCGAAAGGCACGCTGGTCTCAAGAGGTCCGGAGACAATGCACCCGCGGTGGTTGGGTTGCAGTTTGGTTTCATACATTCGTGGAGACAGGAATGACAGGTAAAACCATAAATCAACACACGGAGGGAAATCGCAAAGCAGGGGCTTACAAGTCACAGGTGGGTTTTGGGGACTCTCTAGTTGGCAATTGGAGGTAAAACCATAAATCAACACACGGAGGGAAATCGCAAAGCAGGGGCTTACAAGTCACAGGTGGGTTTTGGGGACTCTCTAGTTGGCAATTGGTTGAAAGAGTTAAACTTTGTATAAAGACTTGGAGGCTTACATGAAGATGGTGGCCGGGGGCGGCAGGGGATGTCTGCTGTTATCTGTCATGGGATGCTATTTTCCGGTTGGAAAATAAGCTACATTAAACCGGGCTAATTAAAAAAAAAAACCATTTAATGAGATTGTATGGTTTGTAGGCATGACCCACCAGGTCTAAGAAAGGAATCTGGGCAAGAGATAAAAGGTCAGAGTTCAGTACTCACCAAGAACCTGGCCCTAGTGTGGGATTTACGGGGGGCTACCCTGAGCAGATGCTCCTAGAACAAAAATCTAGAAGCTGTGGAGATGGCAATAATTAGTGTTTCCAACCAGGGTACAGGGAGAATTTTTAAGATTACAGATTTTTGAAAAATTTTTTATTTTTATTTTTTTGGTTTTTTTGAGTCTGAGTCTTGCTCTGTTGCCCAGGCTGTAGAGTGTGGTGGCATCAGCCTAGCTCACAGCAACCTCAACTCCTGGGCTCAAGTGATCCTCCTGCCTTAGCCTCCCGAGTAGCTGGGACTACAGGCATGTGCCACCACCTCCGACTATATTTTTCTATTTTTAGTTACCCGGCTAATTTATTTTTATTTTTAGTAGAAATGGGGTCTTGATCTTGGCTGAGGCTGGTCTCAAACTCCTGACCTGAAGTGATCCTTCCGCCTCGGCCTCCCAGAGTGCTAGGATTACAGGTACAGATTTTCAAACGTATTTTAAACATATATTTTAGAAGATAAGGGGACTTCCAGTACAGGTGGGACGTGGTAAAGGGTGATTGTCGTTGCTGTGGGGCATCTCAGTCAGCCCCTGGCTGTGAGCTTCAGCTCTGGAACAGAACAGAGGCAGGCGAGAGGAGTGGGCACAGGCTTGCTCTCCCTCGGGTAATTGGCAAGCCGGCAGTCTCCTTCCCTCTGCTGCGGGATTGGAACGAAGGCAGAACAATTTGGCTAATGAGTAGTTTTGGATATAAGGCCCCTAGGAACAGGGGAAAAAAAAAAACACCAACTATAAAAAGACCACATGTCCCCTATCAGCACAATTTTCACCCTTGCCAGACCAGAAAGAAGGACACTTTGTCACTTTTTTAAAAATGTGTCTTGTCCAGAAACTATACTGACTGTCTCCCTGAAATTCTTGAGGGTTGATTTGCCTTAAACATCCACATCTTGGAGAGAAACTCAGCCCCCGTGATCATCTATGGAGTCATCCTGGAGACACAGAAATCCCTTGTAAATTCTGGAGGAAATTTCTAAATTATTATTATTAATAATGCCATCTGGGATAGTCTTAGCTTAATTAAGTAGAAAGTCTAAAGCAAAGGTTCTCTAAATATTGTCCCCAGACCAGCAGTCAGGCCTCCTGGTTTATGGCTCTGCTGTCACCACCCTGAATTTTATTTTATTTTTTTAGAGATGGGGTCTTGCTATGTTGCCCAAGCTGGTCTGGAAGTCCCCGGCTCAAGCAATTCTCCTCCCTTGGCCTCCCAAAGTGCTGGGATTACAGGTGTGAGCCACCGCACCCAGCTATATTTTTTCTTTTCATGTGTATTCCTGGGGTGTAAGGACAATATTTTAGTTCCCATTTGTTTTGTTTCTCAAACAAAGCGGGTTTAAGGTTTCCCCTCCTTGGCCTTACCCAGGATTTGAACCCAGATGTGGCTGATTCTACACCATGCTTTAGAAACTTCTATAATCCAACAGTGGCTCTCCAAATGGGGTCCCCTCATGGGCAGTATTTGTATAACCTGGGAACTCGTTAGAAATGCAAATTCCTGGGCTCTACCCCACATCTAGTAAATTGGAAACTCTCTGGTAAGACCCAGAGATCTACGTTTTCACAAAGCCCTTAGGAGCATTCATTCTGATGCGCACTAAAGTTGGAGAGCCACAGTGCTATCGTAATTTCTGTCTTCCTCAAAAATGACCAATTCTGTTTCTGTTTTGCCCTTGGAGGTTGCGTGCTGAGAGCTCTGTGATTCTCATTGTCACCTGGCCTCTCACCCCTGGGGACTCATTACAGACTGTTTCTATCCCTTCGTTTGTAAGAACCATTGGTAGACACCTAGAGACTCATTCAGTCCTTTCTGGTCTCTTTGCAGGGCCCAAGAATCAGTCTCCCAGGATCCCGAAGCAGAGAGGGGACAGAGTTGGATCTAAGTCTCGCCCATACTGTGGATTTTTCCAGGAGATGGAACTTACCCCATCGCTCCTGTGCCGGACTTGGACGTGACCCTATGAAGAACAGGAGCAGGTAAGGTCTGAGTGTCATCGAAGGGTGTTAAATAGAACCACAACAACTTTCTCTTATATAACCTACTCTTGTAATAATAACAACTATTCTGTTATTAATAAAAATAATAACAACAGCAATATTATAGCTAATATTTCTAGAGTATCCACTATCTCCCTAGCACTAAGACCTTTGCTTGTTTAAAGTATATGCATATTGTTCATCTGAGGGGACACAGATGAACACAGAAGAAAAGAAGCTCAACTTCTTTTCTCTTTGTCATGGATGGACTAATGTCCTTTTCCCCTTGCTCCATAAACTGTCCTATGGTTTATGATCTCGTTAAGTGGCCCGAATGTTTGCAAGATACACAGGTCCCAATGCAGGGGTTTGATCTAATAGTGAAATACAGAATATTTAAAGGAATGGATTAATGATGTTAATGGGCAGTAGAGAACGGAGATTATAATTTCCAGCAATACCTGAGATTTGCAATTATAAGCAGACTTGGATGATACAGAGTTAACAGGCCAGGCGTGGTGGGTCACGCCTATAATCCCAGCACTTTAGGAAGCTAAGGTGGGAGGATCACTTGAGGTCAGGAGTGTGAGACCAGCCTGGGGACCCTGCATGTAAAAAATTAATAAAATAAAATCGGCTGGGCGTGGTGACATCTGCCTGTAGTGCCAGCTATTCACAAGGCTGAGGCGGGGGATCGGGAGTTGAGCCCAGGAGTTTGAGGCTGCAGTGAGCTATGATGACGCCACTGCACTCCAGCCTGGGCGACAGAGCAAGACCCTGTCTCTAAAAAAAAAAAGAAGAAAAGAAAAAAGACTTCCCTCAAGTGATGACTGTGTGTCTGTTTCATTACAATTCATGTCTCTATTTTCCATCAGACTTTTCAACAACATGAAATCAGAAAACCAAACAGGTGTCTCGGAATTCCTCCTCCTTGGCCTCTCGGAGGATCTGGAACTGCAGCCCGTCCTCCTTGGGCTGTTCCTGTCCATGTACCTGATCACGGTGCTCGGGAATCTGCTCATCATCCTGGCCGTCAGCTCTGACGCCCACCTCCACACCCCCATGTACTTCTTCCTCTCCAACCTGTCCTTTGTTGACATCTGTTTCACCTCCACCACCGTCCCCAAGATGCTGGTGGACATCCAGACAGAGAGCAAAGCCATCTCCTATGCAGGCTGCCTCACTCAGGTGTATTTTTTCATGGTTTTTTTATGTATGGACAATTTACTCCTGACCCTGATGGCCTATGACCGCTATGTGGCCATCTGCCACCCTCTGCGTTACACGGTCATCATGCACCCCCGTCTCTGCGCCCTGTTGATTCTACTCTCCATGCTCATCAGCACTTTGAACGCTTTACTGCACAGTCTGATGGTGTTGCCACTGTCCTTCTGCACAGACCTGAAGGTCCCCCACTTCTTCTGTGACATCGCCCAGATCCTCAATCTCGCCTGTTCTGACACCCTCATCAATAACATCCTGGTGTATTTAGTGACCACCCTGTTAGGTGTGGGTCCCCTCTTGGGGATAATTTTCTCTTACGCTCGAATTGTCTCCTCTATCCTGAGAATCCCATCGACAGGTGGGAAGTATAAAGCTTTTTCCACCTGTGGGTCTCACCTGTCTGTGGTTTCCTTGTTCTATGGGACTTGTGTTGGGGTCTACCTTAGTTCTGCAGTTTCTGACTCTCCCAGGAAGACCGCGGTGGCCTCGGTGATGTACACCGTGGTCGCTCCCATGATGAACCCCTTCATCTACAGCCTAAGGAACAAGGACATGAAGAGGGCATGGAGGAAACTCACCTCTGGAACACTGTCCTTGTAATCGCCTACCACCTTGGGTGTGGGCTTCTGGGATGAGTCAAAGGGAATGAAATATTGAGTATTCCACACATCCTGACTCTTCCATAATTCAATTTTCCTAGCAGAGTGGTTCATCCTGGGTTCTCCAGGCAAACAGCTTTTTACTGGATCTTGCATTCCTGTAGTTTCCCACTGTCATTTATCAGCCAACTTAACTCTCTGAGTTCAGTTTCAACATCTATAAAATGGGCAGAATAATACTGCACAAATAATAGTGATATTGAGAACATGCTTCATATGTTGGGATGTATAATTCAATATATTGTATATACTCAAAATATTATATGTGTTAAGCACTAGTAGTCAGACTCCATGGCACATTCCTGTAGTCCCAGCTACTGGAGAGTCTGAGATGGGAGGATTGCTTGGGCCCAGGAGTTTGAGGCTGCAGTGAGCTGTGATGACACCACTGCACTCCAGCCTGGGCGACAGAGCAAGACTCTATCTCTGAAAAAATAAAAAATAAATAAAAAAATAAATCACTAGTAAAATTAAATCACTAGTAAAGTTATCTGTGTGCAACCCCGTGTGAGTATACTTTTAGAGGATACTCATTTGCTTCCATATTAATATATTGATTAAATCAATTCTTACTTTTTTTTTTTCTCTCCATTTGGAGTCATCTTCATTTTCCTGTTTATTTTTTCCTCACTTCTGCTGGAGTCTACGCAGAGAAATATATATGAGTAAAGTCCATTAGGATTTCTTATTTAATCCATGTGTTATACAGTAGTGCATCTCTTAATATCCAAATATATGGAGGATCTCTTTTTGCACGTTTGTTATTGAATCTAGTCTAGTTGCATTGTGGTCAGAAAACATACTCTCTGTGGGATTTTAATTCTTTGAAATGACAGATTTATCTTACACAGCACCCGTGGTCAAACGTAGTGTTTTGTTTGAGCTGAAAAAATAAATGTATATTCTACAGTTATTGGGGTCATTGTTCTATATTTGTACCATAAGTCAAGTTTGTTAATTGTGCTCAAATCTGGCTGTTTTTCACTTACTATTTTTTTTTTTGTCTCCTTATTGTATCCACCATGGAGTGATGTATGTTATAATCACTCGGTGTGATTTTGAGTTTGTTTATTCTGCTTGTAGTTCAATCAAATGACCAAATTCAGAATTGTTATGTCATCCTGGTGGATCGGATCTTTTATCTTTATGAAATTACCTTTGTTATATCTGGGCATAACACTAAAGTGTTATGCACTTTTTGCACTAAAGTCAGTTTTGTTTGATAGTTAAACAGTGTGGTCACGCGGCTTTTTCTGGGTCTCTAGGTGATGGGAAGCCTGGCTGTAGTACACAGAGTGATTGGTTTGCTTCTAGTTCTCTCATGTCTAAGATACATCCCTTTGGGGTCCCAGGCCCAAGAAGGGAGTCCCTGACTCTCATTCTTTACCCCTGAGCCTGGAGATACCTAAAGCCCACACTGGCCCCTAAGCTGCCTCTTCTAGACCAAGGGTAAAACCAGCCCTGTTGTTCCCTCTCTGGAGCCCTGTCCTCTTGCAGTCTCAACGCAGTAATTTCCTACTAGCAGTTAGATATTTGGTGCTTTGAAGATACATTTTTTTAAAATACACACTACATACAAACTTTTTTTTTTCGGGGGGAAGACAGGGTCTCGCTCTGTTGCCCAGGCTGGAGTGCAGTGACAGAATCATAGCTCCCCACAGCAACCTACAACTCCTGGGCTCACAGGATCCTCCCGCCTCAAGCCTCCTGAGTAGCTGGGACTACAGGTGTGCACCACTACATCCAGCTAATTTTTCTATTTTTTTGTAGAGTCGGGGTCTTGCTATATTGCCCAGGCTGGTCTTGAACTCCTGACCTCAAGTGATCCTCCCACCTCGGCCTCCCAAAGTGCTAGGATTACAGGCCAGGACTATTA
>NW_012147964.1:127335-128141 GCF_000956105.1 Propithecus coquereli
AAAATAAGCAAATATTATATTTTACTTTTGAATCGTATACATTTTCTATGATTTTCTTTCTTTGCTGGACTAACTGGGACTTCCATGAGAATAGAATTCATTGACTGGAATTTGGATAGCAAACGCTAGACATGCCTGTTTTCTTTTTGATTTTGAAAGGAATTATCTTTCGTGTTTACTGGAGGCTTTTCTAAGATAGATTTTATTAGTTCAGGGAAGCTCCCCTTTCCTAGTTTAGGAGTTTTTCTTGTGTGTTGTGGTAAGCTTTTAACAATTGATTTTTTTGGCCATCTACTTTTATATCAGTTTATTGGTGTATTTGAAGCACCTTAAATAGTGGCACTCAGTACTGCTGTGTATTGAATAAATGAGCAAATAATATGATTTTCTTTTTATCCAATAGTGCGGTGAATTAAACCCATTGATTTTCTAATGTTACATTAAGTTTGTATTGGTGAATAATGTGGAAAGGACGTGTACTATTTTGTCATTTTTGGCATCAGTTTGCTAATATTTTGTTTGGTGCTTTTGTATCTGTTTGAGTTAAATTTTCCTTTTCTGTTTCTTATTTATGCCAGCCTCACAAAATGGAGTGGGGAGTGTTCTCTCATTTCTAAACTCTGCAATATTTTCCATAAGAATAGAATCATTTTTTCCTTAAAGGGGAGCAGTACCTGGAAAAACCATGTGGGTCTGGAGTTTTCTTAGTGGAAAGTTTTTGTTACTTTTTTTTTTTTTTTTTTTTTTTTGAGAAAGTTTCCAGTTGTTTGTCTTGGATGCCTCTCACATCCCAAAGAATTACAATA
>NW_012147964.1:128192-131569 GCF_000956105.1 Propithecus coquereli
ATAAAGGCTTCATGGACCATAACAAAAGGCTCCAATTTGTAGGTTGTAGTGTCAATGGAAAAAAAGCCAAACTCTGTAAAATAATTTTAAAGAGATTTATTCTGAGCCAAATTTGAGGACCATGACCCAGAGCCATGCCCAAGAAGCCTTGAGCAAGTGGACTCGGTGTGGTTGGGTTACAGTTTGGTTTTATAAATTTCAGGGAGACAGGGGTTACAGGTAAAGTCATATATCAATACGTGGGAAACATACATTGGTTTGGCCCCAAAAGGTGGGCCATCTTGAAGTGGGGGCTTACAGGTTCTAGGTGGGTTTAAAGAGTCTTTGACTTGTAATTGGTTAAAGACATCAAGCTTTGTCTAAAAGGCTTTGAATGTTTTAACATAAGGAGCTATTTATCAGAGATAATCCACTGGACATATATTTGTTGTGTAAATTGAGGACCTGCAGGTTTGTCTTGCATACCCTTAGGCCTGTTAATGGGTTACAAAGGATGTCCCCAAGAATGGAGGAGGGCGGTGGGATGAAGCATGTCTCACCTCCCTCCTCGTGGCAGGCAATTTAGTTTTAGGATATTCCTTTGGCCAAGAGGGGGTCCATTCAGTCAGCCGGTGGAGGGTGAGTCTTAAGATTTTATTCTGGTTCACAGTAGAATGCTTTGTTGTATGCTACTATACTCAGAAGAAGTCATAGCAGTTGCTCTTCTCTTCTGGCATCAGTAGGTGCCCCCAGAATGCAGAGTCTGAAAAATACTTCAAAGACCAATCTCAGGCTTTATAATAGCGATGTTATCTACAGGGTTTCAATATGACTAGCTCCATTTTGCTTCTGATCCCCTGCAGTAATATCCTTTAGGTTAAAAGCTTCTCCTTAGCTCTGAACAGGGGCCATTATAGGCAGAATTTAGTTTGTAGTTCAACTCTAGAAGAAAGATGATAACCCTCCTTTTCCCAAAACTACCCCTTGGTGGGGGGCGGTATTAAGAACACAAGTAACAATGTTGTGTTAGAGATTTATGTGACCTGACCTACGTCATCCCAAGTTAAACTGACCAAGCACGGAGAATTTTTATAACCTGCTGGGACCCTTGTTGACACCCAAATGTCTGCAGTCCTACCTCTTGCAACCCCCTCCCCATTCAATCCTCTTCCATTAACATAAAAAGGAACCTAAAATTCATACTAAAGATGGTTCTTTAGGACATTAGTCTGCCGTCTTCTCAGTTTGCTGGCTCTCCGAATGAAAGTTGCTTTCCTTGCCCCAACACCTTGTTACCTCGTCTCTAGACTTACTGGCTGTCGCACGTGGGACAAGCTTGGACTCGGTTACAGGAGGATGAGCAATTTCTTGGTAAACCAGGGGAAGTTCAGCTCCTAGGGCTCCAGGAAGCTGCCATCCCAGGATTGCTAACGTCCTATGCATGGTCTCAACTGAATACTCACAGCTTTTAATTTCTCCTTTTGCCCACGTCTCTCTCTAGGAACGTCTCAAGAAGCAAGGAATCTGGATCGATGTTCCAAGCAGAACTGACGACAGTCTCCAAAGTATCTATGGACTCGGGAGGGACAAGTAAAAAGGTCAAGGATGTTGCCAAGTTTTACAATGAACAAACGGGAGAATGGGGTGGCTATTGTTTGAGGTTGAGGAGGTGGAGTCAGGAGCTTGATCTGCGACCTTTGAACAGGTTTATAAAATATCCAAGTAGAGAATGTCCCCAGAGTCTGGAATTCAGGGTAAAGTTGTGTGGGCTGTGGCAGGAAATTTGAGGGTCTCGAGTGTTTAAATAGTACCCAACGCGGTGAGATTCGCTGCTGACACAGAGCGAATGACGATAGAAAGAGAAGGCTGAGGACTGAACCCCGGGGCACTCGAACAATTAGAAGTTGGGGAAATGTGCCAGAAGGTCAGTTCCCGCCTGGGCGCCGCCATGCCAGTCAAAGCTTAAAAAAATACATTTCCCAGAACCCTCTCCGCCCCCGCTTCCGTATTAGAGGTGGCTAGTGAAGTCCCGCGAGATTTGGAAGGCGGAAGTGAAGCGGAAGCCATTACTCGCGGGAGTCGATTGCACCGAGACACATGGACAGGAGAGGGGGCCGTGTCGGCTTCTTTCGACCTGTTGGGGACCCTCCGCTTCCCCGCTGCAGACGGAACCTCCCGGATGAATTTCTCATCCCTTCGGCGGCAGCTTTCGTGGTCTCCGCTCTCCTGATTTTACCTTCCAAGTCATGTAAGCCCCAGTTTCCTTACTAACTCTTTCTCCCGGGTGTTCCTGGGGTCACGGGAGACCCCCCAAAACGGAGAGGAATAAGGGGTACGAGGGTCGGGGACCAAGCAGCCAGGCGGCCAGGCGAGGAACGCGTTTTAGACTCCGCGGTCAGCGACATGAAACGCTGCTGTCACCAGGACTGAAATTCGAGCACAGCATTTAGGGATGAGCGAGGCATTGGTAACTTGGTCAGAAAAACCTGCTGAGTCTTTGGGGTGGGAGCGGAAAAGCGCGACCCAGGTGAGTTCAGGAGATTTTGGGCAGTGGGTGTCGGCAGGGATTGGAAACAGCAAGGAAAAATCACCTTCCTTCTGCTCTGAAGTGAAATATTACTGTAGGAACACTGGTTTGTTGTGTTTTTTTTGATCATCATTTTCCTTGAATACCTTTTATATTTTTAAACCGTTCTTCAGTGCACTTATTTATTTATTTTTATCTTGTTTATTTTAGTTGACTCTTGTGTAAATAGCCTATAAGTAGATTTAAAAGTCAACACTCTGTAAATTAACTTGAGAGTTCACTAATACTTATTACTAATATTTTGCATTGGATTTTACCATCTTATTTTATGCTGTTTGGCGTTTTCTTTGCAAATATTTTAAAATTGGAAAATAGGACATACATGCCAAAAAAGTGTGATTACGCACCCGTGCGCGCACACAAACCCACACACACACACTCTTAAAATGACAATGAAGTGAATGAATCCGTAAACCAGGACAAGAAAGATTATTAAACCTCGGAAAGCTGTGTGTGCTCCTTCTGAACTCTGTCCTTCTCTCCTCCCGTGAAAATCTGTATGGATTTTATTGCTTATATATGTTTTCCTAAGAATATATTTTATAATTTTGGTAATGATTTGTAAGTGAACGCACACTCCTCAATATTTTCGGAGACATCCTTTTTTCCATACTGATGCAAGTACATTTTAAGTATCTACAAAAAAGGATTTAAGTTGTTTTTGTTACATTTATTACTAGGAACTTCCTTTTTTTGGTGCTCAGAGGTTACATTTTTCCTGTTTATTGACAAAGTTCAGCAAACTTGCTGAAGTATGTCATTCTCTTAATTTTTGTGTAGTTTTTTTGTATGTTCTTCATATATTAATATA
>NW_012147964.1:132294-142099 GCF_000956105.1 Propithecus coquereli
TTATTATGTTTCAATTCTAAGTATCAAATATCATGGCTTCTTTGACATGTGAAATTAGAATTTTTTACTTTTAATTTCCACTTCTGTGACTTTTTTTTTTTTTCCTGGTTATCTTTTGGTCGTTGTTTGCTAACTTCATTGCACAGTGGTCAAGAGATTGATGCCATTTTCGGAGAGAAATATGGCCCACGTGTGGTTGGATTTTATAGTTGGGAAATGCTATTACATCGTGTTCAATCATGGTATTGAATTGCGTACTTGAACTGTATTTGTGAGAGATCCAGGGTGACTTTGCTTATTTCTCATTAGAGTTGTTCCTTGCCTTCCTCCCCCCCCCTTTTGTTTTTATTTTTGGGGGTTATAACATGTATACAAGCACACACACATACACAGACATGCATACATATACAGCTCTTTTATGATTTGTATCTATTTTCATTATAGAATATCTCAGTTTTCTCTATGATCCTTTTTGCCTTAATCCATTCTGTCTGATATTAATGTATTTAAACCAGCTTTTTAAAAATTTGCCTTGTATAACTTTATTTCCATTCTCGCTATAACCTTATATTTTAGATGCCTCTTATAAATAGCATATAATTGTATTATTTTTAATCTGTTCTGTGAATATCTGTATTTTAGTTAAAGCATTTAGTCCATTAACAACATATTAATATATTTGGATGTTACATTTGTCCTATCTCTATTTCTTTTTTCTTTCTTCTAACTTCTTTTGATTTGAGTATTTTTCTTTTTTCATTAAACATTTTGAACTTTTTTACTGTATTGTTTTAGTGATCATCCTGAACAATTCTTATCCATGTTTGTTCATTAATTTAGATTCTGATATGTTATCCCTCTCGATTCATACGATTTTCTTATTGTGCATTTTAGTTCTTTTTTATTGATATAACGTAGTTGTACATATTTAGTTCTGTCCTTTTTTAAACCTCAGAATATTGCATAGTCATTTTTTTTTGTTATCGTTTCATTATACTCATATTTGCCACTCTGTGTGCTTTACTTGCTTCTTATACTCTGCTTTGGTTCTTTGATTACTTCTTTCTCTCTGAAATACATCTTTTAGAATATCTCTTTTCTTTGGATGGCAAGCCCCAAAATGATTATTTTTCCCTCTTAGTGGACATTTTGGTGGTTATAGGATTTTATATTTTATTCCAAAACTGTGAAGACGTTCCACTATCTTTTGGTTTCCATTATTGCTGATAAGAAGTTAGCTGTTGGTCTGACATTCATTTCTTTATTTTCTGAGACAGGGTTTCACTCTGTCACCTAGGCTAGAATGCAGGGGCATCATGACAGCTCACTGCAGCCTCAAACTCCTGGGCTCAAGCGATCCTCCTGCCTCAGCCTCCCCAAATGCTAGGATTACAGGTGTGAGCCACCACTCCCAGGTGTTTTGTAGTTCTTTATGTAACCTGAATATAAATTCTTTGTCAGTTATATGTATTGCATATATTTTTTTTCCCAGTCTGTTGCTCACTGTTCATTTTCAAGGTGTCATTTGGTAAGTAGAAATTTTTTATTTTGGTAAAGTCCAATTTATTGTGGTTTTATTAAATGTTCTGTTTTAGTCTAGTCTGAGATATTATGTAACCTTTAGGTAGGTCATGAAAAATATCTTTATGAATTTTATTTATTGGTATCTGATTTACCACAAAAGATTTGTTTAAAGTAAAATTTTTGTGTATGCAGTGAGAAACGAGGTCAAAATTCCTTTTTTTCAAACTTTGCATTCTTACTGAACATCATTTGACTGCATATGCAGGCCTAATTTCTAGCTCTGTTCTGTTCCATTGTCTTTTTGTCTATACTTATTCCAGTAACTCTTCATTACTGTGATAAAATTAGTATGAATCTTCCAAGATTGTTTTTCTTTCTTAACATTGTTCTGACTCTTCTAGATCTTTTGCATTCTTAATTTAGATCTGGCTTGTGAGTTTCAAGAAAAAAGCCTGCTGAGATATTGATAAGGACCGTGTCGTATCTGCAGATGAATTTGGAAGGAGTGAATACCTTAATAATATTGAACCTTACTGTCCATGAAAATGAAATCGCTTCCATTTATTTAGCTCTTAAATTTCGTCCAGCGGTGTTTCATAGTTTTTATTGTCAAGGTCCTGCATAGGTTTTACTCGATTTATTCCTAGGTATTTGATTGATATATGCTATCATAAATGAAATGTGTTTAAACCTTCATTTCCCAGTTCTTGGCTGAGGTACGTTTTTTACTTGTGATTGCTATGCAGTGAAATGCAAGTTTTATTTGCGGACAGTAAGAAAGTTTTGATTCAGGAAAACTGGCCAGATTTTACATGGTCTTTGGGAGACTGGAAGACTGGATGGACTAGTCGGCTTCTGTTTAGTGTGGATGTGTCTTGGAGTTAGCGGCTTCTGAGTTTCTACTCTACCGCTGTGACTGGTCCTGTGCAGACTCATCTTCCCAGGTACCTCCAGGGAGGAGGCAGGTGGTTGGAATTGTCCACGCTGGTCTTTTGCTAGTTAGGGGTTATAACAGAGTTAAAGGAGTTTGGACAAATGAACTGTCGGAAGTGGTGGGTTGTGGGGAATCTCAGCTGGGCAGGTGAGAGCAGCAGGTGGCTGTTAGGACACAAGACCACAGAAGCACAGGTGGTCTGGAATCTCTCTAAAGTGGGGGAGTGAGAAGAAGGCTGTGTAGGAGGTTTTGTCCAGAGAGCAGATTTCTAAATCATTGTCTGGGAGGTGAGGTTGATTGTAGTGATGATACAGTCTAGGCTGCGGCCCAAGGGTGTGTCTTTTGCTGTGGGATGTGGGTGCAAAAAGCATTGGCGATTGGAACTTGGGGTCCTGGCTGGACTATCCCCCTGGATAGAGCCACCCTAAAGGATGGTAGACCTTGAAGGTAGAAGGAAGAACCTGGGATCGGAGTGTTTCATGAGTGAGGGACTTTGAGTTGTGTTTGGTGGCAAATCACTTCGGAAGAGAGTGAATCTGAAGCCTACTTGAGGCAGGTCAGGGGCTCCCCCTTCCCCCCACCACCACATTGCTTGGAGGCTTTACCTAGGTAAGAGACAGACCCAGCGTCAGGCAGAACTTGCTGTTCAAAAGAGGGAATATCAAGAAACAAAACTCAAGAATTTTCTTTGGTGAGCAGGAGAGACAGCCTTTGACTACTCACTCCTGGCGTTCTTTCGTTCACTGCAGACGCCAGCCTGGAGGGTCCCGTGAGAGCAAGAGAGTAGCTTCCTGGTTCTCCCAGCGCTCCGCTCGCCGTTCAGGCAAATTGACTGTCGTCCTCGCAGGATGGCTGCTCTTGGGCTGTCCCCCACACTTGGTGAGTTCTTGGGTGAATGCCTGCCCCGGGGAGTTCAGTGTAAGGGGCCGCTGTCGCTTCACCGCACAGGGCTACAAGGCAGGGGGTGAGTGGAAGCGAAGTGGAGCAGAGCTGCAGCAGCCACTGCGGCGACTGTGTCTGATCCAGGGTCTCGGTGGGTCTGGGAGAGGGAGAGCGCAGAGCAGTGGTGTGTGAAGAGGGCACAGCTGATGGGTGATCTTGCATTACCCTGTTTATTGTTTTGGTGAATTCGAGCAAGGTAACAACTGTCCCTCTCAGAACTTCCATTTCTTCACTCGTAAGCTGGGAATGTATGTCACTTGCTGTGGGTGGCCCACCACCCTCTTTTATGTCTTTGAGTGGAACAGGGTTGTTCTGGCTTTTTTAAAAACGTGTGTGGGAGAGAGAGAGATGTTGGGGTGTGGACACTCAGTGTGTTGCAGTTTCCCTGTTTGCAAGTGTTGTGACGTAGAGCAGATTCTCGGGTCACAGCAGGTACTTAAACGTGATTCTCATGGATCCTCTTTTCTCCTCTAGCCTTGTCCACCCAAGACCCCACCTGTTTCCAGGAGTCAGAATTTTCTCTTTCTTTGAAAAGCCGTCCCTGTCCCCAGGACTTGGACCTGTTTGCTTGCGATGGTCTGGAGCCTCACGCACCAGCCGGTGTTGGTTCCCAGGTACCCCACGGTGTCAGGGCCCCTGAGGGTTGGAGAGGCACTTCCCAGAGCCGCCCCCACCAGTACATGTTAGAATATTCAGATCTTCATCTTGACTGATGGACGCCCGGTCAGGGCCCAAGAGAGAGCGCCAGGGAATTTTGGGGGACTGTCTTGGTGTCGGGGAAGCTGGGAAATGACTTACATAGCAAGTGTTTCTCTCATGCCTGTAGAGTGCTCAAGCCCATGTTCAACCTCAGAGACAGAGAGGAAAGAAAACTAAAAGCTCTTAGACCAGGCTACAAGTAGACAGAGATTGGGTCCCTCGTCAAGAGTTGCATTCGAAGCGATGAGATGGGAGAAGATCCCCTCATAGGAAAGAGGAGATATCTGAGGACTGATGTCTAGAGATGTGAGACCTAGGTAGCACACTGTCTGAAAATCCCACAGTGGGTCTCTCGTGCCCAGTCCTCAGCCTCAGCCCTCTTTCTGTGAGCGCCAGCAGGCTGGTTCCTCCCCGACCCCAAACGTGTGTGGTGTTTCAGGAGTCAGTGACTTTCCAAGATGTTGCTGTGGACTTTACTGAGAAGGAGTGGCCCCTGCTGGATTCTTCTCAGAGAAAACTGTACAAAGATGTGATGCTGGAGAACTACAGCAACCTCACTTCACTGGGTAAGGCTGGCACCATTTCTCTCTTTCTTCATTCGTGAATCAGATGTTTTCGTGTAAGTTCTTGCTGTGACCCAGGAACTGTGCAGGGGTTCAGACCCACAGGCAGCCCTGGCGCCGGCCCTCACGCAGTGTCTCCTATGAGCGTTGACCTTGCAGGTTCTCCAGTGTGTGTCTGAGCTTGAGCACGGGTTCCTTCCTTTCGGAGGGCCAACGTGCGGGTGTTTGTGGTTTTGTTTTCTATGAAAGACTCTTGCTGTGTTCTTTAGAAATTTGGCACCATCATTTTCCTGCTCCTAAGTCAGACTTGTCCAGCTTCAGAACACTGAAGACCAAAATGTTGACCCCAGTCTAGTGGAAGGGGTTGTCCTCTGCACGGCCCGCCCTCAACTGTGTCTTTCCCGTGAGTACAGGGTATGAGGTCTGCAAGCCCAGCCTCATCTCACACTTGGAGCAAGAGGAAGAGCCGAGGACGGAGGAGAGGGGCACCCAACAAGGCCCTTGTCCGGGTAGGTGAGCAGTGGTGCTGTGACTCTCAGCTCTACTCGGTGGGTGGGTTGGAGGGAGGCGCATTGGGAAACGTCACCCAGGGAGATTGGGAAGTGCGTGCGCGTGTGTGCACTCGCTCACTCGCTCGTTCTCATTGCCTGTACATTCTCTCACAAATCCTTTGGCCTCCATGCCCCTTCATCTTTGAATTTGACGTTTCCGCATGGGCTCTTTGTCCCATTGTTTCATACTTGACATTCTTGATAATACTCTTTCTGTCTTTATCAACGTCCATCTGAATAGACTTAAATTCTCCCCATCACTGACAAATATCTCACACAACCAGATTTTCAACCATCGTTTTTGCTCGTGTGTGTCTTTCCCTTTCGCATCAGCTTTCCTGGCTTAGGGTTAGAATCTGCAAAGAAATCCACCTGTTTTTGTCACCACAATCCCACCATTTTTTTTCCAGCAAGTTCATCCTTTTCCAATGTGTTTCAGATTGGGAGACTCCATCTAAAACCAAGTGGTCGATTCTTATGGAAGATATTTTTGGGAAGGAGACGTCCAGCAGTGTGACAATGGTAAGTAAGAGTTCCTTGGGATAAATCTAGATATTCCTTCCACATTTGCAAAGATTGGGCAGCCTAAGTTAGAAAAGCAGCTCGAGAAGCAGGCACATGACATTCCCCAAGAGGAAGCATGTTCCAGAGACACCGAATACTGTCAAGTTGGGGAAAACCCCCAGACTCACCTCAAACTTCTTCACTTGGAGTTGTCATTAGTAAATATTTACATAGCTATGTCTCAGATATCGAGTGTTGGTGCCCATTTTAGTTTTAAATAGTGGACAAACTCTGTATGCAGAAAGCTTTGTAAAAGTAACACTCACAGAGCCTTACAGCTTAGCATTTGGCTGTTCTTTTTGGTGGAGTTCAAATGAGACAGGAACAGTACATTTGCACGGTAAATTATAACATCTCTAGTCATGATGATGTGCTTCTATTTGTAGCAGTGTATGTGGGGATGATCCTTAGGAATGTAATGAATGTGGGAAACGTCTTAGCACTGGTCTCTTAACCAACAGGAAAGAGCTCGTCTTGGAGAGAAGTCCACCGAATACGCCCACTTGTTTGACGTCTTCAGCATGGGTGCCCATCTTACCCAGCCAATGGGCAGGCATGCTGGCAAGAGGCCCTATCACCGCCATGACTATGGGGTAGCTTTCAAGGGCAGGCCACACCTAACTCAACACGTGAGCATGTATGATGGGAGAAAAATGCACGAGTGTCATCAGTGCCAAAAAGCCTTCACCACGAGCGCTTCCCTCACACGGCACAGGAGAATACACACCGGGGAGAAACCCTATGAATGCACAGACTGTGGGAAAGCCTTCAATGACCCTTCAGCCCTTAGGAGTCACGCGAGAACTCACCTCAAAGAGAAGCCCTTTGACTGCAGTCAGTGTGGAAATGCATTCCGGACCCTCTCGGCCCTGAAGATACACATGAGGGTTCACACTGGTGAGAGGCCTTACAAGTGTGACCAGTGTGGGAAGGCCTACGGCAGAAGCTGCCACCTCATTGCACACAAGAGAACGCACACCGGAGAGAGGCCCTATGAATGTCATGACTGTGGGAAAGCGTTCCAGCACCCTTCGCATCTTAAAGAGCACGTCAGGAACCACACTGGGGAGAAGCCCTACGAATGCACGCAATGTGGCAAAGCCTTCCGGTGGAAGTCTAACTTTAATTTGCACAAGAAGAACCACATGGTCGAGAAAACCTACGAATGTAAGGAATGTGGGAAATCCTTTGGTGATCTCGTGTCGCGGAGGAAGCATATGAGAACTCATATCGTCAAGAAGCCTGTTGAATGCCGACAGTGTGGGAAAACCTTCAGAAACCAGTCCATCCTTAAGACACACATGAACTCTCACACTGGAGAGAAGCCCTATGGGTGCGATCTCTGTGGGAAAGCCTTCAGTGCAAGCTCGAACCTAACCGCACACAGGAAAATACACACTCAAGAGAGACGCTATGAGTGTGCCGCCTGCGGGAAGGTCTTCGGTGATTATCTGTCCCGCAGGAGGCATATGAGCATTCATCTCGTAAAGAAACGCGTTGAATGCAGGCAGTGTGGGAAAGCCTTCAGAAACCAGTCGACCCTGAAGACACACATGCGAAGTCACACGGGAGAGAAACCGTACGAGTGCGATCACTGTGGGAAAGCCTTCAGCATAGGCTCTAACCTGAACGTGCACAGGAGAATCCACACTGGGGAGAAGCCCTACGAATGCCTTGTCTGTGGGAAAGCCTTCAGCGACCATTCCTCCCTCAGGAGTCACGTGAAGACTCACCGGGGAGAGAAGCTCTTTGTGGCGCCGGTGTGGAAACGGCTCCAGTGAGAAAGCCTGCTTGAAAAGAGACATGAGCACTCAGACTGGAAACAAGCCTTGTGGGTGTGAGAAGGCAGGAAGCTTTCTCCTTGCTGGGCACAAAAGAACACATGTAGCTCGGGAAAAACCCAATTCCTATAACGATTGTAGGGAGACAAGGTGTTCTCATCTTCAAGATTTGTGAGAACTTATTAGAGTAGAAAACGTACTTCTGTAGCATGGAGAAGTCTTCAGAGTACATTCTGCTCTTAACAAACATGAGAACTTAGGGAACAGAAGCCCCAGCTTGGCATCTGATGTTGAAATGAATTTAGCACCACCTCTCACCTTCTGGGCACAAGAGTTAATAAGCGCACTAGGGAGGTAAATCTCTCCCGTGAGGGGAAACCTTTCCCAGTCTCACACTGTTCTTCGTGAGAGAAATCACACCGAAGAGAAAAGTCAATAAAAGTGAGGAATGTGGGACAGTTGCTAACAAGGGTCAGCAAACCATGGCCCGCTATCTGTTTTTGTATAGCTCACAAGCTGACAATAGGCGTTCCATTTGTAAAGAGGAAAAATATGTGGCAGAGATCATATGTGGTGAATAAAACCTAAAATCCTTGCTATCTGGCCCTTTCCAGAAAAGCGATGCTGACCCTTGACCTACAGCTGTGGTTCTCAACTGGGGACGATTTTGTTGTCCAGAGATTACTTGGCAATGTCGTCTGGAGACGTTTGGTTGTTTGAACTGGGGATGCGATGGCGGGGGTGGGGGGCAAGCACTGCTGGCATGTAGCAGGAAGACATCAGGGATGGTGCTAAATATCCTACAATGCACAGGAACCCCGAAAAGAAAGAATTATGTGCCCACAGATATCACCATTGCTGAGGTTGCGAATAATCGCCCAGTTACTCCTCAGTTTTTACCCACAGTAATCCCTCCATTTTTATGAATCTTGTGACTACTTACACTAGGAGAAATTCCTTTTCAAAACTTTAAAAATAGAATCAGTGATGGTAACCCCTACGTGGAGGTGATTCCAGCCACGATTGCCTCACTTGCTGTGCATGTGAGAATTCCCCCTGAGAGAGACCCCAGTGGGATTTTTCCAGTGGATATTGGATTGCACTTACCGTTCTTCCATCATGAAAACAGACCCCGGCTCATTCATTTTTAGTCTTTATTTTTAAGGTTACACTCCTCTAAGTAGCCCTTAAAGCCTCATCAGGAAAGGTTTGTATATAGCACTTTTACTGTACTTCATCCTCGATATGTCTTAATTTCCTTTGGGATAACTTCCTTGACCAATGGCATATTTAGAATTGTGTTATGTACTGTGTAACGTGGGTATTTTTTAGTACCTGTTTGTTACTGGTATGTAATTCAAGTGCATTGTGATCAGAGCATGGCGTCTCCGTTGGAGGGACCTTTGGTATGTTTGTAGCCTGCTGTCCAGCCAAGAGTGGACATATATACTTCTAGTTGTTTCTCCAGTATCTACTCTCATCTTCTTCCATGTCAAGGGAATGCAGGTTCTGTCAGATTAGTAAGGTGTGCTATTTTTAAAAATCTCTTACAGCTCTTGCAACTAGTACGGTCCATGTCCCATAGCCCTGGCCATTGTCACATAAATCTGCAGGTGTCACTGTGTGGGCTTCTGAGAAAGCTCTTTAAAAGGGGGTCATTCTTACCTGAACCTTCCTCTACACATCCTGTTCTGTGCTTCCCACCCTACTTCTCACCTTGCAAGGAGATCGGTACCTAGTGCCAAAAGGTTTGTCTTGGGACCATGAGGATGAAAGCCATGGTCTAAGGAGGTCACTGCAGAAAGGTCACAGTGACCCTGGCCTCCCCTGTGGCTCTCATACATATCTGCACTAGCCCTGGATTTGCTACTTCCAACTTCCTATTACATGAGAAAAAATAAAATTGATTATTGGTTTAAGCTGCTACGGATATTTCATTGTTTTTCTATTTACTTTATTGGTGGGAGGAGGGGTCTGCACCGCACAGGTAGATGCTGTCTGGAACCCACACACCTGGTCGTTGGTAAGTTCTGTAACTGCCACCTAAATGTGTGGGTGTAGCATTTATACTTTTAATTGTTGGATATACGTTTTAAATTCTTTAAACCAAGCTTTTAGACTGTATTTCAAGTGTTTGATATATTTAAACATTTATTTTCTTGTTTGTTATTTTTTTGAGACAGGGTCTCTGTCGCCCTGGGTAGAGCACAGTGGTGTCATTATAGCTCATTGCAGCCTCAGACTTCT
>NW_012147964.1:145269-148387 GCF_000956105.1 Propithecus coquereli
GTCAGGAGTTCGAGACCAGCCTGAGCAAGAGTGAGACCCTGTCTCTACTAAAAATAGAAAGAAATTAGCTGGACAACTAAAAAATATGTATATATAAAGTTAGCCGGGCATGGTAGTGCATGCCTGTAGTCCCAGCTACTCGGAAGGCTGAGGCAAGAGGATTGCTTGAGTCCAGGAGTTTAAGGTTGCAGTGAGCTAGGCAGACGCCACGGCGCTCTAGCCTGAGCAACAGAGTGAGACTCTGTCTCAAAAAAAAGCTTAAGTGTAATATGGCACATTGTATAACACACACACACACACACACACACACACACACGTACGTAAGTCTCAATTTCAATATTAATTGGAAATTGATGGGAATCCAATGACGTCCAGTACGGTTTGCAGTTGAGCCAGGAAACTCGTACCCTATCGAGGAGTGGGACGAAGGAGGCCTGTTTCCATTAGCTTTTGCGTGACCACCCAAAACAGCGGATTAAAGCAACCACGGTGGTTTTACAGTTTGTGGGTTGGCCATCTGGGCTGTGCTCAGCCCGGGGAGTGAGTTCTCTTCCTGTCTGGCTTGCGCAGCCTGTTGCCAGGTGGTGTGTGTGGGGGGGTCGCTTGTTCTTCAGTCAAGGTCTCCTCCCCCAGCCAGGCAGGGCGTGTGCACACGTTGCTGGGGGAGTCTGGAGGAGCACAAGGTCCACTGCACACGCAAGGAAACACTTGGCAAGCGCCAGCTCGTGTCTGTTTTGCCTACACCCCATGGGCCGTTGTAGCCACGTGGGTGAGCCCAGAGCGGAAGGGCAGAGTTACACAGTAGGGGCTTGGGTACAAGGAAAGGAAGACACCGCAGACTTTCTTTTTTGCAGTTGGCCACAAGGCGAACGTGTTTCTCTTGCATGAGTCCAAGTGAGAGGGAATTGCTTTATTGAGATGTAGGAAATTCACCTATTTAAAGGCTATAACCTGACACATGTTGGCCTATGTGCACCGCATGAAACCATCACCACAATCAAACTAGTGAACCCCCAAAAGTTCCCTCATGTGCCTGTGTAATTCCTCCCGGTCCTTCCCCAAGTGAGCAATGATCTGCTTTTGAGTGGGAGTAGACCCAGCTTCTCCCAGTGGCTTATTCCGTTACTGAAGAACTCAAACTATGTTTTTCTGTGAAGGATCAGGGCCTGGCTTCCATGATCTCACTGAGAGAGCAAGTTCCTCTGCGGAGAAGTCTCCTCAGAGCGCCCTTCATGTCCCTGTTCCTCAGGCTGTAGATGAAGGGGTTCAGCATGGGGGTGACCACGGTGTACATCACCGAGGCTATTGAACCCCTTCTGGAGGGCTGGGCTGTTCCAGAAGTTAGGTAGAACCCAAGGCCTGCACCATAGAACAAGGAGACGACGGAGAGGTGAGACCCACAGGTGGAAAAGGCTTTGTACTTCCCTCCAGCAGAGGAAATGCACATTATGGAGGAGATAATTCTAGAATAAGAAAAAAGGATCCCAGTCAGGGGAATAGCACCGAGCAGACCAGATAGAAAATACAGCAGGACGTCATTAACAAGGGTGTCAGAGCAGGCGAGCTTGAGGATGTAAGCTAGTTCGCAGAAGTAGTGGGGGATTTCTGCCTCTTGGCAGAAGGACACCCTCAAAACCATCAAACTTTGCAGCAGAGAATACGTCAGGCAGATTAACCAAGAAACCAGAAGCAGAAGACCACAGAGGCGGGGGTTCATGATGACCGTGTAGCGCAGGGGGTGACAGACGGCCACGAACCGGTCATAGGCCATTGCCGTCAGTAGCAAACTGTCTAGCCCACCGAAAATCAAGAAAAAACACATCTGGGCGAGGCAGCCTTTGTACGTGATGTCTCTGCTGTGCGCCTGGATGTTCACTAACATCTTGGGCACCGTGGTGGAGGCGAAACAGACGTCAACAAAGGACAGGATGGAGAGGAAGAAGTACATGGGGGTGTGGAGGTGGGCGTCAGAGATGACGGCCAGGATGATGAGCAGGTTCCCAAACACAGTGACCAGGTACATGGACAGGAACAGCCCAAGGAGGACGGGCTGCAGGTCTGTATCTTCTGAAAGTCCCAGAAGGAGGAATTTTGAAATAGCTGTTTGGTTCCCTGGTTCCATATAACTTATGGAAATTGCCTGGAAAGAAGTAAAGCGTAATGTGAAAACAATGATAAAACAGAAATGCGCCACACGTTTTCAACTCATTCACTCGCGAAGCCTTATGTTTTATTATCTAAGTGGTTTGCTTTCTTTAGTTGACCAAGATTTCTTCAGTGCTACTGTCCCTCCCTTGCTTCTATCGCTACTCCCTGGAATACCTTGTCTTTAAAATGAACGTTCCACCTCTTGTCAGTTTTTTAACTAACTTACATGTCAGCTTTCTCCACTCTGCTTAGTCCCTGAGATGTGTAGGAATAGGGAGGGGAGGGCAAGAGGTCAGCGGGAAAAGCTCAACAAGCAGCAAGGTGCACTGTCCCCCGACAGCTCTGAGACCAAAAGTGTCAGGTAGTTCTGAAGTGTCAAGTTGGGATAAAATAAACAAACAAGCAAGGAAACTGGCTGAAAACCTACACAGGAGATGTTGTGGCTTTGATTTCAGACAAACGCAATAAGGCAAATATTGTAATAAAGTGGAGCGCACAATTTTTTTTGTTTCCCAGTGTATATAAGTTATGTTTGCACTATACTGTAGTCTGTTAAGTGTGCAATAGCATTATGTCTAAACATAATATGCATACCTTAATTTAAAAAAATACTTGATTGGTAAATCATGCTAATGAAAAAAAAATGAATACTCCATGAATGAATGAATACTCCAATAGACCATGCAGGGGTCTCCTTTGCATAGTCCTTTTTTTTTTGAGACAGAATCTCGCTCTTTTGCCCAGGCTAGAGTGCCATGGCATCAACCTAGCTCACAGCAACCTCAAACTCCTGGGCTCCTGTGATCCTCCCCTGCCTCAGCCTCCCAAGTAGCTGGGATTACAGGCATGCACCAGCCTCTGGGAGGCTGAGGCGGGAGGATCATTTGAGGTCAGGAGTTCAAGACCAGCCTGAGCAAGAGCGAGATCCCATCTCTACAAAAAATAGGAAAATTAGCCAGGTGTGGTGGTG
>NW_012147964.1:148437-149050 GCF_000956105.1 Propithecus coquereli
GGAGGCCAAGGTGGGAGGATCGCTTGAGCTCAGGAGTTCGAGACCAGCCTAAGCAAGAACAAGACCCCGTCTCTACTAAAAATAGAAAAATGAGCTGGGCGTGGTGGTGCACACCTGTAGTCCCTGCTACTCGGGAGGCTGAGGTAGGAGGATCGCTTGAGCCCAGGAGTCTGAGGTTGCTGTGAGCTAGGATGATGCCACCGCACTGTACCCCAGATGACAGAGCGAGACTCTGTCTTAAGAAAAAAAACAAAAAGTTTTCCTGGGCTTATTAGTGAAGAAGTAGCAGTCACTTACTGGCTCTTGCTCAGATTTGGGAAGAAGAATATGCACCCTGGAGGCCTGGCCTATGGGGGAAGAGAGTGAAACGGGGCCATTTCTTTAATGAGGAGCGGTGGGAATCCGGCACCGCTGTTCCCTTTGCCTCCAGTTCCTCCGTCAACAGCAGTAATGAGGGGAGAGGAAAATAATGAATCCCATGGATAACCTTGGTGGCTCAGGGCTGTTGCACGCCGTTACACTTGCCCGCCAGTCCTTCGGACAGACAAAGTATCTCACAGTCTCTGAAGGGAGCTTCTAATTACCCTAACACAGTCTGCTTGTCTCAGTGTTT
>NW_012147964.1:152840-161179 GCF_000956105.1 Propithecus coquereli
AAAAAAAAAAAAAAAAAATTCATCAAGCAGTGCATGACTGCACTTCTTTATGTGCACGTCCTAGCTCAGTGTCAGGCACAAGGGAGATGCTATGTAGATGTGGAAATATACCCCCTGGAAAAAACTAAGTGGGGTGGGGAGGGAGGAAATCTTCAAGGGGCTGGAAAAAAGGTTATAAGGGGGAAGGAAGCCCAGAAACTGAGAGGCAGAGTTGCAGCCAGGCCCCTTGAGATTCCCTGGCATTTTTAATGGCTGAAATACTGCAAAATTGGACTTGGCCCTTGGTTGTTTGCTCAAGTTTAACTGTTTACTTCCTCCTCTACACCCCTTGTTCTCAGAGCAATTGTTAACTGTGGATGTATTCTTTCTTTGTCAAGCAGGAGGAGAGAACTCCAGGGTCAGGAGGAGAATCTATGAGTTTGTTTTGCAGAAGGAATGACGGTCCCTGAAAAAGTTGTGACTAGTAAGAATGGTTCTTCAAGGTGTTATCTGGGACTGAAAGCACCACAGACTCCCCCCTCCCTTAACGCCAGCTCCTCATTAAACTCACTGCCTCGTCTTTGTGGGAAGGCTGATCTGAGCGGTGTTCTTGCCTGTCTTGCCACTTTGGCCAAAATGAATAATAAACCTTTCTCTATCTCCAAGCACCAGTGTCGCAGTATTGGGCTTTAGCTGCACATCGGGTACACGAGCCTGAATTTGGGGTCTACAACACAGTAAAAGGAGAACAGACCTGGAGACAGAAATAAGAATATAAAGTATGTGTTCTCTCCAAGCTCTCTCCAGAGTAGACTTTCCCTTTTTCTCTATCTGTGATTCTGCACCAGGAAAGCCCAGCCCATGTGTAAAAGCGTCCATTCCTTCTTACCTCTTTGCCACGGCACTTTCTTTTTTTTTTTTTGAGATGGGGTCTTGCTATGTTGTCCAGGCTAGCCTCAAATTCCTGGGCTTAACCAATCCTCCCACCTCAGCATCCTGCATAGCTGGGATTGCCACGGCACTTTCTAAGCGAAGATAGAGCATCCCAATTCTGCAGGTTGGGCTCAGTTTTCTTTGCTTCTTCCAGTGGAGGGCTAATAAGACAGCACCAGGCACCCAGAGGGGCAGAGACAAAGAGCTAAGCAGGGAGCCCAGGACCAGCCTGACACCTGGGATGGCCCAGGGGCATTTCCTCCTGACCTGGGACAGGTGAGCTGGAGGCAAAAGGGCACAGGCGTATTATCTGGGGGCTGAACGCCTTTGCTTAAATAAATTGCTGTTTCGACTGTGTGTTTCTGAAGATTTCCCCTCTTGAGGGCCAGGGGAGGGATCTGTTCTGCTGTGTTTATCCACTCGGAGCAGAATCAGAGCCACATGTGTGATCTGCCCCCGCTCAACTCCTCCAACCCCCACTGGGTCTTTTTATCTTCCTAAAGAAATTCTTCTCTTGAGTGCTGCCTCTGGGATACTCAGCTTCCCTTTAGAAAATCTTACTACATCTCCAGTCTCCTAGCAATTCTAAGGATTAAGAAATTCTTTTGAGTGCCAAATTGCAGTGGGTCACACCGGTAGTCCCAGCTGCTTGGGAGGCTGAGGCAGGAGGATCACTTGAGGCCAGGAGTTTGAGACCAGCCTGGGCAACATGGCAAGACCCCATCACCACAAAATATGTGAAAAAAAATTTAACCAGACATGGTGGCACATGCGCCCATGGTCTTAGCTATTGGGGAGCTGAGGCAGGAGGATCACTTGAGCCCAGGAGTTCAAGGCTACAGTGAGCTATGATCACACCACTGCACTCCAGCCTGGGCAGCAGAGCAAGATCCTGTCTCTAACAAAACAAAACAAAAAAGAAACACCTTTAGTCAAGTTTTGCTCAGTGTCCAGAGCCTTCCACGAGGTTCCCATGGATGCCTGTGGACCACAATTTGGAACAAGAATCAAAGTAGTGCAAGGAGGGTTAGAGAGATAGGGGAACTTGTCACAGGGCCACCAAAGTAATAGAGCAACGAGCTTGGCCACGCTTAGGCTTAAAAAGGGGTGTAGGTTGTGAACTGAAATAAAATCCTAAGTCATATATTTGGGTTGTGATTTTTCTTGTCCATTCAGCCCATCTGTGTCATTTAAGTGGGGCATTATTTAGATGGTTCATGTTCAGTGTTAGCATTGATGTGTGGGATAATGTTTTGTTCATGATGTTGGATAATACCTTGTTTTGTTTTCTCTATTGTGTTATTGTTTTATACGAGCTGTGAGCTTTATCTTTTGGGTGTTTTTACACTGGCGGGTGCCTATTGTGCTGTTCCATGTGTAATGAAGTTCTGAGTATTTTCCTGTAGGCGGGTCTGGTAGTGACAAATTCCCTTAGTGTTTGCTTGTCTGGAAAAATATTTATTTCTCCATCATTTATGAATCTTAGTTTTGCAGGGTACAAAATTCTTGCCTGGCAATTGTTCTGTTTAAGAAGACTAAAAATGGAGCCCTAACCCCTTCTAGCTTGTAAAGTCTGCACTGAGAAATCTGCTGTTAGCCTAATGGGCTTTCCTTTGTAGTTGTTGCTTTCATCTTGCAGCTTGTAGAATTTTCTCCTTCATTTTTTATTTCAAAAGGTTAAGAAGGTACAAATGTTTTGGTTACATGGATAGCTTTTATAATGCTTGAGTCAGGGCTATCAGCATGCCCGTCACCCGAATAGTGTTCATTTTCCCCATTAAGCAGGTTTTTGTCCCTCCCTTCCTCCCACTTCCCCCCTTCTTGATTTCCAGTGACCTTTACTTCTCTCTGTGGCCATGTGTGCCCATCGGTGAGTTCCAACTTACTGCATTTTGACTTTGGCAGGTCGATCACTGTGTTTCTTGGAGATGTCCTAGTTGCTATGAATCTTCCCGGTGTTTGATGACCATCTTGTACCTGGATATCTGAATCTCTGGTGACACCAGGGAAGTGTTCCTCAATAATTAAATAGTTTTTTCCTGCTTTTTGTGTTTTCTTCTTCTCCCCCAAGGATACCTATAATCCATACGTTAGTTCACTTCACATAGTCCCATATTTCTCTGAGCGATTGTTTGTTCTTCTTTATTCTTTTTCCTGCATGTTTGACTAACTGGGTTAGCTTGAGAGCTTTGTCTTCGAGCTCTGAGATTCTTTCTTCTACTTGGTCTTGCCTGTTGTTGAAGCTTTCTGCTGTCTTTTGAAATTCCCTAAATGACTCTTTAATTTCTCTAAGTTCTGGTGTATTCTTTCTTAGCTGTCTAGCTTTTTAGTGATGTTTTATTTTTCTTTTTATTGATGTCCTGAAAAATTTTTTTTGGCTTCTTTGTGTTGGTTTTCAGCTACGTCTTCAGTCTCATTCATATTTGCCATCTGTATTCTGAATTTTGTTTCTGACACTTTGACAATTTCCTTTTGGTTGAAGTCTATTGCTGTAGATCCATTGTGATCCCTTGGGGGTGTCTAACCAGCTTTTTTTTTCATGTTGCCTGAGTTCTTTTGCTGGTTTATTCTTATCTGAATCCTCTTCTTTTAGCTTAGGGCTGATAGGTTTGCAGGGCTCCTCTTCTCCTTTGCTGGGAACTCTCCTACTTAGTGGGAAGAAGTCCCTAGACGGTGCTTTTGTTACCTACTCTGGAAGAGTAACCTGGCAGGAGAGGGGCAGATAAACTGAGAGTCTGTCAGGCAGCTGTTCTCTTGGCCCATTCCCCTGTGATTGTCACAGGTCAAGCTGGTGCTGGGTGATTCTCATGAGAAGTAATGGGTTGTTGAGAGAGGTGGTTGTTTTTTTTTTTTTTTTGAGACAGAGTCTTGCTCTGCCACCCTGGATAGAGTGCAGTGGCATCATCATAGCTCACAGCAACCTCAAACTCCTGGGCTCAAGCAATCCTCCTGCCTCAGCCTCCCCAGTAGCCGGGACTATAGGCGTGCACCACGATGCCTGGCTAATTTTTCTACTTTTAGCAGAGATGGGATCTTACTCTTCCTCAGGCTGGTTGAGAGAGTTATTTTAATTTTGTAATAAAAGGATTACATCCCAGAAAAGCATTTACCACAATAGCTGTATATTTGAAGTCACCGAAGTGCATTTCTGCAAACCCCACAGATTTTTGTGCATTTCATTTTAAAAGACCTATCAGTTGCTGATGGATGTATGGATAAAGAAAATGTGATATATACATACAATGGAATATCATGTGGCCTTAAAAAAGAAGAACATTCTGACACATACTACAACAGGAATGAACCCTGAGAATATTATGCTAAGTGAAATGAGCTGGTCACAAAAAGACAAATACTATACGCTTCCACCTATAGGGTAATTAGAGCAGCAAGAATAATAGAGACAGAAAGTAAAACAGTGATTCTCAGGCCCTGGAGGGAAGGAGCATGGGGAGTTAGTGTTTCATGGGGACACAGTTTCAGTGCGGGAAGATGGAAAGAGTTATGGAGATGTTTGGTGGTGATGGTTGCACAACATTATGAATGTATTTAATCCCACTGAACCGTACACTTAACAATGGTTAAGATGGTACATTTTATGCTATGGATATTTTATTACAATAAGAAAGTTGAAAACACTGTCCAGTCCCTCCCAAACCCACTATTCATAAAATACTCCCCATTACGCTACCAAAATTGCTCTTTCTAATGTTTTCCACACCGCTGACTGCAACAGATATTGTTCAGCCTTTATTTTACTTGGCCTCTTAGCATCATTTCACATGGTTGACTCTCCCTCTCCTGAAACAGGACTTTCTCTACCTCCTGCGGCCGATACGATCACAGGAAATTCACTGGAGACAGACACACATCTATTTTTGTTCTGCGTTACTTTGAGACCCTAGTTGTCGGAACTACGGGGAGATGGGTGTTTGTAGCAGAAGCACGTTCCTGAGGGAGAACCTCTTTATCTCAAAGCCAAACCAATAATGATGAAAGTTCTTCCAAGAAGAAAGAGGCCCCGTGGGGAGAAGGGGAAGAGACATCATCTACCTGGCCCCGAAGCTGCCCTCTTGGAGACATAATCAGACCGCATCGTTCCTTTTTGCGATTTTCTCTCCATCCCAAGGGAGCTGAATTTCTTGGAGAGTAGAACACCACCAGGACAATTCATTTAATGAGGAACGATGAGGAATCAGCCCCCTGGGGCTTGAACAACCACAAATACTTCCCTAGAACCCCTTACCTGGTCAGTTTCCTGATACCTGACCAGGTGAAGACCACATGGCCTCCTTAGAGATGTGAGTTAGGACGACTCCATGGCAAGTTCCATCTCCCTGCCTTTCCCTTCTAGAGTCTGTCTTCAGCATCCAACAGTCAGAGGAGAAAGATGTTGTACGAACATTTTGATTTTTTTCTTTGAGCAGTGCCAGCTGAGTGAATCACAGGGTCCTAGTGAGTACCGTGTAGGAAAAAGGAAGATTTTTAAAATCAGTGTGGGAAGAAACAGAGACGGAGGTAACACGGTTTATAATGTCAGGATGATTGTTTTTAAGTCTCTGGAGTTTATCTCCCTGTTTACAAATATCTTTTTTTGAAGATTCTATTGCAACTGTTTTCTGTCACGTCTGGCTGTAATGGTCCTTCATTCTGGAGACTAGTGGCTTTCTTAATGTCATTAGGAACTGGCTCTCCCTCAGGTGTGTCACGTTCTCAAGAGTTTCCAACCCACTGGCAAACACCTTCCTCGTTTTTCTCTGGCATAGTAGTTCTCCAAGTGGGGTTTCCGGAGCAGCAACACCGGTATCACCGGGGAGCTTGTTAGAAATGCAGACCCCCAGGCCACACCCAAGACCTGCTGAAACTAGGGATGGGGCCAAGCAATCTGTTTTCTGTTGTTTTTTAGAGACAGGGTCTCCCTCGTTGCCCCAGGCTGGAGTGCAACGGCTTGATCATAGCTCACTGCAACCTCCAACTCCAGAGCTCCAATAATCCTCCTGCCTCAGCCTCCTGAGTAGCTGGAACTACAGGTGCCTACACCCAGCTAATTTGTTAAATATTTTTTTTTCGTAGTGATGAGGTCTCACTATGTTATCCAGGCTAGTCTCAAACTCCTGGACCTCAAGCAATCCTCCCATCCTGGGAATACAGTTGTGAGTCACCACGCCTAGTCTGCAATCTGGTTTAACAAGCCTTCCAGGTAACTCCAGTGCATGCTAAAGTTTGAGGACTTAGGCTCCAGCGAAGTATTTGGTTCTCTACCCAACCTGCATCATCCGTCGGTTTCCATTAGATTACAGACACTCTTCAATTCAACAAGTAGGTACGAAATGCCCCCTGTGCACTAGCTCTCATCTATATTGTCACTGCAATTGTGGACGGGCATTTTGTTTCTCTTATCTTTTCTAAGGATTGTTTGCAGATACATAAGAAAGCTGATGACGCTGATGAGTCGCAATTGTGTTTAAGTTGACTTTCATGGGCAGGCAACACAACGGCATCTGACAGTGACCAATTTGGGGTTTGATTTTCCATTATCAGATTGATTTACTTTTCTGGTCTTACGGCATTTCTTTTGAATGACTAGAAATGATGTTAAATAATAATGATAACAGCCAGTTTATTTTCCCCTTTCTGCTTTTTGTCTGTTGCTGTTGTTGTTTTAAAGGTTTACTGATGGATCTTGGTTTAACACAGCTAGCAATATACTTCTTTTCTGCATGGCAGAAATTCATTCTGTTCCCTTCCCTTCAATGGCTGCTAAATTTTATTAAACAAATTTTAGTTCACGTTAAAACTCTGATTTTTTTCCACATTGCTCTATTCATGCATATACTTTGTTATCCAGTTTTCTGATATTAAATGGTTTTTTGCATTCATATGACGAACATTTATTAGTAATGGAGCGTGTCATCTTATCAAACAGATAACTTCATTTTACTCCCTTTTCAGGCTTTTGCACGTACAGCGAATGTGAGATTAACTCATAGATTTCTTGTTTGTGTTATATACAGTCCTGTTTGGTCCCAGACATCATTCGGCTTTCTGTGCTCTTTGGGTACAAAGCCCTGGGGAAATCAGAATAAAGTAAAATGTTCTCAGATGTGATTTGGACTTGTGTGGTTTATGAATCAGTAGCAAGGGGACACAGATGTGAATCAAATAATTCCACATGTAAATGCAAAAGCATGCCTATGATTCGTGCAATGAAGAAAATATAGATTAGAAGGCACAGACTAGGGAGATTGTACTTGGTGGGCCAGGGTGGGGGTGAGCGAGGAAGGCTTCTCTGAGGATGTGATGTTTGATCTGAGAGCTTAGGACAGGAAGTATCCCCGGAATGCAAAGGTGCCAAGGGAGGGGCAACCCAGAGGAGGGAATCACTGTATTTTTAGGACTCCTGAGAAGGCAACAGTGTTGCAGCTTAAAGGCTGCTCTGTTGCTTGATCAGACCCAAGGGTTGGCAGGAACCAGCGTGTGCAGGTCCTCGTGGACCACAGCGAGTAGTTCACCCTCACACAGAGGGAAAGCCTCTTACAAGGGCTGGATGGATGACATAGGTGTGATGTTGGTGACGATTTCTTGTCCACCTGATTTCTCGTTATTTGTATATTCTGTTTTCTTGAATTAGATATCTAGTTCCCTTGGGGAAAAAAATGTCCATGTCTGTGAGTTTTACATTTTAACATCCACTTGTACACAATAATCGCTACTAATTAATAATGTTTCCTCCATGTGTCTTGAAGGTTTCTTCTCATTTTCTGCAAATGTATTTGTGCTTTCTTTTTCTCTTTCTTTTTCTTTCTTTTTTTTCCCCCCACAATGGGCTAATCAGATGTTTGCATGTTTCATTGACCTTAATTCCAGAAATATGTTCTTGTGTTCTGACTCAATTCTCTTTGATTTTTTTTTGTGTGTGTGTGTAATTAATTTATACTTTATTGTTACCTTTTCTCTGACAGTATATGAGATTGTTATTTCAATCCTCACTTGACCAAACCAGGTATTATTATTTTAAAATGGAATCTCTCTTTGTCATAGTTGAGAATGATACTTCCATCTCAATTCAGTTTCGACTTCTATGATTATTATTAGTAAGCGTGGACAATTCACTGTTTCATTATTGATTTTAATGTTTGGTTTTAATTAGGACCGTTTCATTATTGATTTTAATTAAAACTGTGTTTATTATAGATATTAATATTTCTCTGTCATATAGATTCTACATAGTTATTTTCATATTTCTTTTTCTTTTCTTAATTGTACATATTCATGGGGTACATTTAATGTATAATGATAATATCAGGGTAATTAGCATTTCCATCATCACAAATATTTGTCATTTCTTGTGTTGGGAACATTCAATATTCTTCTTCCAGCTATTTAAAACTATGGTATTATATCATTGTTAATTATAGTCATCCTAC
>NW_012147964.1:161877-166211 GCF_000956105.1 Propithecus coquereli
TTTTATTTTTAATTATTGTGGGTACATAATAGTAATATATATTAATGGGGTATGTGTGATGCTTTGATACAGGCATATACTTTTAAATAACAAAAGAGTAGAATGGGAATGTTCCTAACACAAAGCAATGATAAATGCCCTCTATTCATTTTTAAAGTTAAACTCATCATTTAAATTCTTGCCACAAGGAAACTTCAGGTCCAGGCACCACTGTGTATTTATTCAAACATTTAAGAAAAATATTGTTCAAACATTTAAGAAAAACATAATGCCAACCGTCTTCTAGATGATGTAAGAATATGGAATGATTCTCAACCCATAAGACTGACATTACACAAACCTGGAAGTGGTATTGAAAGAAAAATCACAGACCAGTCACCCTTATGAACATGCAGACAAAAATTCTAGGATGAAAGCACCTTTCGGAGTGGACTAGCGTTTGCTTCTGCCTGGGGTCCGGAGCACAATTCCTCCCAAACCACGTTAGATTCAGTTCCTCTGGCTTGCGGTGTCTGGGTGAATAGGAACGCAGGCTGCAAATCTCAGCTGCAGTTTCCTCTGAAATGTGTCTCTCTTCTGACATCTTGTGGATGAATTTTCTTCCTTTTCTTTTACCTCCTACTATTTGGATTGTGTGTAAGTGCTTTTTAACTTTTTATCTGTATAAAATCTTGGATTTGTGGAAAAGTTGCAAGAACAATACAAATAGCTCCCATGTGTAGCCTTACCCAGAAGCCCCAAACGTCGACATGTTATCACATTTACTGTTTTTAAAGTTCCCTTTTCTTCCTTCTCCTCCTACCCCTCCTTCTCCTTCCCTCCCTCTCTCTCTCTCTCTCTCTCTCTGTAATTTTTCAGAACCCTTTGAGAGTAAGTTGCATTGAAGATCTGGTCCCTCCGTACCTCTAGAAATTCAATATTTCCCGAAAACATGAACGTTGTTTCACATAACCACAGCACAATTCATCACAAGCACTAATACAATAATTTATCAAATCGACAGGATTCATTCCTATGTCGATAATTACACCAATAATGTCATCTATAGGCAAAGAAAATCCCAGATCACCCATTATCATTGGTCGACATGTCTTTTTAGCCTGGACCATTTCCTAGACTTTCTTTCTACCTTACGGCGTTGACATCGTTGAAGGGCACAAGTTAGATTTTGTGTAGAACATCCCTCAAGCTCAGTTCGCCTGACATTCCCTACTCTTTGGATTGAAATCCTGCATCTTTGGCAGGAATCCCGCAGAAGTGAAGTTGTGTGCTTTTCAGTGAATCCTATCAGAAAGCACATCATATCGATATGTGCTTTTTGTCCCATTACTAAAGCTCCTTGACCACCCAAAGGGGTTGTTATAAAATGGATACTTAAGAAAAACAATTGGGTCTGGGCACGGTAATTCTAGCACTTTAGGAGGCTGAGGCGGGAGGATCGCTTGAGGCCAGAAGTTTGAGACCAGCCAGGGTAACATAGCAAGACCCCATCTCTGCAAGAAAGTTGTTTTAAAAAAGTTAGCCAGGCACAGTGGCGCACGCCTGTAGTTACAGCAAAAAGCACGGCCAACGTTTCTGTTTTACAGAGGATGCCTGTTTGATGCTAACTGATGTCGTTGCTCTTGTCTCTTCTTTTGTGGACACTTCAGCTTCATGGAAGCAGAAAACCAAACAGTAGTCATAGAGTTCATCCTCCTCGGACTCTCCGAAGATCTAGAGCTGCAGCCCATCCTCTTCGGGCTGTTCCTGTCCATGTACCTGGTCACGGTGCTGGGGAACCTCCTCATCATCCTGGCCGTCGGCTCCGACACCCACCTCCACACCCCCATGTACTTCTTCCTCTCCAACCTGTCCTTTATCGACGTCTGTTTCAGCACCAGCATAATCCCCAAGATGCTCGTGGACATCCAGACAGGGAGCAGAGCCATCTCCTACAGGGACTGCCTCACTCAGGTGTATTTTACCATGTTTTTCCCCATCCTGGACACCCTCCTCCTGACCGCGATGGCCTATGACCGGTTCGTGGCCATCTGCCACCCCCTGCACTACACGGTCATCATGAACCCCCGCCTCTGCGCCCTGCTGGTTTTTGTCACCTGGTTCATTGGCGTCATGACGTCCCTTCTCCATATTTCTCTGACAACACGTCTGACCTTCTGCAAAGATCTTGACATTCCACATTTTTTCTGTGAACTGACGCAGATCCTCAAGTTGGCCTGCTCCGACACCTTCCTCCACAGCCTGCTGATATACATTATGACTGGCGTGCTGGGTGTTTTTCCCCTTCTTGGGATCCTTGCGTCTTACTCGCGAATTGCTTCGTCCATAAGGAAGATGTCCTCATCGGGGGGGAAGCAAAAAGCCTTTTCCACCTGCGGGTCTCACCTGTCCGTCGTTTCTTTATTTTATGGGACGGGCGTTGGGGTCTATTTCACTTCTGCGGTGACTCACTCCTCCCAGAAGATCTCGGTGGCCTCGGTGATGTACACGGTGGTCACCCCCATGCTGAACCCCTTCATCTACAGCCTGAGGAACAAGGATATGAAAGGGGCCCTGGGAAGACTGCTCGGCAAAGCAGCCTCCTGTCTGTGATGTATCCATGGACCCCACGACCGAGAAGATTTGTGGACACCAAATGGAACACACACACAAAAACCCCTTTTATCTTACTCTTGACTTTCTCAGTCCATCTTGTTCTTTCACCCAATCCTACGGGGTCTATGACTTTGCTCTTTCCTAGTTTTCACACACTTTTTCATAACGAATCTTCCTGTAATTTCTTTGATGACATATATGCCCTATCTATTGTCCAAAAACATTGCCTTTGGTCATCTTTCTTACTTCCACACTGGTGCATTTTGAACTTGGGTTGGAAGCGTTTACTAATAGCTTGGTTATCTCAAATGGTGGCAGAGAGTTCTTAAACTCATTTATTTCTGTGGGTTTGCATGTGGATTTGTGTTGTTCGTGTGTGTGTGTGTTATCAACAGTGTTTTTATTTTTTACTGGATAAAATATGATTAAAATACATATTAAAATATAGATGACATTTTAGTGTTTATTATGTATTAATTCTGTGTTAAGTGCTCTCTATATATTATCTTGTATGATTTCCCCAATGAGAATGGTTACTACCACCATTATAGACGTGAGGAAATGAGGCTCAAAGAACTAAAAACAAACAAACAAAAACTATTCCAAAGTTACAGAGAGACGGAGTGGGAAAACCAAGATTCAAACCCAGAACTCTGATCCTGAGCCCATGTTATTTTGTTTTTATAGAGACCAGGTATTACTCTGTTGTTTAGGCTGAAGTGCGGTGGCACAATCATAGCTCACTGCAGGCTGGAAATCCTGGGCTCAAGCGATCCTCCTGCCTCAGCCTTTCAAGTAGCTGAAACTACAGGCATGCACCACCATGCCTGACTAATTTTTATTATTTTTTGTAGAGATGGGGTCTTGCTATGTTGCCCAGCTTGAACTCCTGACCTCAAACGATCCTCCCACCTCAGCCTCCCAAAGTGCTGGGGTTACAGGTGTGAGCCACTGTGCCTGGCCCTCATTTAACTTTAATTACCTCCCTAAAGTTCTTCTTATCTCCAAAAACAGTTGTCACATTGGGGGTTAGGGCTTCAATATATTAATTTTGGGGGGCACACAATTCAGTCCAGAACAGATGGTTTTGCAGATCTGCGAAACTTTCAGCCAACTCAGAAGGGAACTCTGGAGCAAGGGTTGCTCTTTGAAGAAGTCCCACATTGGGTAGAAATGACCAAGCCCTATTAGCCCAGGAACAGTGTGGCCTTGAGAATTGAGGTAGATCCTGAAAGTGATAACAGCTGGATGCTGTCTTCCAACTCTGCAGTCTCCAACCCCTGGTCCATGGACCAGTACCAGTCCGTGGCCTGTTAGGGACCAGGCTGCAGAGCTCAGTGCACCCCACCCATCCCCACCTACATTATGGAAAAATTGTCTTCCATGAAACTGGACGCTGGTGCCAAAAATGTTGGGGCCCACTGAAACTGGATTCCTTCTAACTGAATGGCAAATTGTTTCTTAAAGAGAGATTTGGGCATCACACCTTCTTGGCTACCGTATTTATTCTAGTGGCTATTCTAGAAAAATGATCTATGCTGGACTTCACCATTTCTTATTAACTAGAAGTTACTTGTTTCTTAAATTTTTTTTTTTTTTAAAAGAACATGACTGTTAATACCAGTTTGATGGTGAGTACATATGGTGCTTGTCTTTCCATTCTTGGGATACCTCACTTAGTAGAATGCGTTCCAGCTCTATCCAGGAGTATACAAGAGGTGCTATATCACCCGAAGGAT
>NW_012147964.1:168681-170325 GCF_000956105.1 Propithecus coquereli
TCTTGCCCGGGCTAGAGTGCCGTGGCATCAGCCTAGCTCACAGCAACCTCAAACTCCTGGGCTCAAGCGATCCTCCTGTCTCAGCCTCCTGGGTAGCTGGGACTACAGGCACGTACCACTGTGCCCAGTTAATTTTTTTTTATTTTTAGTTGTTTGGCTAATTTCTTTCTATTTATAGTAGAGATGGGGGTCTCGCTCTTGTTCAGGCTGGTCTCGAACTCCTGAGCTCAAGCAATCCTTCCGCCTTGGCCTCCCAGAGTGCTAGGATTACTGGCGTGAGCCACCGCGACCGGCCCCTTGTGATTTTTAAACCAAATCAAACAAAGAAAAGAGAGTTTCTCCTTGGAGGAAAATACACTCGTCTTGCCTTACAGCTGTTTCCATTAACACAAAATTGACTAAAAATTTTCCATTCGGCCAATTTCTTTGTACCCCAAGGGAGCCGAATTGTTTGGAAGAGTGGAAAGAATAGTTTATTTAATGAGGCACTCTGAGAATTCAACCTTTGAGACACTTGAAACTTTGAACATGCTCCTCACCTGTAATTCTCTAATCCCAGCCTTCAGAAAAACCCAGGTGGGTTTCCTAGGGACAGGTATGAAGAACAGAAAGCTTCAGTGTTAACCAGCAGAGAGAGTGTGTCCCAGTGAGGGCCGGTGGAGTGAGATGGAAGAGAGGAGAGAAAGTGGGTACCAGGCTTCATCTCTGGAGTAATAAGTCCCATATTTATTTAGTCTATGAAGGTGAAGTCCCTCTACTTTGAAGGTACTTTACTTTCCGCTGAGACTAGTCTTTTCCAGTATTCCTTCTGTTTCCTTCTCCCTCTCTTTGAAATCCAGAGACTTTCCCCAATAATCGTGATTTTTCTGGAGTGTCTCCAACTCTTCTGTACTCTTTCCTATAAATTGTAAGCTCCTGTTGAATTTCCTGCATCCAATTACTTATTTATTAACTACTCACCGAAGATCTATTATGTGTGAGGTATGGTCTATTTGTTCCTAATGGGACTGGGTTTTTCTGTAATATTCTCTAACTATTTTTATGGGCAGATTCGACGGACGTACGGGCAGCCCTTGTTAGTTTTATTATGTTGTTGTTGTTGTTACATCATAGCGTCCACAGTATCATGTAAAAATATTGTAAAATTAGTTCCTACGTTCAACACTCAGTCCGATTTCCTTTTCTCATCTTACTAAATTCTTTTCAAGGTTCAGAAAAAATAGTGTTAGATTAAAATTGGAGTAGAACTAGCTTGGCGTGGTCATGAGTTTACCGCAAATACTTTAGTGGTTTAATGTAGCATGTCCTGTTGGCTGTGGTTTAAAAATAACCCTTGATTAATGGGTTAATAAAGTGTCCTTGGTTTCTTTGTTTACTGAGAGACTCTGCCCTGGCTGATAACCACGGTAATGGCTGTTAAATTTTCTCAAACACATTTTTTCTCTTGTGATTATGATCATGATGTCTCTTCATTGACCTATTTTTTATGATGTATTATGTTAGCAACTGTTCTTATGTTAAAACAGCTTCCATAGGTATTACTAGTTCACTACGTATTATTCTTTTCAAAAAGATATGAATGCAAACTATTCAATTTTGATTCTATATTCAGGCACGTGATAAGCAAAAAGATTTTCTTTTAAA
>NW_012147964.1:170486-172876 GCF_000956105.1 Propithecus coquereli
ATCACAGCTCACTGCAGCTTTGAACTCCTGGGCTCAAGCGATCCTCCTGCCCCAGCCTCCTGAGTAGCTGGGACTACAGGCACCTGCCAGCACGCCTGGCTAATTTTTTATTTTTTATTGTTTGTAGAGATGGGGGTGTCTCACTGTGTTTCCCAGGCTTGTCTCAAACTCCTGGGCTGAAGTGATCTTCCCACCTCAACCTCCCAAAGTGCTGGTATCACACCCGTGAGCCAACACGCCTGGCCAGCTTTGAACATTTTTAATCAAATGTAACCATCATATTTTTGGCAATTAATCCTGCTGATTTTAATGCAATACATCCCCACTCGAGAGCATGTACACATGAGCACACACTCACACAGACCTTGTTTGGGGCATTAATGGTCGTATGTTTTTGTTTCTTTCTTTTATGTATTCAGTCCACATGCTTTCTCCTCATCTTGAAGGAACTCACCTGGAAGGCATTCTCTGCTGGAAAGCACCGCAGGGATTTTCATGAATTAGAAGGGCTACGGGGTGGTTAAAAGAGGTATCAGATCTGTTGTATCTATAATGATCAGAATTTCATCCTTAATGGCTGCTCCAATTTAAGGGGGACGTTGATAAATGACAGACATGGAAGGCAGATTACTGTGGTGTTAGGAACACAGGTTCACATTTGTGACATGTCCGTTGTGTGTCACTGGAACAATAGTAGGAAATTTACGTGCATTATCTCATTTAACTTACTCTTCAATCTTACAGTGTAGGGATATTTACTAGTCTCATTGTGGAGATGAGGTATTTGCAGCTAAGAGAGTTTAAATAACTTTTGCAAGGTCATACAATACTAAGTGGACCAAAATTATATTCCAGGAAATTTTACTCAAGATCTCATTTTTAACTGGACCACTACGTAATCTATGCGTGTAACAAAATTGCACATGGACCTCATACATTTATACAAATAAAAAAAAAAAATCCCATTTTCTAAATCACAGCTCTATATTGCACTTTGGGACAGCTATACATCAAAAATAATTGCATCAAAGCCACACAATAATATAATAATTATCATCATCATCATAACAATGGCTATCATTTATTGAGATACTACTATGCACAAAGGTTTTTTTTTTTAAATGTCGCAAAGAAAGTCACAGTAATAACCACACTTTTAGAAAGAAGCAAGTAAGGTGCTGAGAGTTGACCGTCACATCACTAGAAGCATCGGATCACAGAACCAAAGCTGTTTGAGTAGAAAATCCTTGTCTTAATCACCCTCGTAGAGCTATTCGAATAAGGAAAGTGTGGGGATTACCCAGGAAAAGATGTGAAATGTCTTCTATTACTTTGGGAGGCTCGTATCTGAGAAGTAATTAGTTTACGTCCTTAGATTCAAACAGGAGAATTAGAACCAGTGATGGTATGAAGAGAAAGATTTCAGCTAAGTTGAAAGGAGTCTGAATAATACTGTGTATTTAACATAAGTACCACTTGGCTGCGTGAATCACAGTCTTTGAAAGGACTCCATAGATGGTGAAGAACGTCCATCCAAGGGTGATCCAATAGTTATTCCGTCACCAGCTGTCAGGTGGCTGTTCACTGGGTGATACTTTTGCTTCCTTCCTCAGCAAACACACCAGCTACATGGCAGCAGAAAACCACACAGATGTATCAGAATTTCTCCTCTTGGGTCTCTCAGATGATCCTGAGCTACAACCCATTCTCTTCGGGCTGTTCCTGTCCATGTACCTGGTCACGGTGCTTGGGAACCTGCTCATCATCCTGGCCATCAGCTCTGACGCCCACCTCCACACCCCCATGTACTTCTTCCTCTCCATCCTGTCCTTTGTTGACATCTGTTTCACCTCCACCACCGTGCCCAAGATGCTGGCGAACATCGACGCACACAGCAAAGACATCTCCTACATGGCGTGCCTCACTCAGATGTACTTTTTCATGATGTTTGGTGGACTCGATAATTTCCTCCTGACCGTGATGGCCTATGACCGGTTTGTGGCCATCTGCCACCCCCTGCGCTACACGGTCATCATGAACCCCCGCCTCTGTGCCCTGCTGGTTCTGATGTCTTGGTTGGTCATTTCTCTGGTCGCCCTGGTTCATGTCCTACTGATGATGAGGTTGACCTTCTCTTCAGGCACCGAAATCCCACATTTCTTCTGCGAACTGGCTCAGCTCCTCAAGGCGGCCCGCTCTGATACGCTCATCAATAACATCTACTTGTATGTCACGACTCCACTGCTATGTGTGTTTCCTGTCACCGGGATCCTCTACTCCTACTCTAAAATTGCGTCCTCTTTAACGAGGATGTCATCCACTGCGAACAAGTACAAAGCATTTTCCACCTGTGGGTCTCACCTCTGTGTGGTCTCCTTGTTCTACGGAAC
>NW_012147964.1:172926-175430 GCF_000956105.1 Propithecus coquereli
GGATGCCTCACGCAGGTGTATTTTTTTATGATTTTTGCTGGACTGGATAATTTCCTCCTGACCGCGATGGCCTATGACCGATTCGTGGCCATCTGCCACCCCCTGCACTACACGGTCCTCATGAACCCCCGCCTCTGTGCCCTGCTGGTTCTGATGTCTTGGTTTGTCATTTTCTGGGTCGCCCTTGTTCACCTTCTACTGATAATGAGGCTGACTTTCTCTTTAGGCACCGAAATCCCACATTCTGTGGGATTCTGCCTCAGCTCCTCAAGGTGGCCCGCTCTGATGCCCTCATCAATAACATCTACTTGTACGTGTCGACTGTGTTGCTGGGTGTGTTTCCTGTCTCAGGGATCCTCTTCTCTTACTCGAAAATTGTCTCCTCCTTAATGAGGATGTCCTCCACTGAAAGCAAGTACAAAGCATTTTCCACCTGTGGGTCTCACCTCTGTGTGGTCTCCTTGTATTATGGGACAAGTCTGGTTGAATACCTCAGCTACGCTGTGACCCCTTCTTCCCAGAGCAGCGCCATTGCCTCGGTGATGTACACGGTGGTCACCCCCATGCTGAACCCCTTCATCTACAGCCTGAGGAACAAGGACGTGAAGGCGGCCCTAAGAAGACTGCTCAGTAGAGCAGCCTCTTGACCATGACAGATAACTTGTTCAGAACTAAGCAAACATTACGGGTCCTTAATTCAAATGTGAATTTTAAAATCCTGGTTGTTTTTTCTCCCTAGAAGACATTCTTCATTTTCCCATTCCCAAAGCACCTGTAACTTTGCGTAATATGTTTTCGTATGTTTCTCCTCAATGACTCCCCCCAGTAATTCTTTTTTAACTTGTTGCTCCTCTACATGGTTCTCAAAGTTCTGTTTTTGGTCAGTTGTCTTACAGCAATTCCTGAATTTTCCATCTTGCCATTTAAAACACTTTTCATAACAAGTGCTGACACACATCCTTCAAAAATTATCCTCTTGCATGTTAGTGTTTTCTTCACCTCCATTTGGATGTGTTCTTGTTATTCTTGAAAGAAATGAGATGAAAAATACACAATAGTTAAAGCCACATTCTTACCCTACCAGGACTCTGCTTCTTGCTTTACATGTGTGAATTTAATCCGAAAAACATTTCTTTGAGATATTTTCTCTCCATTTCCCCATTTCTGAAAAGGAAGAGACTGAGTTGAGATGAATTGTAACATGGCAAACTGACACTGTGCCCATGCTCCTAACGTTGCTGCCCTGTTTTCACAAACACGTGATGGGATTCTCAACATGAACGGTGGTTCACCCACATGATTCGTAGTGATGTACTGTCTAGCACCACTCCAAGATGTTGCTTCATGCCTTGTGATACTTGTTTTTTTCCTTCTTTCTTTATTCTCTATGATCCGTCCTTCTTTCCTCCTTCTTTCCCTCATTCCCTCTTCTCTTCCTTTCCTCATTCTTCTTGGCTGTTTTATTGGTTAATGTTAACTGGCTTCATTCCTTTTTTATGGCTGCATAATGTTTTGCTGTATAATAAACCACAAGTTATTTAACCAATCATCCATTAATGGACATTTGGAGATGATCTATTTCCATCTTTGGGCTACTGTGACTAGTGCCGCTATGAACATGCGTGTACCTTCATTTGCTCAATGCTTTTTTCAATTATTTGGGAACTATTCCTATCAATGGGCCTGCTGTGTCATATGGTAATTGTACATTTTAACCTTTTGAGGAAGTGCCAAATTGTGTTTCATAATGGCTGACACGTTTTACCTCCCAGCAGCCTATTGCCAATACTTGTTATTTTCCTTTTTTTCCAAAAGATTATATCCACCTACTAGGTGTGAAGTGGCATCTATTCATGCTTTTGATTTGCATTTCCTTCATGACTGACTGAGCATCTTTTCATGTGTTTGTTGTCAATTTGCATATCTTCTGTGGAGAAATGTCTTTTCAAGTGTTTGCTCATTTTTTAATTGTTTAGTTTGTAATTTTGTTTCTGACCTGTACTAGTTGTTCATGTATTCCAGATAATTGACTCTTATCAGTATACGTTATGCAATTATTTTCCCATTTCTGTATATTATCTTTCCATTTCTTTCAAGCATACAATTTATTGTTCTTAACTACTCTTATCACAATGTATCATAGGTCTCTTGAAATTATTTCTTCTATATAAAAGAAATTTTGTAACCTTTTACCAAGGTCTACCCGATCTCCCCACTGCATAGCCTCTGGTAGCTACCATTTTCCTGTCTGCTTTTCCTCACTTTTTAATAGGGTTTGTTTTTTTCTTTCTGATTTGCTTGAGTTCTTTGTAAATTCTGGATATTCGCCCTTTATCAAATATGTAGCTTGGGAATATTTTCTCCCGTCCTATAGGTTGTCTGTTTGTTCTGTTGATTGTTTCCTTAGCTGTGCAAAAGCTTTTTAATTTAATCAAGCCCCATTTATTAATTTTTGTTGTTGCCATGATTGCCATTGCGATCTTAGTCATAAATTATTTGCCTTC
>NW_012147964.1:175480-177012 GCF_000956105.1 Propithecus coquereli
TTCACCCACATGATTCATAGTGATGTACTGTCTAGTAGAGACGGGGTCTCACTCTTGCTCAGGCTGGTCTTGAACTCCTGAGCTCAAGCAATCCACCTGCCTCGGCCTCCCAGAGTGCTAGGATTACAGGCGTGAGCCACCGCGCCTGGCCCTGTTTACTCCTTTTATATATGTCGAACACATGCTCTTTTCTCTGATTGGAAGAATTCACCGGGCGGTCAATCTCTGAAAGAAAGAGCTATGTGGATTTTTATTAATTAGAAGCGCTATATTGTGGTCAAAAGAGGTAGCAGATCTGTTGTATTCATAGGGATTGGAATTCCATCTTTGATGGCTCCCCCAGTTTAAGGGGCAGGGGTTTTTATTGATAAATGATAACCAAGCAAGACAGGTTTATTGTAATGTTAATAACAGATGTTCACATTTATGAAATGTCCGTTGTATGCCATAGAAACCACAGCAAAAACTGACATGTACCATCTCATTTAATTTACTCTTTTTTTTATTTTTTATTTATTTATTTTTTAATTTACTCTTAAATCCTACCATATGGGGAATATTTAGCACTCCTGCTATAGAGGCAAGTTATCTGCAGTTAAGAGAGCTTAAATAACTTTCTCAAGGTCACATTGTAGTAAGTTGGTAGATCAAAATCCTATTCCAGGAAATCTGACTCAAAAAAAAAAGCATTTTCTAAATCACTGCTCCATCTTGCACCTTGGGAGAATTATATACCCAAAATAATAATTATAAAAGTGGAAGATCAATAATACTAAAAATAATAGTAGAGGTCATAACGACAGTTATTATATATGGATACTCCTACTGTGCACAAGGTCATTTTTTAAAACCTCAAAAAGAAAGTAAATAGTAATAATCACATTTCTAGAAAGAAAGAAATAAGTCACGGGGAATTAACCATCATATCGCTACAGAGCGTCAGGTCATAGAATAAAGGTTGTTAGAGTTGAAAATCCACATCGTAATTACCATGGTAGACCTATTGGAGTGAAGGACTATGGAAATTATTAGGGAAAAGACACGATCTCTTTGGAAGGGTCATATAAAAGAAGACACTGATTAAATTCATAGATATAAATAGGAGAATGAAAACTAGTGAGTGGATGAAAAGAGAGAGAGAGAGATTTCTGCTAAATTAAAGAAAATCTGCATAACTATACACATTTAAAATGGATTTGGCATTTGTGCTCCCGTAATATACTGAAATAAAAAAATTTTAAAAATAAAATAAAATGGATTTGGGCTACCACTGGCTGAGTGAATCAGAGTCTTGAAAGGACTCTATAGAGGGTGAAGAACGTCCATCCCAGGATGATATTGTACAAAATAATCATAACCAACGCGGTGCCAGTTGGCTGTTCATTAAACATTGCTTTCTCCTCTGCCCCAGCTGACACATCAGCTACATGGAAGCAACAAACTACACGGAAGTATCAGAATTTCTCCTCTTGGGTCTCTCAGAAGATCCCACACTGCAGCCCCTTCTCTTTGGGCTGTTCCTGTCCATGTAC
>NW_012147964.1:177062-179188 GCF_000956105.1 Propithecus coquereli
TTCGTGGATAACATGGACTTCAAATGCAAATGTTGTGAATTTAAATATCCTCTCTTTCTCCTCCCAAAAGACGTGGTTCATGTCTTTTATTATCAAAACACTTATGACTTTGCTTATACTTGTTTTTGTGTTAGTTTTCTGCAGAACTCCCTGTTTAATTCCTTTTTGACTTTTCTTCTCAATATGCTTTCCAGAATGTTCCATCTGTAGGCTGGGCAAGGTGGCTCATGCCTGTAATTTTTTCCAAGAAAGGAGGCAGAGGACCAGGATAACAGTTGTAACGACATTTTGGTGTGTCTAGTCATTCCTTGGCCAAGGGCACACCAAGAACCGAGGGCAGACTCCCACTCTTGACATCTTTGGTGCCAAAACCCGGGATTCTGACAAAATTTCTAGATGTCTAGCTAGCCACCTCGATCCCTTTGTTACGCCTCTAGTTAGAGATAATATGTGGAGGTCTCCCTAATATCCACAAAGGCCTCCATGTCACCAGCCAATGTCAAGAGACATTGTTCAATCCTTATCTTGTTAGTCCATTCACACACACACACACACACACACACACACACACACACAAAACCCAAAACAATTAACCACTTTGCTTTTCTTCAGAACACTTTGCGTTTCTTCTCCATAGCACTGTGAACACCAAACAATCTACAAAAATCTCCAAAGAGCCTTCCAGGGAGGCCCCACACAGGAAGAGAATTTCTTAGTTTGATTCCTTATATACATTAAATATTTCTTATGGAACACCTTGTAGCTTTTAAATCTAACCAAAGGAAAAAAAAGTTTTTCTTTGAAGGAACTAAATCCATCTTCCCCCGCCACCCCCCACCACCACTTAGACTCAAAATTGACTGAAAACTTTCCATCTGCTTTTTTTTTTTTTACCTTAAGGGAGCTAAATTGTTTGGAGAGTGGAAAGAGAATAGAACAATTTATTTAATGAGGTGCTCTGAGAATTCAACCCTTGAGACACTAGAAATTTTAAACACGGTCCCCTTCCCCCCTGTAATTCTCTGATCTCAAGGTGTGTCGAAACCCTGGTGGGCTTCCTGGGGGTAGATCACAAGAAACAGAAGGTTTCAGCGGTGATCATCAGAGGAAGTCAGTGGGACCCAGTGAGGGCTGGTGGAATAAGAAGGAAAAGAGAAGAGAAAGAGGGTACTTGGATTTGCTTCTAGAATAATGAGATTGGGAGAGTCCCATATGTGTTTAGTCTGTGAAGGTGAAGTCCCTCTACTTTGAAGATGCTTTCGTTTTTACTAAAACTGATCTTGTTCTGCTTTTGTTCTGTGTCCTTTTCTTGCCCTTTGGAATCCAGAGCCTCTCTCCAATAAGAGTTACTTTCTGAATAGTCTCCAAGAAATTTTTCTTGGTTTCTTTGTGTGCCCGGGAGCTCTGCCCCGGCTGCTAACTCCAGTAATAGCTATTTAAAAATCCTCAAATGCATTTTTTCCATTGTGATCATGGTTATAATTTCTCTTTGTTGACCTATATTATCCTGATAAATTATGTGAACAAACATTCTTATGTTAAAGCCACTTCCCTTCCTAAAATTGATATTACTCATCCATCAGACATTATCCTTTAAGAATAGATGTAAATTCATTTTATTTAACTTTACTATTTGATTTTGATTCTATATTCAGGCATGTGATAAGCATGGACATTTATGTTTTGTCTTATAGTTGACGCTTTGGTCTCAATCTTTATTGTACTATCCAACATTTGTACTTGTCCAAGACCTACAATGTGACAGGTACCTTGCGAGTCCCTGCTAAGACAAACAAGGAGCCCAAACTGTCAAAGTTTACCAATGTACGAGGAACATCAAGGAAGAGTATAGGAGGCTCTAATTATGGTCCTCAGATATTCTGTCCCTCCTGGCCCACATTCTCCACTCTCTGTCTCACTGGCCTCTCAGATGCCCTCTTTTACAAGCTCACTGGCATATAGGCAACCAAAAATTCTATTCCCTCAACCTAGAAGGTTTATTCTTTCCTTATGTCCCTTGATTAACAATGACTCATACTTCCTCTCTTAGCTCCAATATTCCTATTTCAGAGAAGCCACACCTATTTACCTTCTGGTACTAAATTGGTCCTCAAAGATTTTTTTCC
>NW_012147964.1:180053-182786 GCF_000956105.1 Propithecus coquereli
GATAGCTTGTGTCCCCGTTATCATTTAGTTCAAAGAATCCTTTGATTTCCATCTGTATCTCCTCCTTGACCCAATAGTCATTCAGCAATAGATTGTTGACTATCCATGACTTTGTGGAGTGGTGAGTGTTTCTGTTGGAATTAATGTCTAATTTTATACCACTGTGGTCTGAGAAGATACATGGTATAATTTCTATTTTTTTAAACTTGTTGAGGTCTGATTTGTGGCCTGAGACGTGACTGATATTAGAGAAAGTTCCATGAGCTCATGAGAAGAATGTATATTCAGTTTTATTTGGATGGGATGTTCCGTAGATGTCTGTTAGACCCATTTGTTCTAGAGCTCTGTTTAAGTCCATTGTTTCTTTGCTTATTTCCTGCTTGGAGGATCTGTCCAGTTCAGTGAGTGGGGTGTTGAAATCCCCGGCTACTACGGCATTACTGCTTATCATACTATTTAGATCAAACAGGGTTTGATTTACGTATCTGGGTGCTCCTGTGTTGGGTGCATAAAAATTAAGAATCTTCAAGCTCTGAGAGTCTTTCCTCTGTGCAATCCATTCTATTCTTGAGACTTTCCACTGTGTTTTGAATTTCATTGAATGCCTCTTTCCTTTCCGGTATTTCTGTTTCATTTTTTTGTAATATTTCAATTTCTTTAGAGAATTTTTCATTCATTTCCTGTACTGTTCTTGTGGCTTCTTTGTGTTGAGTTTCTCTTTTCTCTTCATTTCTGCTGAGTTTTCTTACAATCCATATTCAAAATTCTTCCTACGACAATTTAATCGTTTCGTTTAAGTTGGTATCGTTGTTGAGGATCTAATGATATCTTTTGGGGGTGACTTTTCTCTCTGATCTTTCATGTTTCTTGCGTTCTTTCACTGATTCTTTCTCATCAGGCCACTTGGTCGAGAACTGGGGGTGCTAGAACTGGTTTGTGGCTCTATCTCCAAGTCCTCAAGGATCGGTCCTTGACAGTGCTGGGAAGAGGCACGCTGGTCCTGTATTGCCTTAGAGGTACTTTAGCAAGTTGGGTCACCTCTGACCTGTTGTCTTCCCCTCTTGCCAATGGAGATTAGTGAGTTTGGTCCCCCAGCTTAAGCTTCATGGCGGTGGACTGCACTTGCGGGTATGACTCCGCTGCCCTCTAATAGCTTGGGATGGAAGGCACTGCGTTAAGCTATGGGGTTACCCTCTCTGTCATTGATTGTGGTTTGCATGGAGGAGCCAGTTATCAAGGTAATCTGATGTCTCTGTGTTAGTCTCTGGTCCCCCGGATGGGGTATAGGAATACCCCGATCTTTGGGAAGGGTCCTGCCACTCCCGAGGGTTCCTTGGACCCTGTTCCCCCTTAAGATGCGAGAAAGAGCAAGACAGATCGATAGATCGCAGCTGGTGCCTGCAAGCCTGGGCGTGTGTGCGTCTACGGTTGCTTGATCTGCCACTAGGAGGCGCCGCTAGTATGTTATTCAGGGCTCTTCCACCAAGCTTGGGAGGCCGCTCCTGACGGGAGGGGCCCCTTGGTGCAGTTGCTGAGGTCTCGGGCCAGGACTTTCCTCCCCTCTCCCCCAACCCCAATGCCGGCGGCTGCCCGGAGGCAGAGAGCAAGCCCTGGAGTTATGATCTTATTAGATGACCTAAGCCGGTCCAGCAGCCGAATCGACAGGCCCCCAACAATTGCTCAGCACGAAAGCTCCGCAGATTCACGCCAGTGGCACAGAGAAAGCGGCTTCTCTCGCTTCTCCCCACCTCCAAGGGCGGAGCCCGCGCACCCTGCCCCAAAGTCCCCGGGCTGGGGAGGGGCGCTGCCTGAAACCGCAGCTGCTTGCGCCGGGGGCGAGCGAGCACTCAGGATTTGGCACATGCCGGTTCTGGGGGCTGAATCAACAGGCCGCCAGCTGTGCCCTCTGCATCGCGGTCCCGCAGTCTCAAGTCTGCCTGGCAGAGGGTCCTGCTCTTTCTGTCCTGCCCTGAGCCGGCTGAATCATCAGCGGTTTCCAGGGGCAGAGCCCCTTTCTGCGTTCACCTCCTTTGCTCTGGTCCCGCTGACCACCGGAGGCGGGGTGCCTGTCTCCGAATTCCCTTGCGGTTGGTTGCGGGAAGTGACCACTCAGACCAGTCCCTCCCCCGCCCCGGGTGGTCCCAGCACAGAGAACCGGGAAGTTCAAGATGTTTCCCACTGTTGTCTCTTCTCCACAGAGCCTGTCCTGCCATGCCATGACTTTGCACCGACTTCAGGCACGCCCCTGTCTGAGTGGGTGTGGAGGTCAGTGGGGGAGCCAGGCGTCCTCCTGTGGGTCCGATCCCATTGCGCTGGCTGGCCGGGTGGGTGTGGCCATCCCGCGCTGTATCCCCTAGTGTATACCTGGCTGTCTCGAGGCTTTGCGATCCTACCTTCCATTCACATTTTCCCCCTGTGCTGCGTGTCCAATGCTGTTTCTCTGCGGATTCACCATGCGGTCCTTGGAGGGGAGCAGCCCACCCCTGTGTAGCTGTCCAAGTTCCTCACCTTCTCTGGGAGCAGAGAGCCCGGAGGTCACCGCTAATCCACATTTTTTTTCTCCTGGTTGTGTGTTTTTTGTTTACTCCTTTTTTTTTGTTTGTTTTTTGAGACAGAGTCTCACTGTGTTGCCCAGGGCTAGAGTGCCGTGGCGTCATCCTAGCTCACAGCAACCTCAAACTCCTGGGCTCAAACGATCCTCCTGCCTCAGCCTCCCGAGTAGCTGGGACTACA
>NW_012147964.1:193286-213121 GCF_000956105.1 Propithecus coquereli
AGCAAGGAGGGTTCAACATATGTAAATCAACAAATGTGGTTCACCACATAAACAAAAACAAAGATCATATGATCATCTCAATAGATGCAATAAAAGCAGTCAACAAAATCCAGCACCTTTTCATGATAAAAACTCTCAACAATCTAGACACAGGAGGAACATATCTCACAATGATAAAAGCCATATATGCCAAACCCATAGCCAACATCATACTGAATTGGGAAAAGTTGAAAGCATTCCCCCTACGAACCGGAACAAGACAAGGATACCCACTGTCACACTTCTATTCAACATAGTACTGGAATTCCTACAGAGCAATCAGGCAAGAGAAAGAAATAAAGGTTATCTAAATCAGAAAAGAGAAGGTCAAACTATCATTCTTTGCTGATGATCTTGTACCTAGAAAACTGCAAAGATTCCACCAAGAGTCTCATGGAATTGATAAAATAAATTTAGCAAAGTCTCAGGATACAAAATCAATGTATATAAATCAGTAGCATTTATATATGCCAATTAAAGTCAAACCAGGAGTCAAATCAAAGACTCAATATCATTCACAATCGCTACAAAGAAAATAAAATACCTAGGAATATACTTAACCAAAGAGGTTAAAGATCTCTACACGGAAAACTATGGAACACTGAGGAAAGTAATCACAGAGGATACAAACAAAAGAAAAAATTTTGAACAGAGGGCCTCTTTCCCTCTACAACATTGTGGACACCACAAACTTCATAAAATCTCCAAACTTTCCTCAACGGTGGCACATCACAGAGAGATAATGCCTGAGTTTGGTTGCTTATAGAAATAAAACCTTCCTTAGGGGAAATCTTGTGACTTTTAAATGAAATGAAAGGAAGAAGAGTTTCTCCTTAGAGAAAATAAATCCAACTTCCCCCACTATTGTCTCTGGAGACACAAAATTGACGGGAAACTTTCCATTCTGCTGTCTTCTTTGTATGCCATGGGGGAGCTGAATTGTTTGAAGAGTGGAAAGGCAATAGAATAATTTATTTAATGAGGTGATCTGGGAATTCAACGTTGAGACGATAGAAATGTTAAAAATGTTACTACCTCTCACCTGTAATTCTCTGATCCCAGCCTACATGAAAACACAGTTAGGCTTCCCAGCAACAGATCTTGGAGAAGAGAAAGCTTCAGTGATATCCATCAGAGTGAGTCAGAGTAACACACTGAGAGCTAGTGGGGTAAGAAGGAAAAGAGGAACGAGTGTCCTGGGCTTTTCTCTAGAATAATGAGAACGGGACAATCCCATATTTATTTATAAGATGCACATCAAGAAAGAGCAGGTGAAGTCTTTATACTTTGAAGGTAATTCAGTTTCCACTGACACTAGTTTTTTCCAGCTCTCACTCTGTTTGATTTTCTTCCTTTCTGGAATCTAGAATCTCCTTCCAATAAGAGTTAGAAACCGACATTTCTTGCATACTTCATTTTCTGGGCAGTCTTCATAGCCTCTCCACTCTCTCTCAAATACTGCAGGTTTCTGTTACGATTCCTGTATCCAATTATTTCTTCATCAACTACTCATGGAAGACCTATATGTATGAGGTATTGAGTATTTTGTTCTTAATTTGATCAGATTTTCTAATTGACTAAACTATTATTGCTGGCAGGTTTGACTTACTGAAATCACTGAATAGTTCTATATTGCTGTCATCATCATGATTTTTTCATTTCAATGTCTACAACATGATCAAGTAAGTATAATATACTTACTTCTGACAGTGGGCATTGAGGCTAATTTCTTTTTTCCATTTTACTAATCTGTTTACATTTTCAGGAGAATATCAAATAATTCATGTTGGAGTAGTCTGCCTTCACCTAATCATAAATTTAACACAAATGGTTTGATATGTTAATGTATAACGTCCTGTCGGCTGTGGTTTTCAAACAACCACAGGGTTACAAAGCTGTCCTCATTTTTCTGTGTATGTATCTGCAGATTCTCCGCCCTGGCTGCTAACCACAGAAATGGCTATTCCGTATTCTCAAATATATTTTTTGCACTGTGATTGTGAATCTCTTCATGAACCCATGTGTGTGATGTACTATGTTAGCAAACATCCTAACACGAACCCCGTTTCCCGTTCCTAGAATACGTATTACTTGCTCGTCGTGTATTATTCCTTTAAAATCGACATGAATGCATTTTATTTATCCTTACTATTCAATTTTGAGTCTACATTCAGGCATGGGACGAGCTTCAAGATTTCTGTTTTGTGTCACTGTTGATGCGTTTGGTCTCACTCATTATTATACATCCAACATGTGTGTTTGTTGAGCCTCTAGAATATGACAGGCACCAAGTAGATCTACATCCCTGGAAAGAAAAATAATGAGAAAAAAACAGTCACAGCCTCAGACCCACAAATAAACATAAAATTACGACATGAGATACACATCAAGAACGAGCAGAGGATGCTCTGTTGTGGGGCTCACAAACTCCGTCCTCCTGACTCTCCTTCCTTGATCTCCATCTCACTGGTCCCTCAGATTCCTGTTTAGAAACTCACCGAGCCATGTGCCATCTGGCATTCTGTTCCCTCCGCCTAGAAAGTTTATTCCTTTCTTACTTCTCCTGATTAACAATGACCCATCCTTCTTCTCTCAGCTCAAATATTTCTATTTCAGAGAAGTCCCGCCTACCCAACTTCCCACACTAAACTGGTCCTCCACGATTTTTTCTGTCTTATTTAAGAAACTCCTCTATGCATTAGTAATATGAACGCTTTTTCTATTGTGGAGAATGTAAACATTTATTTTAAAATCTCAAATGCAGCTTCAATTTTTCTAGGATGATTAGATTTATGCAAGTTCTGAAAATTTTTAATCAAATCTATCAATTATATATGTTGGTGATTAACTTTGCTAATTTTAATATATCCCCAACTGAGAGCATAGCCACATGAGCACCCCACTTGACACACACCTTGGATTTTATTTTAATGTTTTTGTGTGTCTTTTATTTCCTTCTTTTATTTGTATGTGTAGTCCACTTTCTTTTTCCTCTTCTTGGGAGAATTCACCTGCCAGGCATGCTCCGAAAGCAGGAGACATAAGGATTTTCACTAATTAGAAGTCCTGTATGGTGGTCAAAAGAGGTAATAGTCCTGTTGTATTCATAACGATCAGAATTACGTCCTGACGATTGCCCCATTTAAGAGGGATATTAATAAATGAAAGGCATGCGAGACTGATTCACTAAAATATTTAATAACGGAAGCTCACATTTTTGAAATATCCATTGTGTGCTCCAGGAAACACAGTAGAAAAATGACATGCATCATCTCATTGAATTTCGCTCCTCCATTCATGTAGGGAATATTTACTATTCCTAGTGTAGAGGTAAGGTATCTGCAGCTAAGAGTTTAGATAACTTTCTCAAGGTCACACAGTAGTAAATTGGTGGGTCAAAATTCTATTTCAGGAAGTCTTAAGAAAATATTTTCCACAGCACAGCTGTATACTGCACCTTGGGAGATGTATATATCCAAAATAACTTTCCTAAAAGGAAGAATTTTACAATAATAATAATATTAATAAAGACAGCTATTATCTATTGAGACTTACTGTATCAAAGGCATTTTTAAGCCTCACAAACAAGAAACTACTGATAAACAGAATTTTGGAAAGAAAATAAGACACTGAGAGTTTATTTCCATATCACGAGCTCAGTCGGGTCACAGAATAAAAGTTGTCAGAGGTAACAATCCGTTCCTTAATGTGTTGTAGAGCTTTAGAATGAAGAAAGTATGGAAATTATCACAAACAGACATGACATGTCTTCAATTATTTGGAAAACTCATTCCAAAGACAAAATTAGTTAATGCCCATAGGTTCAGGCAGGAGAGATAAAAACGAGTGAGTAGATGGTAAACTAGAGAGACTGATGCTAAGTTAAAGGAAGTCTGAACACCTCTACTCTTTAGAGTGGCAATGGGCTACCGCTCACCTGAGTGATTCCCTCTCTTTGAAAAGACTCTATTGCATATGAACGATGCCCATCCAAGAATGATACCACAATGTGACACCATAAGGTGATAACTGAGGTGCCCGCTGGCTGTTCATTGAAAGTTGCTTTTGCTTCCCTCCCCAGCCGACACATCAGCTTCATGGAAACAAAAAACCACACAGAAGTATCAAAATTTCTCCACTTGGGTCTCTCAGAAGATCCCACACTGCAGCCCCTTCTCTTCGGGCTGTTCCTGTCCATGTACCTGGTCACGATGCTCGGGAACCTGCTCATCACCCTGCTCATCGTCTCCGACGCCCACCTCCACACCCCCATGTACTTCTTCCTCTCCAACCTGTCTTTGGTTGACATCTGTTTTATCTCCACCACCATCCCAAAGATGCTGGTGAACATCGACACACACAGCAAAGACATCTCCTACGTGGGATGCCTCACGCAGGTGTATTTTTTTACGGTTTTTGTTGGACTGGATAATTTCCTCCTGACCGTGATGGCCTATGACCGGTTCGTGGCCATCTGCCACCCCCTGCACTACACGGTCCTCATGAACCCCCGCCTCTGTGCCCTGCTGGTTCTGATGTCCTGGTTGGTCATGTCCTTGGTTGTCCTGTTTCATGTCCTACTGATAATGAGGCTGACCTTCCCCAGGGCCACAGAAATCCCACATTTCTTCTGTGAGCTGGCTCAGGTTCTCAAGGTGGCCTGCTCGGATACCCTCATCGATAACATCTGCTTGTACGTGTCGACTGTGTTGCTGGGTGTGTTTCCCGTCTCAGGGATCCTCTTCTCCTACTCGAAAATTGTCTCCTCCTTAATGAGGATGTCCTCCACTGCAGGCAAGAACAAAGCATTTTCCACCTGTGGGTCTCACCTCTGTGTGGTTTCCTTGTTCTATGGAACAGGACTTGGGGTCTACCTCAGTTCTGCTGTGACCCCTTCTTCCCAGAGCAGCACCATGGCCTCGGTGATGTACACGGTGGTCACCCCCATGCTGAACCCCTTCATCTACAGCCTGAGGAACAAGGACGTGAAGGCGGCCCTGGGAAGACTGCTCAGCCCGGCAGCCTCTTGCCTCTGAAAGACACAACACTAAGTGGTCATTGAGGGCCTCCAAGACAAATGTGAATTTAAATATCCTGGCTCTCTTCCTCCTTTAAATAACATGTTTCTTTTGTTTATTTCCAAAGCACCTGTGAGTCTGCTTTTATATGTTTTTGTGGTTGTTTTTCCCTCAACGACTTCCTCCGTAATTTCTTTTTAATTTTTCTCCACTAAACCTGAGCCTTAAAATTCAAATTTTCATCAGGTTTCTTAGGGCCATTCTTGAGATTTCTAACTTGACATTTAAAGCACTTTTCATATCAAGCGCTCACATGGTGTCCTCAAAAATTATCCTCTTGCATGTTACTGTTCTTCACCTCAATTTGGTTGTGCTCTTGCTCTTCGTGGAAGAAATGTAATAAAAATCCTACAATACTAGCCAAGCTCTTACTCTACCAGGGCTCTGCTTGTTGCTTTACATGTGTAAATTTTATTTTGAAAACGTTTCTTTGATATATGGTCTCTCATGGACCCCATTGTTCGGAGGAAGACTGAGTTAAGATGGGCTAAGTCCCAGCAACATGACGAGGAGTCCACACGCCTAACTTTGCTGTCCTGTGTTTCCCAAGGACAGTGATGGGATTTTCAACATGAATGCTGGAATCTAGATCTGAAAGCAGGTTCATTTTATGGTATGTCAATTACATCTCAATCAAGCCATTAGAAAAAAAAGAAAGATATTGACTCTTCTTTTCTGCTGATCCCTGGACCTCAGGACTCTAAAACACCCTGGCAGGAAGTATAGCTGGGCATTAAAAGGGGTCTTCACTATTACCATATTCCTTGAAAGACTGAAGAGGTTTGTGGGACCAGGACTTTTGCCCTGTTTCTAGAAGTACCATCCCTTTAGGTGTCAAGACTTCTAAATCAAGAGAAGCCAGACTTGCAGAAACAAGAAGCGCAAACTCCCCAGGTGGCTCCCTGGGACGAATGTTAGGCAAGGACATTTGTGATCCTAACCCGTGTTTTCTGGGCCCATGTATTCTGAATATCAGGTTATAATACATCATGATATTTGTTTGATTGACAGTATATATTACCTCCTGCAAATTTTGTAGGGGGTATTTTCTGTGTATTCCAATGCCTGCATTTATTGTGTTTATTCTCTTTGACATTAAACGTGTTCCCATATCTTCCAGTTAAGACATTTTTATAAAACTGTTCAATACTCCATGCTGTCTTTAGGCTTTGCTTTATTTCTCTTCTTCCCTTCTTTGAAAAGCTGTGTAGCCTGTGTGTATTTGCCACCTATATTTCCCCAATCCTCACTCTCCAACCCACTCTACCTGGATTATTATTGTCCTGTCTTTCTATTTAGAGGTAATAAATGGAGCCCTAGGCCAGCTGTGGTGGCTCACACCTGTAACCCTAGCACTCTGGGAGGATCGCTTGAGCTCAGGAGTTCGAGACCAGCCTGAGCTAGAGCAAGACCCCGCCTCTACTAAAAATAAAAAATTAGGTGGGCATTGTGGTGCACATGTAGTCCCAGCTACTCAGGAGGCTGAGGCAGGAGGATCACTTGAGCCCAGGAGTTTGAGGTTGCAGTGAGCTATGATACCACGATACCATGGCATTCTCTCTACCCAGGGAGACAGAACAAGATTCTGTCTCAAAATAAATAAATAAATAAATGAAGCCCTAATATCAACAAAGCCTCCCATGTCTCCAGCAAATGTCAAAGGAGATTTTCCTGTCCCGATTTTGTTAGTCATTTTCACAGAAGAAACATTGCTCCCAAATTTGCTTTCCTGAAGAAGGACTTCTTTGGAGGAGAATGGTGGTTCCCTGGGACTGGGGAGGAGGAAATGGGAAGATAATTGTCGAACCTTACAGGGTTTTAGGGATGCATCAGAAATAAGTCCTGGAGATCTGCTAACTACCCAGCTTAGTGCTTATTGCTAATATTCATGTATTATATACTGAAAATTTGCTAAAATGCAGATCCTATGTTAAATGTGATTATCACACATTAAAATAATACAGGAGATTTTGGGAGATGATTGACATGTCTTTGGCCTCATGGTGGCGATGGATTCATGGATATATACATATCCCCAAACTCATCAAGTTGTATACATTAAATATGTACAGATTTTTACATTTCAATCATATATTCATAAAGTAGTTTAAATATTAAGAAAAATTTGAAAAGAAAGGACCTCTTTGCCTGTACAACATTGTGGACACCAAGAACTCCACAAAATCTCCAAACATTCCTCAATGGTGGCACATCACAGAGAGATGATGCCTGAGTTTGGTTGCTTATGGAAATTAAACTTTCCGTAAGGGGAAACCTTGGGACTTTTAAGTTAAACCAAGAAGAACAGTTTCCCCCTTGGGGGAAATAAATCCAACTTCCTCTATGCTGTCTCCATCCACAAAAAAACCAACGAAAAACTTCCCCTCCGGTTTCCTCCTCCAAACCCAAAGGCCCCGAAAAATTTAGAAGGGGGAAAAAAAAAGGAAAAAATCAAGGAAAGAAGGGCCCCGGGAAATCAAACCCGGAAAAAATAAAAAAGGTAAAACCGCCCGGGCCGCCCCAAAACCAAAAATCCCCGAACCCAAAACAACGAAAAAACAAATGGGAATCCCAAGGAACGAACTCCAAAAAAAAAAAACCTCAAGGAAAACCAACAAAAAAAAGCAAAAGGGCAACAAGAAGGCCAATGGGATAAGGAGGAAAAGAGGAAAGTGTCTGATGGGCTTTACCTCTAGAATAATGAGCTGGGGACAGTCTTATATTTATTTAATCTATGCAGGTGGAAGTTCTTGTACTTTGAAGGTAATTTAGTTTCCACCGAGACTAGTCTTTTCCAGCTCTCACTGTTTGCTTTCCTTTCTTTCTGGAATCTAGAATCTCTTTCCAATAAGAGCTAGAAATGGCCATTTGTTGCATACTTCATTTTCTGGGCAGTCTTCAAAGCTTCTCCACTCTCTCCCAAATATTTTAGGTTCCTGTTAGATTTCCTGTCTCCAATCGCTTGTTCATTAACTACTCGTGGAAGACCAATTATGCACCAGGTATTGAATATTTTGTTCTTAAGTAGATCAGATTTTCTAATCCACATAACGATTATTGCCAGCAGGTGTGACTTACTGAAATAGCTGAATAGTTCTATGTTCTTGTTGTCATCATTACTTTTTCATTTCCATGTCTACAACACAATGCATATAACACACTTAGTTCTGACCATTGGTACGCAGGCCAATTTCTTTTTTCCATTTTACCAATTTCTACATGTCCATGAGAATATCGAATCATTGAGGTTGGAATAGTCTGCCTTCACCTAATCGTAAATTGAACACAGATGTTCTAGTATGTTGACGTAGAATATCCTGTTGTCCGTGATTTTGAAACAATCATTGTCTACTGGGTTACGAAGCTGTCCTCATTTTTCTGTGTATGTATCTGCAGATTCTCTGCCCCGGCTGCTAACCACAGAAATGGCTATTCCGTATTCTCAGATATATTCTTTGCATTGTGATTGTGAATCTCTTCATGAACCTATGTGTGTGATGTACTATGTTAGCAAACATCCTAACATGAACCCAGTTTCCCGTTCCTAGAATAGGTATTACTTGCTCGTCGTGTATTATTTCTTTAAAATAGACATGAATGCATTTTATTTATTCTTACCATTCAATTTTGAGTCTACATTCAGGCATGGGACGAGCTTCAAGATTTCTGTTTTGTGTCACTGTTGATGCGTTTGGTCTCACTCATTATTATACATCCAACATGTGTGTTTGTTGAGCCTCTAGAATATGACAGGCACCAAGTAGATCTACATCCCTGGAAAGAAAAATAATGAGAAAAAAACAGTCACAGCCTCAGACCCACAAATAAACATAAAATTACTGACATGAGATGCACATCAAGAACGAGCAGAGGATGCTCTGTTGTGGGGCTCACAAACTCCGTCCTCCTGACTCTCCTTCCTTGCTCTCCGTCTCACTGGTCCCTCAGATTCCTGTTTAGAAACTCACCGAGCCATGTGCCATCTGGCATTCTGTTCCCTCCGCCTAGAAAGTTTATTCCTTTCTTACTTCTCCTGATTAACAATGACCCATCCTTCTTCTCTCAGCTCAAATATTTCTACTTCAGAGAAGTCCCGCCTACCCAACTTCCCACACTAAACTGGTCCTCCACAATTGTCTTTAATTTAAGAAACTCCTCTATGCATTAGTGACACGAATTCTTTTTCTATTGTGGAGAATGTAAATATGTATATTTGAATGTCAAATTTGGTTTTTAATTTTTCTAGTATGATTAGATTTATGTAAGTTTTAAATATTTTCAATTCAATCTATCAATGATATGTGATTAACTTTGCTGATTTTAATACATCTCCAACTGAGAACATAGCCACATGAGCACCCCACTTGACATACACCTTGCATTTTATTTTTATGTTTTTGTGTGCTCTCCCTTCCTCCTTTTATGTATGTAGTCTACTTCTTGTAGTTCCTCTTCTTGGGAAAATTCACCTGGCAGGCATGTTCTGAAAGAAGGAGACATAAGGATCTTCACTAATTAGAAGTCCTGTATGGCGGTCAAAAGAGGTAAGAGATCTGATGTATTTATAACAATCAGAATTACATCCTGATGGTTGCTCCGTTTATTGATAAATGATGGGCATGCAAGACAGATTCATTGTCACATTAATAATGGAATCTCACAATTATGAATTGTCCATTTGTATGTCCCAGGTATCATGGTAGATAATGACATGCATCATCTCGTTTAATTTTACCCTTCAGTAAATATAGGGAATATTTACTATTCCCACTCTAGAGGTGAGGTGTCTACAGCTAATAGTTTAAACAACTTTCTGACAATCACGCCATAGTAAGTTGGTGGATCAATATTTCTATTGCAGGAAGACTGACCCAATAAAACACTGTCTTCATTATCTCTATACTGTGTTTTGAAATAGTTACATATCCAAAATAATTATCCTAAAAGGAGGAGTTTAATAATAACAGTGACAAATATTATTCATTGAGACTATTAGTACACAAAAGTATTTTTAAACCTCACAAACAAGGTAATACTAATAATCACATTTTCAGATCAAAAATAAGACACTAAGAGGTAAGTGTCCCATCCACAGGAAATGTTAAGTCACAGAAAAACAGGTTCAGTTGAAAATTCATGTGCTAATCACTATTGTACACCCATTAAAATAAAGGCAGAATAGGGATTCTCAAGAAAAGACAGGATATGTCTTCGATAATTTGGAAGGATTCTATCAAAGAAATTGGTTTACGCCCATGGGTTCAGATATGAGAATTAAAACTTGTGAGTAGATGATAAAATAGAGAGACTTCTGCTAGATGGAAGGAAGTCTAAACAACTCTATGCATTTAAAATATAAATGGGCTACCCCTCGGTTGAGGGAATCACAGTTTTTGAAGGGGCTCTACCGGGTGTAAATGGCGTCCATCCGAGGGTGACACTGTAACGTGATAACTAGCTGAGGCGACAGTTGTCTTTTCCTGAAATGTTCCATTTTCCCCCTTCCCCAGTGGAAACACTAACTACATGGCAGCAGAAAACCACACAGAAATATCAGAATTCCTCCTCTTGGGTCTCTCAGAAGATCCTGAACTTCAGCCCCTTCTCTTCGGGCTGTTCCTGTCCATGTACCTGGTCACGGTGTTTGGGAACCTGCTCATCATCCTGGCCGTCAGCTCTGACGCCCACCTCCACACCCCCATGTACTTCTTCCTCTCCAACCTGTCCTTTGTTGACATCTGTTTCACCTCCACCACCGTGCCCAAGATGCTGGTGAACATCGACGCACAAAGCAAAGACATCTCCTACATGGGGTGCCTCTTTCAGATGTATTTTTTCATGATGTTTGGTGGACTGGATAATTTCCTCCTGACCGTGATGGCTTTTGACCGGTTTGTGGCCATCTGCCATCCCCTGCACTACACGGTCATCATGAACCCCCGCCTCTGTGCCCTGCTGGTTCTGATGTCTTGGTGCATCATGTCCCTGGTCGCCCTGGTTCATGTTCTACTTATATTGAGGCTGACTTTCTCCTTAGAAACTGAAATCCCACATTTCTTCTGTGAGCTGGCTGAGGTTCTTGAGGTGGCCCACTCTGATACCCTCATCAATAACATCTGCTTGTACGTGTTGGCTGTGTTGCTGGGTGTGTTTCCCGTCTCAGGGATCCTCTTCTCCTACTCGAAAATTGTCTCCTCCTTAATGAGGATGTCCTCCACTGCAGGCAAGAACAAAGCATTTTCTACTTGTGGGTCTCACCTCTGTGTGGTTTCCTTGTTCTATGGAACAGGACTTGGGGTCTACCTCAGTTCTGCTGTGACCCCTTCTTCCCAGAGCAGCGCCATTGCCTCGGTGATGTACACGGTGGTCACCCCCATGCTGAACCCCTTCATCTACAGCCTGAGGAACAAGCACGTGAAGGTGGCCCTGGGAAGATTGCTAAGCCCGGCAACCTCTTGCCTGTGATGGACACACCACTGGCTCAGAACTAAGTGGTCATTGTGGGCCTCCAAGACAAATGTGAATTTAAGTATCCTGGCTCTCTTCCTCCTTTAAATGACATGTTTCTTTTGTTTATTTCCAAAGCACCTATGAGTCTGCTCATTCTCAATTCCCTTCAACCCTGGAGAACACCTCTGTTAGTTGCGATGATTGACATGGTGGGTTGAGCTCGCTCCTCACTCCTGAGTTTTCTCAGCTTGTTCATCATTTCCTTTTCATGTGACGGCTGGTTCATGTCACCATTTATGGTCGAATTGAGAATGGGCAGTAGAGCGGGGGACACATTGCACATCAGTGTGACCTTGACATGACCTTCAGTAGAAGAGGCTATAGTTCAACCCACTGACCTTCCTCTCATAAATACTTTACCTCATTAACCTCTATCCTTCAGAAAAGGCCCAGGAAACCGTGGAGTTGCCACTCCCTGAACTTACACACAGAAGTTTTTCCAAGTGGCCAAAGGGGTGGACTGTAAAAAAAAAAAGGCTGTGCTGCATCTTAGAACGCATCTCAGAATTAAAGCTTTATTCTTCCAGGTGTGGGCAGCATGGCCATCCGACAGCCCTCAGCCTCAACCTTCATATAGCCTATTCCTCAGCGAAAGGAGGCTGCTTCACCCAAGGTCTATGGGGAGTGTGACTGACCGACAGCCACTTGCATCCACCACTGCGTTGGCACTGAGATTGCTCCTGGGCTGCTCCCAGCCACCGACTGAGCACAGCCAGACACCTGTGCATGCTGCTTCCTGGGCCCCACAATGACAATGATGACCTGGGTCAGTTCCACCTGCCAGGGTGGTAACTCCTCTTCTTGGCATGAAAGCACTGAAATTTCAGGCAGCATCATGTTTGGAAGGTCATTAAGACGTTTGCCCTGTCTCTAGAAAAGTTAGCCTTTCAAGAGTCAAGGCTTCTACATCTACACAATTTGTACTTGCAGAGACCAGAAGCACACACTCCCCAAGTCGTTCCCTGCGAGTTATGTTAGGTGGGGTCAATTAACTTCCAATGCTTGCTTTCTGGACCCGTGTATTTCGAACACCGGGGATACGGGACACTGTAACCTTTCGTTGGCTTACTGTGTATCTGACATCCTTCAGGTTATGTAGCTGTTATTTCCTGTGTATTCCAGTGCCTGCATTAATTATATTTATTCTCTTTGAAATTAGACACGTTCCCATAGTTTCCACTAAAAACATTTTTAGAACACTATCCAAATCTCCATACTCCCTTTAGGCAATGTTTTAATCTCTCTTTTCTCCTTCCATGAAAATCTTTACAGTTGGTTGACATTTGCCACCCGTATTTCCTCTACACGCACACTTTACTGACTCCACCTGGGCTATTACTGCCCTGTTCCTCTATTTGGTGGTAATAAATGAAGTCCTATTATCAATAAAGGCTCCCGAGTCACCAGCAAACGTCAGAGGTTATTTCCCCCTCCCAATTTGGGTAGTGCTTTCAACAGAACAAAACTACTGTTTGCTTTTCTTCCGAAAGAACATCTCTGGAGTGAAATGATGATTGACAGGGGTGGGGGGGAGGGGCAAATGGGAAGACAATGTCAAACCATGCAGGATTTTAGTGATGCAAAATAAATAAGTCCTGGAGATCTCCTACACAGCTTAGTGTCTCTAGCCAATAATCATGTATGGAATACTAAAAAATGGCTAAAATGGGCATTTTATGTTAAATGTTATTATCATGCATTAAAATAATACGGAATTTTGGAGGAAATTTTGGGAGGTGATTGATATCTCTTTGGCCTTGATGGTGGTGATGGTTTCATGGATGTATCCTTACCCCCAAACTCATCAAGTTGGATACAGTAAATATGTACAGCTTCATACACATCAATCATACACCCATAAATTGATTAAAAAATTAAGGGCTGAAATTTAAGACGAAAAAAATGTCTTTGCTTCCATAATATCATGGACACCAAGAGATGCGAAAAATCTCCAAACTTTCTTCAACGGTGACACCTCACAAAGCGATGATGCCTGAGTTTGATCGCTTGTAGAAATTAAACTTTCCTTTAGCGGAACCTTTGTGATTTTAAATTAAACCAAAGGAAGAAGAGTTTCTCCCTTGAGGAAATAAATAAGCCCATCCTCCCCTACCGCTCTGTAGACACAAAATTGACTAGAAACATTGCATTCTCCGGTCGACCTTGTATCCCAAGGGAGAGCTGAATTGTTTGAAGAGCAGAGAAACAATATTACAATTCATTTAATGAGGTGCTCTGGGAATTCAACTCTTGAGACAATAGAAACTTTAAGCATGCCCCTCTGCCCCTCACCCGTAATTTTCTGATGACGGCGTACCTGAAAACCAAATTAGGCTTCCCAAGGACAAGCTGTGGAGAGGAGAAGTCTTCAGTGATAACCATCGGATAGAGTTGGCGTGATCAGTGAGGTCGGGTAGGGTAAGAAGGAAAAGAAGAAAGCATGCACTGGGCTTTATCTGTAGAATAATGAGTGTGGGACAGTCCTATATTTATTTAATCTATTCAGGTGAAGTCCTTGTGCTTTGAAGGTAATTTAGTTTCCACTGAGACTCATCCTTGCCATCTCTCATTCTTGTTCCTTTTCTTCCTTTCTGGAATCTAGAATCTCTTTCCAGTAAGAGCTAGAAATGGCCATTTCTCAATACAACATTCTCTGGACAGTCCTTGTATCTTATCTGCCATCTCTCAAATACTACAGGTTCCTGTTAGAGGGTCCTGAATCCAATCACTTATTCATCAGCTACTCACTGAAGATCTATTACGCACAAGGCGTTGTCTATTTTTAATTTATAGTTACCCACTTGCTTTTGCCGGCATATCTGACTTACTGAAATCACCGAATAATTCTATATTGTTATTGCTGTTGTTGTCATTATTTTTTTCCTGTTGGTGTCCATAATATAATCATTTCTAACATCTGGTAATCAAGATCATTTCATTTTTCTATTTTACCAATCTCTTCAAATATGCCATGGCCTACTTATGCATTTAACACAAAAGGTGTAGCATTTTAATACAGTGACAGCCATGCAAGAAAAAAAAAATTCTTTTTCCTTGGGATGACAGTGTTTCATTATGAAAATAGAATAAAAACTTCAGAAGCAAAATGATCCTTTTTAATTGAATGAAAAACTCATTTTTTTGTATCATTTCCTGCATTTTTTCCATAAAAAACTGATACAAAAACTTGAAAAGGAGTCATGTATAATGTAACGTGAAAACTTGAAAAATAGTTTGTAAGGGTAAAGTGTTTTCCTGGACTTGTCGGGCTTAAGTATAATTGAAAGGTGAACATAAATAGAAAAACGAAATTTACTGACTTCTATTCATGTAATCTCGTTTTTAGAATTAAATTGTCACTATTAATTGTAACAATAAGAACATCAACAAGTAAGATTTTCAGGAACCCACTACAGGGTTTCGCCCGGATTTTGCTTCATGAGTTAAATATAACTCACATGGCAGTTAATATGTTGACGTAGAAAATCCTGTTGGCTGTGGTTGTCAAGCAACCATTCTTTCCAGGGTTAGCATGTTATCCTTGTTTTTTGTGTGTGTCTAGAGAGTCTCTACCTGGGCTGCTTACCGGAGTAACATTTATTAATTTCCTTAAATACATTTTCTTGCATTGCAATTATAATTAAGATTTCTCTTTCTCAATATGTGTTTGTGACCATCTATGTTAACCTCCATCCTAACTTGAAACCACTTTCCCATTCCTAGACTAGGCATTCCTTATTCATCATGTAATATTCTTTTAAAATAGACATGAATCTATTTTATTTAAACTGACTCTTCAATTTCGAGTCTATATCCAGGCATGGGGTGAGCTTGAAGATGTCTTTTTTGTGTGTTATTGTTGTCACTTTTCATCTCAATAGTTACGAAACATCCAATATTTGTGTTTGTTGAGCACCTACTATGTGACAGGCACCACGTACATGCCTGGAAAGAAAAATAAGGAGACAAAACAGTCACATCTCAGACCCACAAGTAAACGTAAAATTACCAACAGGAGATGCACATCAAGAGTGAGCACAGGTTGCTCTGTTGTGGGGCTCACAGACTCTGTCCCTCCTGACTCTCATTCTCTGCTCTCCGTGTCACTGGTCCCTCAAATCCCCGTTACAAAGCTCGCAGAGCCATCTGCAGTCTAGCATTTTGTTCTCAAACCCTAGGCACTTTATTCTTTCTTACTTTCCCTGATGAACACTGACCCGTCCTTCCTCTCTCAGTTCAAATATTCCTATTTTACGGAAGAAATCCCACCTATGCAACTTCCCAGACTCCATCGTTCCTCTAGGATTTACTTTTCTATCTTTAATTTACTAAACTTCTCTAGGCCTTAGTAATACAGAGCTTTTTTCCATCCTGGAGAACATACACATTTATTTTCGAAATTCAAATTTGGCTTTGGATTTTTCTAGGATGACTTGATTTGTGTACGTTTTGAGTACGTTGAATCAAATCCATCCGTTGTAGATGTGGATGATTAATTCTGTTGATTTTAATACAATACGTCCATTCTTGAGAGCATGTACACATGGGCACACACTTTTACACATGCCGTGTATTTGATTTTAATGGTTGCATGCTTTGTTTTCTCCGTTTGTGTGTGTAGTTCACTTCCTAGTCCTCATCTTAGAGGAATTCACCTGGCAGGCATGCTCTGAAAGAAGGAGGCGTAAGAATCTTCGCTAATCAGAAGTCCTGTATGGCAGTCAAAAGAGGTAACAGACCTGATGTATTTATAATGGTCAGAATTCCATCCCCGAGGGCTGCCCCATTTAATCGAGATATTGATAAATGGCAGGCATGCAAGACTGATGTAGTGTGATACTAATAACAGAAGATCACATTTATGAAATATCTATTGCACGTCACAGCGACCACAGTAGGAAAATGAATCCATCATCTCACTTAATTACACTCTTTGGTCCAGGCAGAGAATATTTACTATTCCTACTGTAGAGATGAGACATCTGCAGCTAAGTGTTTAAATCACTTTCTCAAGGCCACGCAGTAGTAAATTGGTGGGTCAAAGTTCTAGTCCAGGATGTCTGTTAAGAAAACATTTTCTAAATCGCAGATGTATGCCGTACCTTGGGAGAGCTATCGATCCAATATCATTATCCCGAAAGGTGGACATTCACAATAATAATCACGATAACAGCCGTTATTTATCGAGGCTCTTATTGTTCATGAAGACATTTTTTTTTTACTTTGCAAACGACGTGATATTGACAACCACACTTTCTGAAAACAAATTAAGGCACTGAAAGTTAAGTGTCCCAACACTGGCTAGTGTCCTAACAGAGAAGAAACACTGTTAGAGTTGAAAACCCATGGATTAATCACTATTGCAGAGCTAGGAGAACGAAGTAAGGTGATTACCAAGAGAAGGTGTGGCCTGTCTTCAATAGTTTAGAAGGGTCGTATCAAAAAAGGAATTAGTTAATGTCCATGGATCGAAATAGGAGAATCATAACTAGTAAATAGATGATAAAATAGATGTATTTTAAATTAAAAGGAGTATAAATAAGCCTACACATTTCCATTTGCCTAATTCACTACTCTCCCTAGTAAAAGTAAAGACCTTCCCTCCAAGCGTGATATTGTAAAATAGTAAGCAGCTGAGGCGCCAGTTGGCTAATCTCTGAACATTGCTTTTGCTTCCTTCCCCAGCTGCATGGAGGCAAAAAACCACACAGAATTCTCAGAATTTCTCCTCTTGAGTCTCTCAGATGATCCTGACATGCAGCCCCTTCTCTTCGGACTGTTCCTGTCCATGTACCTGGTCACGGTGTTCGGGAACCTGCTCATCATCCTGGCCGTCAGCTCCGACGCCCACCTCCACACCCCCATGTACTTCTTCCTCTCCAACCTGTCCTTTGTTGACATCTGTTTCACCTCCACCACCGTCCCCAAGATGATCGTGGACATCCTAGCTCACAGCAGAGTCATCTCCTATGGGGGCTGCCTGACACAGATGTCTCTTGCTCTGCTTTTTGTTTGTGTGGATGACATGCTTCTGACCGTGATGGCCTATGACCGGTTTGTGGCCATCTGTCACCCCCTGCACTACACGGTCATCATGAAGCCCCGCCACTGTGCCCTCCTGGTACTGATGTCTTGGTGCGTCATTTCCCTGGCTACGCTGGTTCACCTTCTACTGACAATGCGACTGACCTTCTCTATAGGCACAGAAATCCCACATTTCTTCTGTGACCTGCCTCAGCTCCTCAAGGTGACCTCCTCTGACACCTTCATCAATGACATCTACTTGTACGTGTCGACTGTGTTGCTGGGTGTGTTTCCCGTCACAGGGATCCTCTTCTCTTACTCTAAGATTGTCTCCTCCTTAATGAGGATGATGTCCTCCACTGCAAGCAAGTACAAAGCATTTTCCACCTGTGGGTCTCACCTCTGCGTGGTCTGCTTGTTCTACGGAACAGGACTTGGGGTCTACCTCAGTTCTGCTGTGACCCCTTCTTCCCAGAGCAGCGCCATTGCCTCGATGATATACACGGTGGTCACCCCCTTGCTGAACCCCTTCATCTACAGCCTGAGGAACAAGGACATGAAGATGGCCCTGGGAAGACTCCTCAGTAGAGCAGCCTCTTGACCATGACAAACTTCATTTTTCTATTCCCAAAGCAACCATAACTTGGCTTTGGGATATTTTCTATGTTTCCCCTCAACAACCCTTCTCCCAGTGATTTGCAAATGTGCTCCCCTATACATGGTCCTTAAATTTCCATCTTTAGACAGTTTTCTTAGAGCCACTCCTGAGATTTCTAACCTGACTCTTAAGGCACTTTTCCTACCATGTGTTGATGTGGTTTCCTCCAAAACTATCCTCTTTCATCTTACTATTCTTCACCCCAATTCTGTTCTGCTCCTTTTATTTGTGGAAGAAATGGAGGAAAAATCATGCAATAGTCGAATCCAAGTTCTTTTTTTTCTTTTCTTTTTACTCGAGACAGAGTATCACTCTGTCTCCCTGGGTAGAGTGCAGTGGCATCATCGTAGCTCGCTGAAACCTCCAACTCCAGGACTCAACTGATCCTCCTGCCTCAGCCACCCCAGTAGCTGGAAATGCAGGTGTGTGCCATAATGCCCAGCTAATTTTTCCACTTTTAGTAGAGATGAGGTCTCGCTCTTGCTCAGGCTGATCTTGAACTCCTGAGCTCAAGTGACCCTCCTGCCTCGGCCTCTCAAAGTGCTGGGATTACAGGCGTGAGCCACCGCACCCAACTCTTTGCAACTTTTAAACACATGAATAGATTTTATTTCTTTTTCCATGCTGTTACATGGAAAAGAAGACTTAGGATGCTGTATTTAAGGATAGTATGATATTCTACATCAGGACGAGCAAAACTTTTTTTTTGAAGGGCCCAGAGAGTAAATATTTTAGGCTTTACAGATTATATGGTCCCTCTTGTAACTACTCAATTCTGCTGCCATAGCAGGAAAGCAGCCGGAGACAACATGGAAATGAACAGGCACGTCTCTGTGCTAATAAAACTTTATCTACAAAAACAGGTGACAGGCCGATGCTTGTTCTAAGGCAGTGGTCCCCAACCTTTTTGGCACCAGGGACTGTTTTCATGGAAGACAATTTTTCCAGGGACCGGGGAGTGGGAGGGGGATGTTTTGGGGATGATTCAAACGCATTACATTTATTGCGCACTTTATTTCTATTATTGTTACCTCGTAATATATAAGGAAATAATTATACAACTCACCATAGGTTGGGGACAGGAGTCTAAGGCATGACCGTTCTTTAGTATTTACTTACCTCCTCCCCTGCTGATGGACGCTTGGCATGACTTTTCTTTCCTTTTTCCCTTTCAAGTGATGCTACTGAAGATACAAACAAAGATTCTAGGGATGTCAGAGGTATAAGGTGGGAGGAGGTTGCATCCCTGAGTCAGCGTCCATCCACCAGGAGCACTTGTCTGACAGGTGTGGAGACTGAGGGCTGGACGGAGGCTGTCACATACGTGAGCAATCAAGATCGAAAATGTTGGGGTTCATCTGATGCAAGAGCTAGTATTATCCTAACCCAGTGGTTCTCAACTGGGAGCGATTTTGCCTCCCAGGGGGCACTTGGCAATGGTGGTGGTGGGGGAACTGCTACTGGTACCCGGTGGGTAGAGGTGAGAGATACTGTTCTGTCTTCCGATGCACAGGATGGCTTCTATA
>NW_012147964.1:214426-272498 GCF_000956105.1 Propithecus coquereli
TGGCTTGAGAAGCCCAGGAGTTGGAGGTTGCTGTGAGCTAGGCTGACGCCACGGCACTCTAGCCCGGGCAACAGAGGGAGACTCTGTCTCAAAATAAATAAATAAATAAATAAAATTGCACCACCGGCAACCTCTGTCTCTGTTTTATTTTTCTCCACAGTGTACATCCCAGTCTGAGGGACTTTGCATGTAGCTCTTTATTTTGTTTATTGTGTTTATTCCTTCAAAGCTGCATGACAAAAGGGAGTTTTTTTAAAAAAAATATATCGACAAATAAAAATTGCATATATTGATCGTGTGCAATGTGATGTTTTGAAACATGTATAGCGGGATGGCTAAATCAAGCTAATTGACAATATGCGTGACCATATATTCTTATTTTTTTGGTGGTGAGAACATTGCAAATCTACTCTCTTGGCAATTTGCAAGGATACGTTACATTGTTATTAACTATAGTCAACAGGTTATACAATAGATCTCTTAAAGTCATTCCTCCTGACTGAAATTTTAGAGCCTTGGACCAACTTCTCAGTTCTCCAATCTCCCAGCCTCTGAGACCCACCATTGTAATCTCTGCTTCTATGAGTTGGACATTTTTAGGTGCCACATGTGAGTGAGATAATTTTGCATTTGTCTTTCTGTGCCTGGCTAATTTCACTTCACATAATGTCCTCCACGTCCATCCATGTTGCAAAGGGCAGGATTTCCTTTTTTTATAAGGCTAAATAGTATTGCATCGTGCATGCGGACCATACTTCTTTGTCCACCCACCTGGTGATGGGCACTTAGGTCGATTCTGTACCTTGGCCATTGTGAATAATGCTGCCATGAATACAGAGGTGCAGATATCTCTTTGACACACTGATTTCACTTCCTTTGGATACATACCCCACAGAGGGACTGCTGGGTCGTACAATATAGTTCTAGTATTATTTTTTTGAGACACCTCCATACTGTGTTTCATATGGCTGTATTGAGAAAAGGGAAGTTTTGATGGCTTTGTTCACCTTTAGATGCCCAGTCCCGGCACACAGTAGGTGCTCAATGTTTGCAGAAGGAATGTACAAGGTAAGTGCCATTTTAAAGATGAGGGAAGGGAGGGCTAAAGAAGTGAAGTGACTTGCTCGGGATCGCACTCAAAATAAGAGGCACAGCATTCTTGGAAGTGGTGCTGCGGGTGTCTACCCAAGGTCACTGCCCAGCTCTGGGGGCTCATGGCTGCCCTTGGGCTCTGGAGTGGCTCTCTCATAGGTGAGCCAGCGTGTCTGGAGGTCCCCCCGCCACCTGCCTCATCTGGCCCGTAGACAATGACTGTCCAAAGCCCACCTCCCTTCCACGGAGGCACGACAAACCCTGAGCTGTGACACACACTCCAGAGCTGCCCAGGAGGTCGGGCTGAGGCCAAGCTGGGACTTCACTCGAAATCACTCTCTTGTGTCTTTTTTTTCCTTCCCTATCCTGCCTCCTCCATTCCCTCCCCGGCTTCTCCCGGGAGCTCCTCGTTAATAAACCCTTGCATCCAAATCCTTGGCTTGGGATCTTCTTTTGGGAGGAGCCAATCTATGATACCACTGAATTCAGAGCAGGGTATGCAGTAGGTGATCGATGAATGCAGGTGTTGCTGATTCGGGGGCAAAGCCAAATTCTCCCTCCACAGGGGCGTCCCGTGGCTCAGGGATGCCTCCATCTCCCTTTGAATTCCCTCGGACAGGTCCCTCTTCCTCTGTCCCGCAAGGAGAACATTTCTGCAGAATCAACTGTGGATTTTAAACCAGAGCACAGTTTCTAGAAGTCAATTCTTGCTCACCCTTCATTTCCTTCCCTGCGGCCCTCAAAGGGAGTTTATCAAGTTTTCAGCTGATAATTGCCATTCAAAGTATCCAAAGAGGTAAAAAGTGCCACCCAGGCTTGTGAGATTTCCGTGCAAGTCCAGACTTTCCATCACACACTTACCAGCGCTTGGAGTAGCTACCACAGAGTGTCTGGAACCCGTCCAAGTGGGGGCATTGTGAATAGCCGGGGAAACACCTTCGTCTTGCGTGTGTCTGGCCCCTTAAAGATCGGTTGCATCCTAATTTGGAGAGGTCTGTTGGCTGGATGGAATTTGAAATGCCCGGCTGTTCGCCACAAATCCGTGACCCTTCGTTGTGTCCCGTGAAAGGTCTGGCACAGAATTAAAATCTCTAACCTTGTCGTGGTCAGGATGTTTATTGCTTTGATTCTAGTCGAGCTACTTTGTAATTAGACACAGATGTCTTCAACGCTGCAGGTTTTTACATCGGATATGGTGGGCAGCTTTTACAGAATTACGACTGCCTGACTGAGAGCTACAAAATGGTAAATTCCTACCCACCAGCTCCAGGAGGGAACGGCAAGTGGCATCAGAGTGTTGGGCTGTCCCAGACTGGCCTGAACAATTGTGTCCTTAAACTCCTGAATGCCTGGTATGAAACATACACTATGAAAGTATTGGTTAAGGAAAACAAAATCAAACTTGAAAAAGTGCTCTATATAGGCTAACTCTTTTGTTTTCCCTCCAAAATTTATATGTTAAAACCTAATCCCCAAGGCGATGACATTTGGAGATGGGGCCTTTGGGTCGCAGGCGGAGCCCTTGTGAACGGAATTAGTGTTCTTAGAAAAACAGACCCCAAGATCTCCCTCACCTCGCTCCTTCCGAGTGGTAAGGATGCAGCAAAAACAAAGCAGTTTATGAACCAGGAAGTGGGCTCACCAGACACCTGAATCTGCTGGCATCTTGATCTTGGACTTCACCGTCTCCAAACCGTGAGAAATAAATTTGTGTGGTTTATAAACCGCCCGGTCTATGTTATTTTGTTAGAGCGGCCCCAATGAACTAAGGTAGAAAGCAAGGTGCAATCCTTGATTCTACACCTTACCTAACGCTGATCAGATGAAGTCCATGGGCAATTTTATTTTGTCCACACTATTCATCCATTCAACTGAGTTGTATCAAACTCTTACTATGTGCCAGGCACCAGGAGGACAGCTATGAATTAAACAAATTAAATTAAACAAATACTCGCTCTCACGAATCTCACATCTTAGTGGTGGGGGAGACAAAAAAAAAAAAAGAAACAAATAGACAAACATTCTTCAGAGTAATAAATACCACGAGAAAAGAAAACAATGTAACATATTAGAGATTGACCAGGGTGATGGGTATGGTAGGCAGAAGGATGGTCCCCCTAAAATCTCTGGAGTCTGTGAATATGTCACCTTACACGGCAAAAGGCAGTTTGCAGATGGGATCGAGTTAAGGACTTGAGAGAGGAGGTCATCCTAGATCATCCATGTGGCCTAATGTCATTACAGGGTCCTCCCACGAGGGGGCAGGAGGGTCGGAGGCAAAGAGACTGGAAGACACTGCGCTGCTGGCTCTGAGGGTGGGGGAAGGGCCCCTGAGCGGAGGGATGCAGTGGCCTCTAGATGCTGGAAAAGGCGGGAGACGGGTTGTCCCCTTGAACCCCCAGGAGGGACCAGCTCTGCCACACCTTGATTTTAGACCCATGTTGGTCTTCTAGTGGCTCCCTGTTGCTTTCAGGTTAAAATAATAAATAAAAAAAAAAAGCAAATCTTAACATGGCATATTAGAAGTCCTGCACCTTCTAGAGTTGATTCTTGAACCATGCAGGGATTATGGGTACCGACCCCCACACAGTTAGAAATCTGCATATAACAATTTAATTTAATTTATTTATTTGTTTTGAGTCAGAGTCTTGCTCTGTCACCCAGGGTAGAGTGGCATCGTTGTAGCTCACAGCAACCTCAAACTTCTGTGCTCGAGCGATCCTCCTGCCTCAGCTTCCTGGGTAGCTGGGACTATAGGTGCTTGCGAGGAAGCCCAGCTAATTTTTTCTAATTTTAGTAGAGACGGGTCTTGCTCTTGCGCAGGCTGGTGTTGAACTCCTGAGCTCAAGCAATCCTCCCACTTCGGCCTCCCAGAGTGCTAGGATTACAGACATGAGCCACTGCACCCAGTCTTTTATTTAATTTTTTTTCTATTTTTGCAGCTGCTAGAATGGGATGCATACAGCTTTTGACTCTCCCAAAACTTAACTACTAATAGCCTACTGTCGACTGCAATCCTTACCAAGAACGTAAGCAATCAATCAACACGTTTTGTATGTTGTGTGTATTATATACTGTATTCTTAACAGTAAAGTTAGCTAGAGAAAAGAAAACATTATTAAGAAAATCATAAGGAAGAGAAAATACATTCACAGTCCTGCATTTATCAATATCACAAGTTTATGTCGCCTGTTTACCAAACGAATCAGAAGTCTGAAATGCACGATTGCAGCTACAGACCTCAATCTACAGTACGTATCAAGCAATTCAACTTTTTCTTGTAATGTCATGATTTTTCTCTGCTTCTTGGGAGCACTTCCAACATCACTAGCGACAGTCCCATATAGGTCCCGTGGTGTTATTCAGGGTTTACGGTATTGCACAAAACAGGATGAAAAATACACGAGAACCACAGGAGATTACTTTTTTTACCGCAATATGCAATTTCCTAGAGAGACAAACTGCTCACGGGGAGACGATGAGGGTCACGTGGCATTTCAAGCAGGTACTGCCAACATTTGAGCTCACCACAATAGCAACAGTAGGTGGCTACAAAATTATTATAGTAGTCCGTATAAACTACAGTTAATTTCATGCAGTTATGATTTAATACGGCATCTTTATGTTTGTTCACATTTCTCTTGATTAGGAATGGCATTATGTATTTTTTCTTTCCAAAGGAAAAATTTTGTAATGAATATTTTATAATACCTTTATAAATACCTTTATAAATAGAGGCACATTTTTTGGCTACAATTTCCCATTTTCCCTATGTATGGCCACTTTTGGGACACTTTGTAGATCTGTGTATGTTGTATGGTAGCAAATGATACACTAGACTAGTATCTACATATATTTTAGGCATTCATGACATACCTAAGATTTTCTTAATTTTTTTCTCTATTTCTAGGCTACGTGGCTCATCTTTGGGTTTTTTAAAATTGTCGCAAACCTCCAAAATCTTTTGCAATATATTTATTGAAAAAATCTGCATATAAATGGACCTGCATGCTTCACACCTGTGTTGTTCAAGGGTCAATTATATTTCTTGCCCACAGCTCCAGTTTCTTCTCTTACCTTGCTACGGCTACAGTGCATGGTTCAGTTGCAAGAATGCAAGCCCAGTGTCCTCTGGGCCTTTGCACATGCTGTTCCCTCTACCTGAAACACTTTCAGGAGGCTTCCCTTGACTAGCTTCTCCTCTTGTTTAGATTTCAGGGCAAAATCACCTCCTCAGCCAATCTTTCCCTATCCACACCCAACCCTCCCAACTCTTAACACACGATTATCGCATGGCTTTCTCTCCCACAAACTTGTGAGCTCTACAAGGAAATGGATTACGCTCGATTTGCTTACTGCAAATCCCTTATTACTGATGGCTTATTGATTCTTCCATTCATCAAATATTTAGTAACCAACAGATATGTCAAGCACCGGGTTTAAACAGTGAACAAGACTAAAGAGATTTCTGCCTCCTGGGGAGGGCAGAAGATACACAAAATAATAAATAAGAATTTCTGGTATAGAGATAGGCATGTTACGAAAAAAGATGGCCAAGTGTGGTGGCCCCAGCCTGCATGGGAGGCTGAGGTGGGAGGATCGCTTGAGGCCAGGAGTTCCAGACCAGCCTGGGCAACATAGTGAGACCCTGTCTCTGCAAACTATTTTAAAAATTAGCCAGGCATGGTGGCACATACCTGTAGTCCCAGCTACTCGGGAGGCTGAGGCAGGAGGATCCTTTGAGCCCAGGCATTGGGGCTGCAGTGAGATATGATGACGCCACTGCACTCCAGCCTGGGTGACAGACGAAGACGCTGTCATTCATAAATAAATAAATAGAGAAAGAAAATTACAGGGGAAGGGAACAAGGAATTGGGGGAGGATTTGCGAAGTGTGGCCGGGGAAGGCTCATAGGCACCGAGAGGTGAAGCCAGGCTCAAGTGTTACATACAGGCAGGGGGAACAGCAAGAATAGGTTCTTGCGTGTTGGAGAACAGTGGGCCCAGCTCCGGGCAAACTTATTTAATAAATAGAGGAAGAATGAATGCCTTGGGCTAGGGCTGTGCTGGGTGCTTTCCCAAATTTTATGTCCTGCTCACTTTCCCAAATCTGCCATGCAGGTATCCTGAAACCCATTCTATAGGCGAGGCAGACCCAGAGAGATAGTAAAGCCACCGGTCCAAGACCACACAGGAAGTGAGGGGTGCTGACTTTCCTGCACTGAAGGCGCCCCCCCCCCCCGCCTCCCCTACAGTAAGGGGAGGTTGCCCGTTGTCATGCGGTGTTCGTGAACGACATTGCCAGACATTCAAACACATAGGGACTGGTCTGCGCATTGAAAATCGGGTGTGGCCACCTGCGCCCTAGCCAAGGTTTCTAGCGCCTGGTTTGCTCTTTTAGGATTTTCGGCACAAATCCCCAGATGTCATTTCTCCACCTAGAAGCACAGGCCGAGCCGAGGGGCCCTCCTGGCCAGCCGCAGCGCGCGGGCACGTGGCGGTCCCCAGGGGCCCGGTGTGGGTCACGCCGCTGGGCGGCGGCGCTGGCGGGGCGGGACCTCTGGGGCGCCCGCGAGCTCTAGGACGAGTGTCGCTGGCTGGGCCCCGACTAGGGTGAGGCAAGTGAGGCACTAACTCGCTCGGGCTGCAGAATTTAAGGGAGTGCCAAAAAAACCGATTCACCGAGATCAATAATATTTTAATGCAATATTTAAAATAAATAAAAATGAATCCCACCCCCTCCCCGGCCCCCAAAGCCTGTGATGAACAAAATAGCAAAATGGTAGAGAAAGACAGGATCTGTCTCGCAGCGGCGGGCACGCGGGGCGACCCCAGGGTCTGAGGCTGGCGCTTGGGGCGGGAGGGCATCTGGGGCGCCCCCTCGGTCAGGGCGCGCACGGGGGCCCCCAGCGCGGGGCCGGCTCCGGGAGGCGGGCGGGGCGGGGCCGGGTGGCACCTCCCTCTGCCCGTTTTTCCCTCCCTCTCCCGGGCCTCTCCCGGGTGCCGAGTCCCTTCCGAGGCTAGATCCGCGCCACCTTTTTCTGCGACCCGCCCGGGGCCCAGCTGACGGGCCGCGTTGTTTACGGGCCCGAGCAGCCCTGGCTCCCGCCGCCCGCCCGCCACCCGCCACCCGCCAGCCCAGGTGCCCGCCCGCCCGTCAGCGCGTCCGTCCGCGCGCGCGTCCCTCTGTCCGGGAGTCCGCAGATCGCGCCCCAGAGCGCGCACCGCCGAGAGCTGGGAGGCCAGGGCGCAGCGCGGAGCTCCGGCTCCTGAGATCGCCGGACGGGGCCCGGGCCGCGGTGGCCAGGGGTCGGGGCCACCACCGCCCGGCCTAGGCTCCGTATCTGCAGCGGCAGAGGCCGCGCGCCCTTCGCGGGGCTGTCTCCAGGGTCCTCCCGGGCGGGGGCTGCAGCCGGCGGGCCGCGGGCGTGGAAGAGAAGGACGCGCGGCCCCCAGCGCCTCTCGGGTGGCCGCCTCGGAGCATGACCCCCGCGGGCGGGCGCCGCGCGCTCTGATCCGCGGGGACCCCGCGCTCCCACAGCCATGCGCGCCGGGGGCCGGTGGGGGGCGGCGGCCGCGCCGCTGCTGGTGGCCGTGGCCGCGCTGCTGGTGGGCGCCGCGGGCCACCTGTACCCCGGAGAGGGTGAGTCTGGGGGCGCGGGAGCGAGCGGGGAGCACCGATGTGGGGAGGGGACCCCTCCGCCAACATGGAGCCCTCCCGGGGGAGGGGGGGCGGTGGCCGGGACAGTTGCTTGGGCCCCGCGGGGGCCGGGAAGCCGCTGACCTTGGCCTTTGCCCGCCCGGCCTCGCGGCTCCGCGCCGTGTGTGCCGGATCCGAGCCCGAGGAACCTTGCCCCAGTGGCCGCCCCGCCTCGGGCGCCTCTCCCGGCTTTGCCTGCGACCCGTGCCGGGCCCCCTCCAAGCCCAGCTCACCCCGGAGACGCGACACGCGTCCTCTCTGGGTCGCCTCGGGGAAGTGAGGTCACTGGGTCCGGACAGCCAAGCGTCCGAGCGCGTACCGTTTGGAGCCAAAGCCCCGAGTGCCCCAGTCGTGGGTGCCGCTGCCCGGGGTGGGGAACCGTGGAAACCCCTCTACCCTGCTTCCTTGGATCTAGGCCCGTGGCCACCCAGGGCTCTAGGTCCATGGTTACCGCTTCGTGGCTCTGTTTCCAGACGTCCGGAGGCAAACCCTAAAGCCTTGGCAACAGCAGCAATCGTAGTGGCAGTGTTTAAAATCATGATAGTTGTAGTTAGCATCACCCATATGCCACAGGCTGGTCCATCTTACCTCTTTGGATGGTCATAGTGGCCACTGCAAGCTGATACTGTGGCGCACCCATTTCACAGAGGAATAAACTGAGGCACAGGCAGGACACATAACTCACTTGCCCTAAAGTCAGTGCCGGAGTGAGGACTTGAACCTCTCTGTGCTAGTTCCACCCAAGGCTCTAGACGGCTGCCTCTTGTTTCAGTCTCCCTGGACCCTTCCCGCCCCTCAGCTCTGCCCTTCATGAAGGAGTCTCTGATCTTTGAGTGACCCATTGACCCCATGGGTGCTTCTCCTTGGTGTCCCTGTGCGAATAGCATCTTCCTTGCGCTTGACAGCTGGCATCTTTCTGGTTGGGAGGTGAAGATAGAAGCATCGCTTGAGAGAACATTGCTTGAGTTTCCTACCATGGGGTCTGAGGGTCTGCTTAAAAAATATCCATTAGGCTACTGCTTCCGATTTTTCCATAAAAGGAAATCGATGGTGAGGAGGAGGGGGTCAAGGAGGGAAGAAATTGAAGTTCCTAAATTTGCGGATGGAGGAGGTGCATGAGAAGGCAGAGTCTCTGGAGTGGATCCAGGGCTTGGTGGAGTGGCTCTGTCAATTACACCATGTCTAGAAGTCTCCCTGGGTGCCTGGTATACAGTAGGTGCTCAGTGAAGGGTGGCCGTTAGTTTGGGTTCTTGTTAAGAAAATCCAGGACGAGTTATTTAGACGTATGCGGGGGTTTGTGTATGCGTGTGTGTCTGTGTGTGCGCGCGCGCGCATGGTTTTTCCCTCTTCTGTTCCTTGTAGCTTTGGAATTGTGGATGAGAGTCTGGGCTTTTGGGGTCAGCAAATGGATTTACCATGCCTTTGCACGCATACTGTTTCCACAAGGACAGGGGCTTATTTTTTTTTAACTAATTTTTAATTTTTTAATTTTTTGTTCACCGCTACATTTCTAGAGTCTAGAACAGTGCTTGGCATATAGAAGATGTTAAGGAAATATTTATTCCTGAGTGGGGCACAGGTGGTGGAGACCCTGGCCTCTTTATCCCCTTAAGGAGCTCCTTATTCTCCGGATAATACCTTACTAAGGATAAAGGGTTTTGCATATATAATCTCAGTTAATCCACTCTTCAGCCCTAAGAGGGAGGGTTTGTCACCCTGTTTTGCAGAGGAGGAAACTTGACTAGGTTATAGAGCCAGCAGGCAGCAGAGCTGGGATTCGAACCCTAGCTAGTTTGTCCCCGGAGCCTTGGTCTCCTAACAAATAGCTGTTCTTTGGGGTCTGAGCCTCCCTACCCCTGCTTGGGGTAATGGTTAACAAAAATCCTATCAAATAAATGAGATGTGATGCCTCTCTAAGGCTTGGAACTTTCCAGATCATTAATCTCTTAACGTCAGCCAATACAGCATTTTGATTGGGGTTGGGGTTGGGTGGGTGAAAGGAAATCAGTGGGAATTTCTTTTAAGGGAGGAAGGACTCCTTTTTTGGAGACGTCATAGTGGGTTGGGCCACCCCAATTCATTCACTGGAGTCTTCATGGCCATCCTGAGCTGGTCAAGGGCTTCTCCTCTCCATCTCCCTCTGGATCGGCCAGCTCTGTTGCGAAATTGCTTGCAGGCATTGCAAAGTCAGAGAATGAAGGCATCGTGGGATTAATTAAAACAGGAACCCACAGAGCTTTGGGGGGCTGAGTCTAGCGGGTCAGCTCACTGAGGCATGAGACCCTCATTTCCAGGTCCCTCTCATTTCTTATGTCACCTTCCTGCAGTTGTTCCTAATCTTCACCTCTCTCCTGGAGATCTGCTTCTTGTCCCTTCCCTACTCATTTATAGAGACCACAGTATGAGCCCCGCCCCGGGGTCTCCACCCTCACCCCACTCCATTTGACTTCCTATTTGGTTCTAGCAGGGCCTCTCAGCCTTGGCACTGCTGACATTTGGGGTTGGATAATTCCTGCTTGTGGGGGCCGTGCTGTGCACTGTAGGGTGTTGAGCAACATCTCTGGTCTCTACCCACAAGACGCAGGTAGCACCTTGCCTTCGTCCCCAGTTGCGACAACCTCGAATGTTTCCAGACATTGCTAGCTGTCCCCACTGGACAGCCACTGCGCTGGGGGAGCGAACCTTCTCCCTGTCTGAGGCACCCGTCTGAGCTCTTACTGCACCTCAGGAATCGTCACTCACCCATGAGCCTTTGCTTTTCAGCCTAGAAACATTCAGTACCCCGTGAACCCCATTATCCACCACTGACCTCTGGCCTTCTCCTGCCCAGCATCCGTCTCCCCCCACTCTTGCTATCTGACCCTCTACCCACTATCCTGCCCACAGAGTCTGCCTTGTGTCTCCGCCACTGTGCCGATGGCTCTCTTGAAGGTACTCCTCACCTCCGGCAACCTCACCTCAGTTGACTCTTTTGGCTTTGACACTGCCAACTCCCTCCCACTGGAAGACCGAGCCGCCCGCCCCTCGAATTTTCACCTGTGCCTGCCTTCTCCTGTTTTTTCTCCTCTTCCTACTTCTTTCCTCCCTTCCCCAGTCCCGGGCTAAGATGTTGGTCCTCTCGTCCTGGAGGGGCAATCTCTCCTTTGTCCTTCCCCCAGCCAGCTTTTTAATTTATATATAGTCCAACTCCTTCATTTGAATGGGGCTTGGCAAACTCTGGCCCTCGGGTGGGCCAAATGCCACCGCCTGTTTTTTTTTTTTTTTTTTTTGAGACAGAGTCTCTGGGCTAGAGTGCCGTGGCATCAGCCTAGCTCACAGCAACCTCAGACTCCTGGGCTCAAGCAATCCTTCTGCCTCAGCCTCCCGAGTAGCTGGGACTACAGGCATGTGCCACCATGCCCGGCTAATTTTTTCTATATATTTTTAGTTGTCCGATTAATTTCTTTCTATTTTTAGTAGAGACGGGGTCTCGCTCTTGCTCAGGCTGGTTTCGAACTCCTGAGCTCAAACAGTCCGCCCGCCTTGGCCTCCCAGAGAGCTAGGATTACAGGCGTGAGCCACCGTTCCCGGCCCCACCGCCTGTTTTTGTAAATAAAGTTTTATTGGCACGGGGCCACACTCATTTGTTGACTCATCACCATCTGCGGCTGCACAGAAGTGCCCCGACAGCTGATGGGGGAGTTAAGGCAGGAATTGCACGGTCCGAGAGGCCAAGAATATTTACACTTTGGCCCTTTCCAGAGAAAGTTTGCCGACTCCTGATCTGGAACCAACTTCTGGAGGGTTGATTCACGATGGCGTGCCTAATCGCTTGTGTGGTCCCTCATACAAAGGAAATAAATCAATTTAATTGAAATGCCCAGGGAGGCTGTATTTTTCTCTTTATGGCATGAGCCATGCTGAAGAAATTTATACCACTACCATTTGCTGCGCTGAATATGAGGGTTCCAAGGGCGAGAAGATAACAAGTGATGTTCCCTCCTTAGTTGTGTGTACAGCTCAGGATTTATTTATTTAAGCAGCCATGTTGGCATCAAATGAGGCTTCTCTGCCATCAGCCCTGCTTCTAGAACACAAAAGGAAGTCGCACATGATAGGAGATTTTTTTCCTCAAGACCCCTTGTGTTAATTTCTAGTAAGAATACTTCTGGGGGTGGCTTGTTTTATGTTTTCCAATTGGACCGTATTTATGTTTAATCAATTAATTAATTAACTTTTGAGGGAGAATCTCACTCTGTCACCCAGGCTAGAGTGCAGTGGCATCAGCCTAGCTCACTGCAGCCTCCAACTCCTGGGCTCAAGAGATCCTCCTGCCTCAGCCTCCTGAGTAGCTGGGACTACAGGTGTGTGCCACCACGCCCAGCTAATTTTTTCTATTTTTAGTAGAGACGGGGTCTCGCTCTTGCTCAGGCCGGTGTCAAACTCCTGAGCTCAAGTGATCCTCCTGCCTTGGCCTCCCAGAGTGCTGGGATTACAGGCGTGAGCCACCGTGCCCAGCTGTGTTTTTTTAAAAAATTAAAATAACAGCAAATAATGTATTTTCATTACAGAAAAAAAATCACAAAAGCATAGAAAGGAAAAAAACAGAAGTCCCCCTTCAACACTTTGTTCCCCAAAACTATCCAGTTCTTGTTTTGGGTCATGACTATGCCATCGATTCGATATGCATCTTTTTATGGAAAAATTTTTACCTTTTTTTTCCCTTCTATTTATTTATTTATTTTTTTTATTTCAGCATGTTATGGGGGTACAAATGTTCATGTTACATATATTGCCTTTGCCCCACCCGAGTCAGAGCTTTAAGCGTGCCCATCCCCCAGATGGTACGCACCGCACCCATTAGGTGTGGGAAAAATTTTTACTTTTTAAATTACCATATAGGCAGGGTGCGGTGGCTCACACCTGTGATCCCAGCACTTTGGGAGTCCAAGGTGGGAAAATCACTTGAGGCCAGGAGTTCGAGACCAGCCCAAGCAAGAGCGAGACCCCGTCTCTATAAAAATAGAAAAATTAGGCAGGCGTGGTGGTGGCACCTGTATTCCCAGGTACTCGGGAGGCTGAGGCAGGAGGATCGCTTGAGCCCAGGAGTTGGAGGCTGCAGTGAGCTGTGATCTCGCCGCTGTACTCCAGCCTGAGTGACAGAGTGAGACCCTGTCTCTAAAATAAATAAATAAAATTACCACATGGTAAAATAGACTATTTCTTGGGGTGCTGTTTTATGCATATTAACCCATTAACAGAGCTACACAACCATTCCCATAATCAAGGTATAATCAGTCTTACCATCGCTCGGACACTACCCTCCCCCCTATCTCCCGGCAACCACAGATCTCTTCTCCACCTCTAGAGTTTTCTCTCAATTTTAACAAAAATCTTATATTTGGATTCATATTCTTAAAACTGATTTTTTTTTTTTACTTTGAGTACGGTCCATCTTCACTATTCCTGGATCGTGTACTGGGCGACTTTGCCTACTTGATAAAATTTATAGGTCACCCTCAATCACTACTCTCGGCACATTTCCGGTCATTTGGGGGACACTCAAGAAAGGTGAGTCTCAAATTTGAAGTCAACCAGGTGACACTCCGCCTTCTTGTGTCTGCGCTCGTGCTGCGGATTCGTGCAATTCTCTTTCTGAGGATTAAAACAATTGTCCTTTCTGCGGTATATTGGGTGCCATGGTTTTAGCATTTTGGTGTGTGCGTTTTTTGTTGTTGTTAGCTGTGGCGGTGGATTTGGCTGTTTAAAACAGCTCCCAAGCATAGTGCTGAAGTGCTGTCTAGTGTTTCTAGGCGCACACCCTGGAGAAAATCCGTGTGTTAGGTTCAGGCGTGAGTTCTAGTGCTGTTGGCCGTGAGTTCAGTGTTAACGAATCAACGATGTATGTTAAATAAGGTGTCTTTTAACAGAAGCATGCATAAAACAAGGTCGTGCATTGATGCGTTGATAAAAATGTTGTGAGCAGAAGCTTGCAGGAACCTAACCCTGTGTCTCCCCTAAGAACAAAGGTTCAGTGTTCAATATTTGCTAATTCAATGTTCCAGGGGACTTCATACAACAGAACTACGGCACATAACGAGAATCATTATCTCGTTTCCTGTCCTAGGTGGTTTCCTATCACTGTGGTTTAAAATTTACGAATTCAGGCTTGTCATTTCCCATTTAGAATCCTTTGACCGCAGATGCCTTATTTTTGGTTATATTTTTATCTGCGTGTAAATCTTCAGTCCTCTGTTGGAACGTTCACGAGATGATCCAAAACCCCTGGTCTGTGTTTCAGTGGGGGGGCAGGGTCCCCGTGCTCTGCCAACCCCGGTGCCAGAGAGTGTCCCAGTGGCTTTCAGGTTTCAAGAAACGTATTTTGTTCCCAGCGGAGTGAGACAGAAGGAGTGAGACCTGCTGTTCTGCGTGGCCAAAGGCAGACTAGCTTGGAGTTCCCGTTGGAGTTCAAAGCGGATTTGGGAGGATTAACATTGGATTTTAAGTCTGGCGTTTTCCCCAATTCCTTAAGGGTGGTGTCCGTCATGTTTATATAAAATCCCCTGTTCTTGCATTCAGGAATAGCAAGATATTACCACCAGCTTCGTGTTCTCTCCTGTGCCTTCGTGGAAATGTGGAAAACATAGTTCATTCCAAAAACTGCGGTTTATCACGGTAATTTAGGTGTTTCTTTCCTCTACCTGCTGTAAGTCTGCAACCTTATTTTTCTCGAGAGTTCCCCTACATCCTGCAGTACCAGAGCCTAGCGCACCAGGATGCCCAGCGAACGTTTGTTGAATGAATACAGGAGTGATTTCCGCATGGCTGACTTGCCACGTCCAAAACTTGCCACTTGTCCCAGCTCCTCCATCTCTGCTTCTTGGCGGGAGTTCAATTTTGAGAGTCATTCTTTGGGGCAGGCGGAGAATCTTAAGGGTCTCTGATACCCCACAGTGTGTCTGAGCTCCAATTTCTGTGGGTAATAAGTCTGGGAATTGGTTCTACGTGGCTCACACGGGAGAAGAACAGGTATACGTGGCCAGATCTCCGTTGTTATCTATTCTTTGTAGCTTTTAGGATGCTGTTTTCGTCATTTACAGGCGAGGAAAGTGAGGCAGGCAGAGAGGTTGAGGCGGCCAGGACCACACAGCTGGCAGGTGGCACAGCTGGGAGGCAGAAGCCAGATCTATGGGGTTTCTAGGGTGCCCCAAAACCGGTATGGGTGGCGACCTGACACCTAAACCCAAGGCCTGTTTGGGCAGGACCCCCTGAAATGAGGAGGAAGCGGTTTTAAGACTGGAAAGAATGCAGAAAGGAACGTGTGGGCCCCAGAACAGGTCACCAGGGAGCGTTTTAAGAATGCTGTGAGTGAAGAATGAGGACCTTTATGATTGAAAGCAGAAGATATAAAACTCTTAGCATTGCAAAGGGTTTCAGAATCTTCTAGAGATCCCTTTCCCTGCCCTGCCCCCAACACATCCCCTCCGCTGTTTTCACAGTGGAGAGAAAACCAGGGAAGAAGCGGACACTTCCCAAGACAGCTCTCATGTCAGCCTTCTCTCCTTCTAGAAAATTCTCAGATTCAGGGTCAGCACTGCCCAATATAACCTTTTGCTTTGACATTAATGTCCTGTATCTGCTGCGTCCAATGTGGCAGCCACTATCCGCATGTAGCTCTTGCACTCTGGAAATTGTGGCCAGACTGAATTTCTAATTTTATTTCTCTGTGATTCATTTAAATGTTAACATACACTTAGTGTTTTTGAGACAGAGTCTCACTCTGTCACCCAGGCTGGAGTGCCTGGTGTCATCATAGCTCACACTGCAGCCTCCAACTCCTGGGCTCAAGCGATCCTCCTGCCTCAGCCTCCCGAGTAGATGGGACTACACGTGTCACCACCATGCCCTGCTAATTTTTCTATTTTTGTAGAGATGGGGTCTCACTCTTGCTCAAGCTGCTCTTGAACTCCTGGGCTCAAGCGATCCTCCTGCCTCGGCCTCCCAAAGTGCTAGGATTATAGGCGTGAGCCCCTGCGCCCAGCCAACATATATTTTTATTTAACTTTAATTGGTTGAAACATTAAAGAAAAATCAATACCCGATTCTGTTATTGGAAAACCCTCGAGTATGTTTGGAACAACTTGGGTAAGTGAACCTGCATTTTCAACGATCCCTTTTATGAAATCTACGTACACAGATGGAGAATTTCCAATGAAAACTGAGCCTCCGATCTGAGATGGGTCTCTAGGATAAAATACTGCATCTTCAGGGCTTTTTGTGGAAAAAAGAAAAAAATCCTGTAGACAATCTCATTATTCATTTTTTAGTATCGATTACATGTTGAAATGACATTTTTGGATACATTGGGTTAAATAAAATACATTTCCTGTCTCTTGTTTCTTTTTTACCTTTTGAAAGAAAACTGAAAATTCCATACGTGGCTCGAATTGAATTATATTTCTTTTTTTTTCTGTCTGCCTTTTTTTTTTTGGTGACTCTTTTTTTCTATATTTTAGCATATTACGGGGGTACAAATGTTTAGGTTACATATATTGCCTTTGCCCCACCCGAGTCAGAGCTTCAAGCCTGTCCATCCCCTCCCATATACCTCTCCCCCGTCCCCCCTCCCATTACTGGGCATCTACCCAAAGGAATTGAATTATATTTCTAACCCTATACTTCCCTGGTCACCCACAGGGACAAACCATAGTTTGTCATTGCCCTTGACCTTAAAATGAAGTAGGCAGAACTGAATAATTCTTACTGCACTGTTCCTTTGGGTTTTTGTCCTGGTGGCACCTCCTCCAGGAAGTCTTTCTTGGTTGGACCAGACCGAGGCAAATAGCTCATTTTTTTTTTATTATCTTGTCTAGCTCCTGAAGCTCTCTTTGATGACATCAGTTATATTTTAAGTGGATTTTGGGTAGTGGCTTAGACTGTAAGTTCAGGGACAACATCTTGGAACAGTGTCCAGCACGGATCGGGTCCTCAATGGATATTTGCTGTGTAGACAAGCTTTCTCCAGGTTGTTGCCGCGTGAAAACGATTTCATTGCTTCCTCATTTAAGTGGCATTCCGTTGCTTCTCCATTAGGCGTATTGTAGAAAGAACAAACGCATGTTTACTAATATTTACTAATATTTGAGTAAATCTGTAGCGTGGCAGTGATGCTCGCAGATGCTGCATCTGTCTGCTGAGATGCGATCCTAGCACTGTTGTGTCCTTAACACTCAGCCTATGGGAGCCTTGATTTGCTCATCACAAAAATGGGCATGTAGGTGGCACCTCCTCTTGGGACCATTTTTAGAATTTAGCCTGAGTTTGGGCACATCAGAGCTGGGGCCAAGTGTTTCATTAACACATAGCAAGTGCTCAGAAAATATGAGCTACTTCCTCGCCATTTCCCGTCCCTACCTGTGTATAGAGTGGCCATTAACCAAGTGCTACCTATTAAGAACTTGAACATCCTTTGGTTCCCACCCAGAGGTATTAAAAGCCAGCAGAGAAGTCCCTGCATCTATTGCTGGCGCCACTTCTAACACCCTCTGGGTATTTTCTTGTCCCAACGGCAAATTGCTCTATTGTCTTCAACTAATGGGGACACACACGGCTTTAATGAATTAAGAGTTCAATTCATGGGAGATTTAACAAGAAAAGCAATTCTTTATTGTCTTCTGCAATTCTAGCTGTTTCCTCTTGTATTAAAACCACTTTGGGGAGATAGACTTCACATGGCCTAAAATTCATGCCACGTTTAGCGTGCAGTTAGGTGGTTTTGTATCAATACATTCAGAGTTGTGCAACCGTGGCCACGGTCAATTTTAGACCATTTTCATCATTCCCAAAAGAAACCCCGTACCCTTTAGCTATAACTCCTCATTGCCCTCTCTCCCCAGCCCCTGGCAGCCACTAATCTACTTTCTGTCTCTATGGATTTACCTATTCTGTGATATTTCACATAAATGGAATCACACACGATGTAGCCTTTTGTGTCTGGATTGGCTTTTTTCGCAGAGCATAACGTTTTGAAGGCTCATCCGTGTTGGAGCACAAATCAGAGCTTCGTTCCTTTTTATGGGTTGAGTAATCTTCCAGGGTGCGTTGATTCATTTATCAGCTGACAGACAGCTGGGCGATTTCCACTTTGCGGCTGTTACGAACAGTGTCGCGCCGGACATCTGCGCACATGTCTTTGTGTGGACATACGGTTTCGTTTCTCTTGGGGAGAGCCTAGGAGTGGAATTGCTGGGTCACAGGGAAACCGTTTGACATTTTGAGGAACGGCTAGACTGGTTTCCACGGCAGTGGTACCAGATGTTGTATCTCATGGTGGTTTGAATTTGCATCTCCCTGATGTTAATTTTTTAATGCACGTTCATGTGTCTGATTTTGGCTCTGCCGTGGCCTGGGAAGGATGGTGGGCAAGTATTCTTGGCACCTGGAGTAAATGTGTGGGTGTGTGAGACAAAGAGAGAGAGAGAGAGAGAGAGAGAGAGAGAAACCCAGGTCTGTGGTCGAATTTAAGACTATGATGCCAGATAGAATACGGGATACCCAACTGAATTTAAATTTCATATAAAAAATGAGTAATTTTTTTTTTTTTTAAGAGACAGGGTCTCTCTCTGTCACCCAGGCTGGAGTGCAGTGGCGCTATCAATGCAACCTTGAACTCCTGGGCTCAAGCAATCCTCCTGCCTCAGCCTCCTGAGTAGCTGGGACTATAGGTGCCACCACCACGCTAGGCTAATTTTTTTTCTATTTTCTGTAGAGACAGGGTCTTGCTGTATTGCCCAGGCAGGTCTCGAACTCCTGACCTCAAGCGATCCTCCCACCTCAGCCTCCCAGAGTGCTGGGACTACAGGTGTAAGCCACCTCACCCGGCCAACGATGAGTAATTTTTTAAGAATAAGTACGTCCCAAACATTGCATGGGATGGATATACTTATCCTAAAAAAAAAGGTATTCGTTGCTTATCTGAAATTCAAATGTAGCTGGACATCCTGCATTTTTATTTGCTGACCCTGGCAACCCTGCCTGTCCCTGGTGGGCTGCTTGTCCTTGACCGATTGGCTTTGCCTGTGGAGCTCCGGCCTTGTCATCTGAAGGGTCAGGGTGGGGCTTGCTGGGAGGCATTAACGGCATGGTAAATGTGGCGATCTCTGTATATGGAAGCCTCAGACTGGGGTTGCATGGCACGAGTATGGGGGCGCCTGGAATGGCCTCTTTGTCCCCTTTAAGCTGCCTCCCAGCCTGGGTTTGGCCTCCGCAGGGCCCCTGCCTGGCTCAAACACCGAACAGCAAGTGTCAAGGGCAGGGGTGGGGGTTTACTGGTAGCGGAGTCCCAGGCCTCCCCCCACAACTTCCTAGTGAGTGAGTGAATACGTGTGTTTTCCCTTGACTTAGCCTAATCCGTTCTGCCCTGAGGAATGTGACCCAGGAACATTGCTACTTTGTTTTGCCCAACTGTTTTCTTTCTAATTTGTGCTTTTTTTTTTTTTGCTGATTGTTCTCAGGGTGGATTTTTAAGAGGATTTACTATTCTTCTTTGGAACAATCTGTTTGCCTCCAAGATATTGGGGGAAAGTTTAGTGTCTTGGAGTTGTGTACTGAGACTTATGTTCCAGGAGCTGAGGGCTGTGTTTTATGTGCATATGTTGTGTGTGTGTGTGTGTGTGTGTGTGTGTGCTGGCAGGGAGAAGCTGTCTAAAGAGTTTGATTCTGACAAATGTTAAGTCAAGTATAAGGGATGCAAGGAGAAGGGAAAGGCCCACGTTGGTATACAGAGGAAAAGAAATCAGGGAAGGCTGCCTGGAGGAGGTGGCGTTTGAACTGGATCTTGCAGGATGATGGGCTGGATTTAGAAATAAGAAGCTAAGGTATAAAAAGGGCTTTGCCGGACAAAAGATAGATGAGCCTAGAGATGTCTGTTATATGTTTGGGGGAATAAAACAACAATAACAACAAAACAGCTGACACAAACGGAGCACCTACTATGTTTCAGGCCCTGCTTAAGTGCTGGCCCTGCAAAATTTCACTACTTCCCCCTCATAGATCATGTCACAGAGAAGGACTCAGGGAGCCCCGGCGTTGCACAAGAGCAGCGGACAGGCCTGTTTAGTGGGGTGCCAAGGACGGAGGAGTGGAATCTTGCGGGCTACAAGAGGGAAGTGCAGGGTGATGGGGAGCCATGGAGGATGTCGGAGCTCAGGAGGGCCCACCTTCAGAAGAATGAGCACGCAGGGCATTTGCGCAGTGGACGTCAGACTCCCCAGGAAGCCCTTGCTCTCCCCAGGTGAAAGGTAATTAGGTCTTGACGGCCAGCCAGGACACCAGGCTGGGAAGTAGAGAGCCCACAAGGTGGGAGAACTGAGAAAACACACACACTCCAGCTCTCCTTGCCCCACACGTCATGCAGGCACCTTTGTCCCCACAAATCAGTTCCCGAAGCTCTTGGACACGGACGCACTGGGGACGCCTCCCCTCTCCCCGTCAGCACCTGCCTTGTTGCTCAATCCTCTATAATCCTATTGTCCCAATTGCATCATATCAGAGGCGATGATTTTTGAAGGCTTCTAACAGGGCCTGCCAAAGGAATTATTTTCTTTGCTGTCTGCAAGTAATTGCTGAGGCGTGGACGCTTGACGGGGAAACCGTTCCTAGGGCTGGCTGCAGAATTTGTGGGGCCCGGGTCGCATGCCTGTGAACTCGGCTCTGCCCTCGGTTCTTCTAATCCTTTCCATGGGTGTATCTTTCTCTACTCACCTGTCCTGCTTTGCACTTTCTTCCCCTTCTAGTGTGTCCCGGCATGGATATCCGGAACAACCTCACCAGGCTGCACGAGCTGGAGAACTGCTCCGTCATCGAAGGACATTTGCAGATACTCTTGATGTTCAAGACGAGGCCCGAAGATTTCCGAGACCTCAGTTTCCCCAAACTCATCATGATCACTGATTACTTGCTGCTCTTCCGGGTCTACGGGCTGGAGAGCCTGAAGGACCTATTCCCCAACCTCACGGTTATCCGGGGCTCACGCCTCTTCTTCAACTACGCGCTGGTCATCTTCGAGATGGTTCACCTGAAAGAGCTCGGTCTGTACAACCTGATGAACATAACCCGGGGTTCCGTCCGCATCGAGAAAAACAACGAGCTCTGCTACTTGGCCACGATCGACTGGTCCCGTATCCTGGATTCGGTGGAGGATAATTACATCGTGTTGAACAAAGATGACAACGAGGAGTGTGGGGACATCTGTCCGGGGACTGCCAAGGGCAAGACCAACTGCCCCGCCACCGTCATCAATGGGCAGTTTGTGGAACGGTGTTGGACCCACAGTCATTGCCAGAAAGGTACGACAGGGTACGGGGTTCTCTAAGCAGTTTCTCATGCTTTGTTCTAAAGGCTTGGCCATTCAGGAGGGGCTTGGGGACAGAAACCTGCGGCATTCTCTTGTGGCCCAGGGAGTGGCAAACTTTTTCTGTAAAGGCTCAGATACTAAATACTTTAGACTTTTGCAGGCCATACAGTCTCTGTCACAACTACTCAGCTCTGCCATTGCAGCGGGCATGTAGCCACAGATGCGCATGTGGTTGTGTTTCAATAAAACTTTATTTACAAAAACAAGTCGTGGGCCGGGTTTTGAGGATTCCACTTCACCACCTCCTGTGCCAGACAGCGAATGTTTTTCCTGCTTGAGAGAAGAGTATGGAGTTGGTTTAAAAAAAAAAAAACAAAAACACAAGTTTGTTTCTTACCTGAGTATAGAAGTCAAATTGCTCCTAATAGAGATTTGGAAAAAGAAATGCGTAAAGGGGGAAAAAAAAGCAAAACGTCTGTCTTATTCCACAGTGCACACTGCTGAATTTATTGGGGGTACTTCCTTCTAGTGAGTATTTGCTAGATCTGTTGTGTCTCAGTTTCCTTAACTTTTCCTGTTATTGGGCATCAAGATTATTTTAAGTTTTCACAAAGAGACAGATGAACATTTTGGAGTCAGAGCTTTAGCTAGCGTTTGTTTCTTTAGGCCTGCTTTCCAGAAGTGAAATTTCTGGGTCAGAGGCTTTTGATACGGATTGCCAAATGGCTTTCCAGAAATGTTGTACCAACGGACGCTCCTCCTAGCATTGGAGGAGAGGGAACACCTTGGCCAGCTTTGAGTGTCGTTTGAAAAGTCTTTCATAATGTACCGTGGCGGGGAGGAGCTGTTGTGATGTCATCAGTTCTATTTGCATTTCTTTGATTGCTGTCAGGGTTGAACCTTTTAACACATATTTGTTTATCATTTGGGTTTTATCTTCCTGTTCATATCCTTTGCGCGTATATCTTTTAGTGCGTCAATGAGCTTTGAAAAAGTCATCTGTGTGTGGTTTTCATCGACGAAGGCAATGAAACCTTTGCCAATTGCATTTTTTGTTTGTTTGTTTGTTTGTTTGTTTGTTTAGTGGTTGAAAATGCCCTGGAATGTGTTTTGTCAGAGAAGCTTAAAACGTTTATGGGGTTCAGAGCTTGATTTTTGCATGTCAGATGTACTTTATGCTTCGAAAGTTTTTCTATCCATAAGAGAAAAAATGTTCCCCCAATTTTCTAATTTTAGTTATTATATTAATTATTTTTTTAAAACTTGCGTCTTCGACACGAGATCTATTTGGTGTGTGATTCAGTAGAGGTGTCAATTCTCTCCCAAATAACTAGTTGGGAACTCGATGCTATTTATTGCAGAAATCTACCCCTTCGCCGTTGCTTTTGGGTCTGTTTCTGGGTATCCGTAGATATGTCTGCCTTTCCTTGCACTAGGACCGATAACTGTTCCAATCACCACAGTTTTATAATGTTTTGACATCCAAGAAGGCGATTCTGCACACATACTCTTTGCTTGTTTATTGTTTCATGGACCTCTTTCACATGTTTCCCTGGGAAGAATTAGTGAATGTGAAATTGAGGTGGTAGAAAGTAAGTGGGTGGCTTAAGGGTTGTATCACAAAAGATAGGGGAGGGCAGAAAGGAGGATATTTTCACCTTAGTCCAAAGCTATAGGGAAGCCACACAGAATGAGTGAGACCTGAATAGAACCCTTGGAATTGTCTGTGAGGACTCCCTCGGATGCCTAGGGAGGAGGCTCCAAGTCACTCCTCCATCCCTGAACAACCATGGGACATGGTTGGATGCTTGGATGGTAAGGAATGGGAGGTGAGAGAGTTGAGGAAGGAGGGCTGGGCCAGAGAAGAGAGATAAGGGAGGGGACGGTTATTACTAGAGTGCGGAAAAATCTTGAGAACGTTGTAGGTCAAGGAGTCAGGGACAAAGAGAAGCTCAACTATGACCAGAGAGGTTACTTAACTTGTCCAAGGTCACACAGCCAATAAAAGACAGAGCTGGGCTTTGTGCTAAGTCTATGCAATACGCACACACACAAAGCATGTTTTTCTGGGGAGAGGTGGGAGGAGTGTCCCCTCTGTTTAGAAACAGAGGAGCTACTTCTAGCTGGGACACCAGGGCTGAGTCCTTCAAATTTAGGTGCTTGTTTGTAAATGCTCCGGGATCACCCATCTTGAGATACAATTTAAGACATTCCTCTGTGGAGTTATTTTCCTCTCTATTTTAGTCAAAATATCCAGAAGGGCTTTATCTGCTGTCGAGTCTGCCGTTCCCTGATGTTTTGAGTGGATTTAAAAAAAAAAAAATCTTTTGCTATCGAGAACTGGGCTTGCTTTACTGGCACTAGGAGTTTTGTCACCCGGGGAAGGCGAAGCCACACGTATTGCCGTGCCCAGCACCTCCCAGGGGTACCGGGCTCCTGGCATCTGGCATTTTTATCTCAGCCAGCCGTCCCCAGGTGTCCCGCCGTGTCCTGGTAACGATGTCAAGACACGATCGTTTTTTGAACTGCTGCCCCTGGCTTTATTTTTCCTCTTCGATTTCTTGAATTGTGGCGGAACACACGGAACGTAGATTTTGCCATCTCAACCGTGTTTTAAGTGCACGGCTCAGCGGTTTTAAGTACACGCACGTGGTTGGGCAACTGTCACCGCCCTCCGTCTCCAGAACTTCCTCATCTTCCCAAACTGACACTCTGTCCCCATGAAACACTCACTCCCCACCCCCTCCCCAGCCCCTGGTGTGAATCTGACGACTCCAGGCACGTCCTGTGAGTGGATCACGCAGGATTTGTCCTTTTGTGACCGGCTTATTTCACAGAGCGTGATGTCCTCAAGGTGCATCCACGTGGTAGCCTGTGTCGGAAATTCTTTTCTTTTTAAGGCTGAATCGTATTCCATTGTAGGGATCTAGCACATTCTGCCTGTCCACTCACCCGTCGGTAGACACTTGGGTTGCGACTGTGCATCAGGCCGTCGTGAACGCAGATTGACAGCTTCCGCTTTTAAATGCTCACGTTGACATTTGCTGCTGCGGCTCTGGGAGGCTTATATTGACCGTGAGGTCGGATTTCCGAACACAAAACAGACTGAGCCTTTAGAGGGGACCCCCTTGTCTTAGGCGAAAGAAACAGCTCGGTGAAAACTACTGATCAGTTTTTCTCTTGCTGCAGAATCTTCTCGAACACTTCCTCTGGCGTCTGTAGTCACCATCCTTTTTCTCACACAATTGCCAGTTTCTGGAAGCATCTGGGGATGGGTCAACCTTTGGAATGACGGTGCCGGATTGTCCTCTATCTCATTTAAACGTTGTCTACAGTGTCCACCCCTTCTTCTGTCTGTCCCCCAAACAATAATGCTATTTTGGCAGAGAGAGAGAGCGAAGGAAGCTTTCCAATGGTTAAAAGAATTGAAAGAAAAAAAAAAAACCACTGTGGTGGGTGCCGATGGGCGGAGCTCTTCCTGTCAATCATCCTGTTTATGGATTTGGGGCGAAGATGCCAGAAGAGGCCAAATGCAAAGAGCCTTGAATGGGGAGAGTGGAGACGGGGTCTGGGCGGCACGTTTATTGACAGCCTGCTGTGTGCCAGGCTCTGGAGTACTTGGGGCATAGGGGAGACACTGAACACGTGATCCGCACGCTAGCGAGAAGTGGGGAGTTACAAGGGGGAGATCTCTGTGGACGGAAGCCCAAGATGAGGCCCCAAACCAGTCTTCGGAGTCAGAGAGCATCTCCCCCTTAAAACTGGGGTGTCATTAAGTTCCCAGAGGTCAGCTTCCTTGGAACCATTTTTGGGTAGTTATGAGAAGTGCTCAGAATCAGGCAGAACTGGCTTCGGGTACCATTTTGCCATTCACTGGTCACGAGCTGGATTCAAGCCTCAGTTTCCTCATCTGAAAAATGGGGCTTGCAATGGAACCTGCTTCTTAGGGTTGTGCTTTGGGGGTTAAATGAGAAGGTGCAAGGAGTGTACTTAGCTCAGCGCCTGGCACTCCGTGAGTGCTCCGGAAGCTTCCAGTAAGCAAACTCCATGGGCCCACCCTTTCTGGGCAGACAAGCTGCCGGGCGACGACCTGCCCCATTTCTGACTTCGGTTTTGAGGCAGGCAGATCTCCTGACCTGCCGATGGGACGTGAGTGTCAGACCTACAGCCTCAGAGGGAAGGCCACCTTGATCACCTGATACTACAGCTTAGGATGTTCTAGAAACTCCTACTTGTGGGCATTTTGAGGCAACCACAAGGCTTGCCTGGCCAGCTGCTCTAGCCAAACCCACTGGCATTTTCTTCCTGGGAGGTCACCCCAGCTGCTTGTTGCCGATCAGAGGGTGGGCGAGGCCGGGACGTGCTGGGTGCCAGGGGAAACCGGCTGGCAATGTCACATGTGGACTTTGGCACTGAAGTGAGGGTGGTGGGCGGCTGAAGGCAGCAAAGCCCTCCTCCCCGGTCTGAGATTACAGCCCCGCGTCAAACTCTCTGAAAGCGTGGTGCTCTATTGACCACGTTAAATACCAGATTTTTAAATGCATGCTCTTGGAGGGCTTGATGTTCAGCAGAATTTGTAGCCGCTTGTGGAAACTCTCTGCTTCTTGTTCTTCTTCTGTTTAAAGTTTGCCTTGATATTTTAATCATCAGAATCGCCTTTACAGCAAAGGCTGGTGAGTGCCAGACACAGTTCAAGTGCCTGTGAGGCTTGGGAAGGAAGGAAGGAAGGAAGGAAGGAAGGAAGGAAGGAAGGAAGGAAGGGAGGGAGGGAGGAAGGGAGGAAGGAGAGAAAAGAAATTGGAGCCTTTTCTTCCTGGTTCTTTCTGGAGTTGGGAAAAGCTGGGTTGAGAGGGTAAAGAAAACAAAAAACAAAAAACAAACAAAAAGAAATTAGAAGATACATCCCCTAGAATTTGCTTCTGCCAACATTCTGGCTGCCTTCTCTGCTCTCTGATCCCTCTCCCATCCCATCTGGACTCAGCTGCCTCTCCCATCGGACTAAGCTTCGAAGACAGGGACTGTGGCACTTTTATTGCTGTGTCCCTAGCACTTGTCGTGGTACCTGGCCCATAGTCTACAGACGATGACATCTTTAACACGCGTTGCCAGCTGATATTTATTGAGCACTTACTATGTGCTAAGCACTCAACAAGCCACGTGTTATGGGATCTCCACCACAGCCTATGAGGGCATCTTATTCCCATTTTACAGAAGAGGAAACTGAGGCTTGGATTGTGATTAAGAGACTTGCTCTAGGAGACGTAGCTGGGAAATTGTTTGACCTCAGGTTTGGTTGGTGTAAGGCTCTTGCCCAGAGGTCAGCAAACTACAGTCCGTGGGCCACGTGCAGTTTGCGAGCTGTTATTTATTTATTTATTTTTTTATTTAAGCATATTTTGGGGGTACAGATGTTTAGGTTACATATGTTGCCCTTGCGCCCCCTACCCCCCAAGTCTGAGTTTCAAATATGTCCATTCTTCGGGTGGTGCGCATTGCACTCTTTGTGTATGCATATACCCGTCCCTTCCTCCTCCCCCCTCCCCCCTGCCCAACATCCAATAGATGTTATTCTTATATGTGCATTTATGTGTTGATCAGTTAATACCAATTTGATGGTGAGTACATGTGGTGCTTGTCTTTCCATTCTTGGGATACCTCACTTAGTAGAATGCATTCTAGCTCTGAGCTGTTATTTTTTTATACAGGCTAAGAATGGTTTTTGAACACTTTTATGAGCTAAGAATTTTTTTTTTTTTTTTTTTTTGAGATAGGTTCTCGCTCTGTCGCCCAGGCTAGAGTGCAGTGGCGTCATCATAGCTCACTGCAGCCTCAAACTCCTGTGCTCAAGCGATCCTCCTGCCTCAGCCTCCTGAATAGCTGGGACTACAGGTGCTCACCTCACATCTGGCTAATTTTTCTGTTTTTCGTAGACACCAGGTCTCACTTTTGCTTAGGCTGGTCTCGAACTCCTGACCTCAAGCTATCCTCCGGCCTCTGCCTCCCAGAGTGCTAGGATTACAGGTGTGAGCCACCGCACCTGGCCTAAGAATTTTTTTTTATACTTTTAAAATATTGGGAGGGGGAGAAAAGTCCAAAGAAGGGTAATAGTTCATAACAGTTGAAAATTATATGAAATTCACATTCGTGTCCGTCAATAAAGTTTTATTGGAACATACTACGCTTGTTCATTTAGGTATCGTCTGTGGCTGCTTTTGTGCTACAAGGAGAGAGTTAAGTCATTATGACAGAAATTGTGTGGTCCACAAAGCCTAAAATATTTACCGTCTGGCCCTTTACAGGAAAAAAATGTGCCGACCTCTGATCTTGGCTAGTCACCTTGTAAAAATAGCGGGCCGTTCAGGGATAGAGGCTGTTTCCAGTGGAAGCTGGGAGTGTCCCAGCATCAGGGCAGCACAGTCCGCTGCCCCGTGCTGGTACCAAGGGGAGGGGTCTGCAAAGCATCGGATGCCATCCTTGCCCCTCCGGAGCTCTCGGTTTGGCTGGGGCGTGCAGGAAATGTCACAAGCCAAGGCAGGTCCCCTACCCCCCCACTTCCACCCCCGCCTTCCTCTTAAAGTGAGTCATCGGACCGGTGGTTCTAGACACGTTTGGAGCGGAGCACCTGGGAATCACGATGTTCTCTAGATAGCACAGAATATTGATGAATTCCTTCGTGGCTATGTCACTGCAGTCCGTGCAGAAAAAAATAGGAAAATCTAATGTGTGCACGAGTATTGAATGAAAAGGAAAAAAGAAAAAAACATATGATAGACCGAGTAACACAAACGGTGGGCCATTCGAGGTTTTCATTCATCTTTAATCCTTTTTGTTTTGTCAAAGATCTTTAAAAAATAAAATCTAGGAGAGGAGAAAAAAAAAGCACTGTACTGAAAATATTCCATAGTTATCGTTTAATTTCTTTTTCACGGAGATGATTGGAATTTTTCAAATGAAAAATTAATTATTTTTGGAGATTGGATTTTGTAGAGCAGGAAAGAGCAAGTGTTCTGGAGAGAATGTTTCTGAGATTCCCCCCTCCTCTCTCCAAGGTTGATGATAAATTGTCACTGGTATTTTTTTTTTTTTTTTGAGACAGAGACTCACTCTGTTGCCTAGACTGGAGTGCAATGGTGTGATCTCCTGGGCTCAAGTGATCCTCCTGCCTCAGCCTCTCAAGTAGCTGGGGACTACAGGTGCCGTAACACCATACCTGGCTAATTTTTAAATTTTTTGTAGAGACGGGGTCTTGCTAGCTTGCCCAGTCTGGTCTCAAACTCCTGGCCTCAAATGATCCTACCACCTTGGCCTCCCAAAGTGCTGGGATTACAGGCATGAGCCACCATGCCCAGCCACCATTGGCATTTATAAAAGGAGAGAGATTGTTCCAGATTAGAGCAGCTGAGATGTGCCTTTCGTTTGGGTGGCAGATGATGCCAAGAAAGAGAGAAGGATGTTCCAGGTGGGTGGAATGGCAAAGTCCAGAGGTGTTTTGTGGAGAAGAGAGAAGAGGCTGCTTTGTGTCTCGAAGGGAAGCTTCATGTGCTCCCCCTGCCGTCACGAAGTTTACACTGGGGCTGTGTTCAGGATGGGCTGTTTCCATCGATATTTGTGTGGACAGCCATGCTGAGACAGGCATTTGACCGGAACCCCAAAGTCCTTGCTGAGTCGGGGAGAAAGTCAAAGAAATAAGTCTGAGGTTATATAAGCCAGAAATGCAGAAAGTGCTTTGGTGGGCACGAGAATGCACTGAAGAAAGGTAGACCAGGTGGCTGCGTGGTCACATTCTGCAGACGGTGCCGTCCAAAGCGTTAGAGGTGAAGATGAAGACTGAAGAGTTCTCACAAGTGCCTGGCTTCCTGGAGCAGGCCGGGGGGTTCCGGTTAGCAATCGAAAACCACCTTTTTGCCCAGAGAAATAGATTGGCCCGATCCCTTTGGGAAGAAGATGGGCAGAGTGAAATACATGAGTTTTTTTTTTTTTGAGACACAGTCTCACTCTTTTGCCCGGGCTAGAGTGAGTGCCATGGCGTCAGCCTAGCTCACAGCGAGACCCCGTCTCTACTAAAAATAGAAAGAAATTAATCGGAAATACATGAGTTTTTGATGGTGGCTCCCCCGTTGGCTGTCTGGTAACTGGAGGTAACTGGTCTGACAAGTTTTTCTTTTTCTCCCTCTTAACCTGATGAAATTCATTGACCAGTTATTTCCCATGCCACCAGACCTATTGTCAGAATTAAGATCTGTTCTTTGTGACCGAACACCTGAAATGCCCCAGGGAGGTCCCCGGGGGAACCTCAGCTCACGTCAGGCTGGGAAGCTCAGATGCCGTCTTTGGCCTTTCTTTCTCCACGCGCCTGTGCCTGGTAGAACCTTCCTTTTTGCAGTAAAGGGAGGTGAGGAGGGGGAAACTTGGTTAGAAGCCATGGGAGTCAATAAAAATAAAAAAGAAATAATAATAAAAAAAGAAAGAGTAGGAAACAGACTGGGCGCGGTGGTGGCTCACACCTGTAATCCTAGCACTCTGGGAGACCGAGGTAAGAGGATTGTTTGGGGTCAGGAGTTCGAGCCCAACCTGAGCAACATAGCAAGACCCCATCTCTACAAAATAAAAATTAAAAAAATTAGCCGGGCTAGAAAAGGGGTTGAGTGTGGTGGCACGTGCCTGTAGTCCCAGCTACTCGGGAGGCTGAGGCAGGAGGATCACTTGGGCTCAGGAGTTCGAGGCTACAGTGAGTTATGATGATGCCACTGCACTCTAGCCCAGGCAAATGAATAAGATTCTGTTTCAAAAAAGAAAAAAAATACAAATAATGTCAAGAGTGGGAAACCAACAAGAAAGAATTGCTTTCCTTTAGTACTGCATCGCCTGCTCACAGCAGATTGGACCACTTCCCTCCAATGACAGGTTTGGGAAGTGGACACAGATGTCCCCACACGCTGGATGCAGCAAGATCATCACATTGCCATTGGCGGGGGGAACCCGGTTGATAAAGCCCACAGGTGTCCAACCTGTGCAGGGTTTTGGGTCAGGGTTTCCTTTGGCTTCTTTACCCTAGACGTTTCTTTGCCTCTTGTTTTGTCCCCTGCAAGGAGGGTCTTGAGTCTTTAATGACGCATATGGCTCTTTGGCTGCAGCGCAGAAAGGCCGGCTGGTCGGCTTTAAAACCAGATGTTTCCAAGCGCTCACCTATGGAGGGAAAAAACATTCTCCTTTGAAGATCTGATAAGGGCAGGGTTTAACGCGCTGGCAGGGAGTCATGTTGACACGGAGTGCGTGTTGTTTACTGACCACCTGTAATGCCTGTCAGCTGGTGAGCGGGGCTCTTGTGCCAGGCTACCTGATTGGCGGTGCGGCAGTTAAAGCCTTTCACGTTTGCAAAGACATTGGCTCTCAGAGCAGGACATACGCAAAGCGAGACAGGTTTGATCTGAACTGGTCAAGATTTCTTTTTCTTTACATTTTTTTTTTTATTACGGTGAGATACACATACGATTTCCCAATGGTGACATTTAGTACATTCACAATGCCATGCAATCGTCCCTACTATCTAGTTCTAGAACATTCCATCACCCCGAAAAGAAACTGCTCATTAGCAATCTCTCCCCATGCCCTCTCCCATCCCCTGGCGCCCACAAAGCCACTTTGTGTCTCTGTGGATCTGCCTGTTCTGGACATTTTACATAAATGGAGTCACACACTATGTGGCTTTTTGTCTGGCGTCTCTTGCTGAGCACGGTGTCCTCAAGGTCCCTCCACGCTGTGGCCTGTGTCAGAGCCTCGTCCCTTTGTACGGCTGGGTAATATTCCACCATATGGATATATCGCATTTTGTTTATCTGTTTACCAATCGATATACATTTGGGTTGTTTCTACCCTTTAGCTGTGGTCACGAGTACTGCTACAAAAATTTGCGTATGAGTCTTTGTTTAGACACCAATCTTCAATTCTTTGAGGGGATGTATCTAGGAATAGAATTGCTAGGTTGTTTGGTAATTCTACGTTATTGAGTCGTGCTTTCTTTTTCTTTCTTTTTTTTTTTTTGGCTTTTGGTTTTATTTTTTAAAAATCTATTTTTTTTATGAAAGAAAAGCACAGATTCAGAAAACCACACGAAACACATGGATAGCCCAATGAGTTCCTCTAAGGTGAACACCCTTGTAACCTCAAACCCTGGTTAAGAAATGGTGTTAGTACTTTGCCAGCAACCAACCCCACCCCGCCACCCCGGCACTGTTCCCGGGGGCCATATCCTAGTCACGACCTCCTTCCCCCAACGTGGTCACTGTCCTGTCCTTTGTAGTCAGCATCTCCTTCTTTCTGTACAGCTGTCTCTCAGTGTGAATCTCTGGACAAATATTTGGTCTTGCCCATTTGAAAAAAAAAAATGAACATGTCCGCTTGGATCTATAGCGGTGGTTCTCGGCTGACGGCGATGTTGTCTCCCAGGGGACATTTGGCAATGTGCGGAGGTGTTTTTGGTTGTCGCAACTTAGGAGTGTGTGTGTGTGCTCTTGGTGGCATCTCGTCGTTAGAGGACGAGGATGCTACTCAACATCCTGCAGTGCAGAGACAACCCCTGCCACAAAGAATGATCCAGCCGCAAATGTCCATAGTGCTGAGGGTGAGAATCTGCAGGAACCCCTCTGTCCCTTCTTACCCCTTACATTTCCCTGCTGAAGAGCTGGGCTCTTTGCCCTGTAGCCTGTCCCCACCCCGTCTGAATGTAGTGGCCCGCACGCTCATGGCATGGTTCTTGCCCCTCTGACCTCTGGACCCAGAGCCAGGGTCAGACTCAGGTTCTATCCCTTTGATGGACTTTATTTTACGTGTCTCACTCTTACTCAGCACTATTTGTAATAAGCCATTTTCAAAGACGATCGTGCCGGCTACTGTTCTTTTCAGCACAGCTCTGGGTGGTGTGTTCTTTGATGTTTTTTTCTTTTTCTTTTCTTTTCTTTTCATTTCTTTTCTTTTCTTTTCTTTTCTTTTCTTTTCTTTTCTTTTTTCTTTTTTTCTTTTCTTTCTTTTCTTTTCTTTCTTTTCTTTTCTTTCTCTCTCTCTCTTTCTTTCTTCTTTCTTTTCTTTTCTTTCTTCTTTTCTTTTTTTATTTTTTTTTTTGAGACAAGCTCTCACTGTGTTTCCCAGGCTGGTCTCTAACTCCTGGGCTCAAGCGATCCTCCCACCTCAGCCTCCTGAGTAGCTGGGACTATAGGAGCTGCACCACCATGCCTGGCTTTATTCTTTTTTGATATCTGAGAATTGTATTCTGCAGTGAAATGGTCCTCACTAACCTACCCCCATCCCCTTTTTAGTTACGGACACACGAGACCCAGGCTGGAACTTCGTAATGAAACGTTGTGTTCTTTATGAAGGCCAGTTTTTGCAAAGAAAATTATTTTTATAAGTGAGGGAGGGGTGAGGGTTACTTGCAAAGGAATTTTACGAGGGCGAAATAAAAAGCAAGACGTTTATCTTAGGATTCATGGTTGTGCCGACGACACAAAGCGGGCAGAAGATGTTTGACACAAATGTCAGGAGGAAAACAACAGGTGACGCTGAGAAAGGAAAGATGTCCCAAGTGGGGATTAAGGTTGATGAAGAAAAGGCGTTGGAAAATTGTTTTAAAGATGCCAGTGTGGTTCAGAGGACGGTGTTAATTCTTCACAGACTTTCAGTTTGGAAAGGATGCCTTCAAAGGATACTGGAGTGTGGCTTGACTTGATTTGGGGACATCTGGCCTTGGAGAGTGTTATATTCACAAGTGTCTTCTTTTGGGAATTGCAAATATTGGCAAATGAGAAATAGGCCTTGGGGGATGTGATAAACTGAAGGACGTGTTGTCACCTTGGCTGTCCAGGCTGGAGTGCAGTGGCACAATCACAGCTCACTGCAGCCTCGAACTCCTGGGCTCAAGCGATCCTCCTGCCTCAGCCTCCCGAGTAGCTGGGACTACAGGTGCCACCACACTCAACTTTTTTTACTTTTTTATTTTTGGAGAGATGGGGTCTCACTATGTTGCCCAGGCTAGCCTCAAACTCTTATGCTCCAGCGATCCTCCTGCCTCAGCGCCCCAAAGTGCTAGGATCACAGGTGTGAGCCACCTCACCTGGTCTGGCCCTGAGGTTTTTGAGAGGATGGTTCAAGGTGCCTAAAGTAGACCCAGGTCCCAAGAGTTACAAACTCAGAATCAAAGAGGTTGGAAAATGATATGAATGGGTTCCCCCTTGACCCAAAGTGCCAATGTTGCTTACACAGAGGCAAATGAATTCCTAAATTTTTCCCAGCTTGGCAAAGGAGATCTTGAAAAAATTCTAGCCAGCCGGTGGTGGCCGAGGGGAATCCATTCTTCAGAACTCGTTCTTGCTAACTCAGTAAGTGTCGGATGGCATGGGTTGTCTGTTTATTTTATTTTACAGGACACTAGGGTATTTATAAAGGGGCTGGGGATGGTGGCACATGCCTGTAATCCCAGCTAATGGGGAGGCTGAGGCAGGAGGATCACTTGAGCCGGGAGTTCAAAACCAGCCTGGGCAACATCGTGAGACCCCGTCTCTAAAAGAAAAAAAAAATTATCCAGGCTTGGTGGCATGAGCCTGTAGTCCCAGCTACTCAGGAGGCTGAGGCAGGAGGATCACTTGAGCCCAGGAGTTCAAGGCTGCAGTGAGCTGTGATTGCGCCACTGCACTCCAACCTTGGCCACAGAGCAAGGCCCTGTCTCTTAGAGAAAATATAATATTTTATATAAGGGCTTTCCTAGGTTTGGTCATAACCACAGTTCCCTCATGCTATTTGCCCCTTAAGGTCTTCCGTCTTTCAGTTGCCACTTGTCCTGGGTGCATGGGTGGGATTCAGGAAGCATCTGGACGTTGAGGGCTCCGCCTTGAATGGTGGTGTAGAACCAACCCGGTGAAATTCTAGAGTTGCGCTGTCCAATAAGGCAGCCCCCCTAGCCACATGTGGCACGTTAAGTTGAAATGAAGTAAAATGAAATAAAATGAAACCTTTGGTCCTCGGCCACACTCACTGCGTTTAGACAACGCAGACGTAGGACATTTCTATTCTTGCAGAAAGTTGTACTGGGCTGGACTCAGACGGACCTGCAGCTGAGTCCCGAGTCTGTCGTGAGACCTTGGATAAGCCGTCTCGCTTTTCTGAATGTCTGTTCCCTCCTCTCTAATGAGGAAGGGAATCAGCCTTAAAGGTTTTTCTCAACTTTTAACCCATGTAGCTCCTCTTTCGATAAAAATAAAAATCCTATTCCACCACCCCAATATAAAATACAGCCTTGAATTTGTTTTTCAATCTCTGTACCTTCTTGAGAGTCCTTGGCATAGAGGAAGGAGTGGCTTGGGAACAAAGAGGCTATTATAGATACATCCAAGTGAGAACAGGAACAGGAAGGAGAGGATGTGTTGACCGGGGCCCCAAGTGTCGTGTCTATGGGTGACCAAGAATGAGGAATGTGTCACCTCCTCCCTGGGAACTGAGCTTTTCAGCTTAAGCAGAGTAGAATGCATGTGGGACAGGGGAAGTGGGCTCAGGTTGGGGAAGGGGCCGTGAGAAGGATGCTTGGCTTGCATTTATCTTCCTGACTCAGCACTGAGTGTCTCAGTCAGCTCATGGGACTAACAGGAATCTACTCCAACTCACTTAAACCATGGGGTTTCATTGGGACAATGTAGGGCTTTCTCATGGAACTCATGTCAGCTAGCTTGTGCTGCGTAACAAACAACCCTGAAACATAACGGCTTTACACAGCAATCATTTATTTTAGCTCACGATTCGGTGGGTTCTCTGGGCACGTTTTCTGGTCTAGACCCACCAGCGGACCACGACCACAGCCTCTGCTCTTTCCCGCGTCTGGGATCAGGTGAGGGGTGGGCTGGCAGCTGGCGCTGGCTGTCAGCTGGGACACCCTGATTTTCCTCCCCGTGGCTGCTGTTCATCCTGCAGTTGGCTGGTTTGAGCTTAGATTACATGAGGGTCTCAAGGTTCCAAGAGCGGTGAGAGATCCATTTCTAGAGCACAAATGCTTTTTGTGTTTCTTTTTGCATCGTGTGTGCGAAAGTCCCATTGGCGAAAGCAAGTTACGTGGCTGAGATGAGCTTGAAGGGGAGGGAGGATTTAGACTCTACCTGTTGATGGGAAGGGAAACATTAGTGGCCATTTTTTTTTTTTTGCCATCTGCCACAGAACCCCAAGGTGGGAAACACAGTGAGGCTCATAAAACATTTTTAGCTGGGATTTAGAGCTCAGCTGGACGTGAGGATTCTGTAGGGTGTGACTCAGGGTGTGAAATCATTTTTATGAGTAATGATTTAATTTCTTGAATTCCAATTATTGAACAATCAGTTCCTTCCCTGGTGATTCTTGATGTTTTCTTCATCAAGTATTAAATTCAACCAAAGGCATGATCTGCTTCTGGGATATCAATTCTATTTCATTCCTCTGTGTCTTAGTCTTATCTCAGTACCATACTAATTTAATTATTATAAATTCAGAACTTTTTTTTTTTTTTAGAGACAGGGTCTCTTTATGTTGCCCAGGCTGGTCTCGAACTCCTGGGCTCAAGTGATCCTCCCGCCTCAGCCTCCCAATAGCCGGGGACTACAGGCACATGCCTGGCTAGAACATGTTTTATTAAGTGGTAGATCTAGTTTTTATTCCTATCACACTTTTTCAAAGTGTCTATTTTTCTGGTTGAACTTAATCTCCAAATTAAAAATTTAATTAAAAATTAAAAATCCACAAATTAATTTAAGAAGTCAATACCTTAGTACGTTTTCTTTTCATGCAGGCATGTGATTCCCTTTCCCATCTGTTCAATTTTTTTTTTTTTTTTTTTGAGACCGTGATGGGAGTCTTGCTATATTGCCCAGGCTGGTCTTGAACTCCTGGCTTCAAGTGATCCTCCCGCCTTGGCCTCCCAGAGTGCTAGGATTACTGGTGTGAGCCACCATGCTCAGCCTTGCAATTTTATCCTCTACAAATTATGGTCATTTAAAAAAATTATGTCTAAAGGTCGTGCCTCTTATTTCTGTTTAAAATTTTTTATTCTGTTGACTAGGACCTCCAGACTTATATTAAATATTTAACAATGGTATTACCTGACATCCATGTTTAATAGATTTCCTAATATAAAATCACCCCTGCTTTCCTATAGTATGCTTTATTTGGTTTTGATGAATTATTCTTTTAGCATAATGTTGAATTTGATTTGCTCGGTTTACTTTGTTTTGCGTTTTGCATTTTTGCCATCTGCGTTCATGAGTGAAATTGTGCTGTATTTTGGTTTGTTTTATTTTGCAATCTCTTCATCAGGTTTGATTATTTATCATGTTCTGGCCACATAAAACAAATTGGCAGGTAACTGAGTATTTGTTGGAAAATTTTATGGTGCTGTAACCTTTTGGGGAAGTAATTCTTTGATAACTTTTTAAAAATGTCATTCTGGGTTGTTAGAGAATTCAACCTAAAAATTCTTTTAACCTCTCCAGTAAGATATTTTTGAGTCAGCTTTTGTGATTTGTATTTTCTTAGCGATTATTTCATTGAGATTTTCAGATTTAACAGCATGCTATTATGCTTGCTATAATCTTGTTTATATAGTCTCTCTCTCTTTTTTTTTATTTTACTTTTATTTTTTTTTCTTAGTTTCTCATAGGTATATATATATTCTCTTTTTAACCCTATTCAGATTTCCTAGTTGTGCTTATATTTTCAGAAAAACAGATCTTGGATTTATGTATCAATTAAACATTTTTTGCAATTAGTAGTTACTGTTATAATCTTAATTCTTTTCATTTTAAGATTATTCTGAGCCATGCTTTTGCTTTTTTTTTTTCCCCCCCTAGTGTGAAATGTTTGGGTGACTTGCCAGACACCTAAATCCTTTTTGGAATAAATTGGGCAATGAATGAATGCAGAATCGAATTCCATTCTTTTAATACAATTAAACCTTTTAAAGCCATGAATTCGTCCTTGAGTGCAGCTTTGGCTGCTCTCACAGACTTTGGCTACATAACATTCTTGTTTTTGTAGTTTAATAAAGAGTTTGTGATGATAATTTTGACCTGTTATTTTTTATCCTCATTATTATGAAAGCTGCTATTGAGTGCCTACTATCTTTCAATTACTTTATGTAAATTATCTCACTTAATCTTCACAGCCACCCAGGGAATGATCCTTGTTTTATAGCCTATTTCACAGCAGATGAAAGGGAGCTCCAACGGAGGTTAAGTGACTTGCCCAGGGTCATACAGATGATGGAATGAGGAGTGGGGGTAGAACTAGAATTTAGTTCATGATCTGTTTTCATTCTAAAACATATGCCTTTTGATTATACTACACTGCCTCTCCAGTTGAGTGAGTTTTAATCACTAGTTGTTAGAGCTTTAAAAAAAAATTAATTTTTTATTTGAATGGGTTGTCTCAATCTCTAGTTGATGGGGTTTTAAAAATAAGAAAATAACTTGTTTTGGGCGATGGCCCCCAAACATGACTTGTAGTTTCTGCATTTTATAATTGCTTGTAGCTTCTTGGGGGCTGAGTGACCAAGTTTGATCAGCTTCTGTAAACGTTGCATAGAGAGTAGATGAATTTAGACTCAGCCCAGAATCTACAGCCCCACAAGGAAAAATTTCCACTGGCAAAATGCATCTCCCTGGAATGAGAAATCTCCAGAAATGATCCCCAGCATGCTCGCTTATCCCAGCTGCTTTGCCTGCTAAGACAGCTGGAACCAGTTTTTCCAAAGGCACTTGCTCTCTCCTCCCCGCATGTGGTTTTGTGATGCCGGCTTGCAAGAGTGAGGACCGGGCAGCAGCTGAGCCAGACCTGGGGACACACCTGCCTTCGGGCTCTTGTTTCTTTTTTGTTTTTCTTTTACTCCTGCTAACGTCTGGAAGCACCCATGACGTGAGCTAACTGAAGCCCTGCTGACTTCTTGGGTGAGGCTTCCACGGTGCTCCACTGGGCTGTTGTTTCTATTTCTGGGCCTGAGGATGCCAAAAAACTGATGTGTGACTTGCCGTGACGTGAAGCAATCGGACCTTTCTTCAGATTGCGCTGTGATTCATCTTTCTTTTCGTGGATCGCGTTAGAGATATTACAGTAGGAGTTTTCGTTTGAAATCTAATAATGGTTTAATCTGCCATCTGGAGTCTGTGTTCTTTGTACTTTTTATTGTTCATGACTAAGACTGGTGTGTGTGTGGGGAGGGGGTTGGCAATATTGCTAACATCCGCCTCCCGTTTCTGAAACCCTCATTTGCTTTGCTTTGGCTTCCGCTGGAGGCTGAAAATGGGATGCTGCTTTTAGAGGGATCCCACTTTCAATTCTTTTTCTTTCTTTCTTTTTATTTAGGACAACATTTTTATTTTATTTTATTTTATTTTTTGTGACAGAGTCTTGCTGTGTAGCCTGGGTTAGAGTGCCATGGTGTCATCCTAGCTCACAGCAACCTCAAACTCCTGGGCTCAAGCGATCCTCCCGCCTCAGCCTCCCGAGTAGCTGGGACTACAGGTGCACACCCCCATGCCTGGCTAATTTTTTTTATTTTTAGTAGAGACAGGCCACCACACCCAGCCCCGAATCTTTATTTTAAATAGCTTCCCAGATACACGACATGCAGATATTTTCAGTTTCACAACTTTATGACATAGATTTTGTCTTGTTTAACATAGAATCAGAGACTGGTTTCAGAAATGTTTTAAATTAAATATTGAACACAGAAAAAGAAATAAAATGGTTAAGGGATATTTGTTTTTTACTTTCATTAATAATTAAAAAATTGTTAATTTTTACTCACATCAGTAGTGAGTAAATGTACACCATTTTATTTTTCATATTCTTTCCCCAAATCAATAATGTCTGAATTTTTAGTTTTGGTCCAAATCCACCACACCCACCCCAGGCAACCAATCCTCTGTTTCTTATTAGTCTAAATTAGATTTGCCTGTTCTAGAACTTCATATGCATAGAATCAAGTGATAGGTATTCTTTTGTGTCTGGCTGCTTTCACTTTGCATAATTTCTTCTTGAGTCAGTGTTGGTTATTTATATGTTCCTTTTAACTGTCTTTTAATTTACCAATTCTCCTTCGTCTTTTTTGTTTCTTGCAATTAATCTGTTGAAGAAACTAAGCTGTTGACCTACGGAGTTTCCCCTGTTCTGCATGTTACGTATTTTGTTGTCCTCCGTGTTTCCTGCGGATTGGTAGCTGGCTCCATAAAGCGTTCGGATTTGAGTTTGATCCTTTCTGCAGGACTTTAGGTCGTGCTTTATTTTTATCAGGGGCTGAGGAGGTTTGGGGTTGATGGGCTGAATGACATCAGGCAGGTGTAGCAGGAATGCAGGTGATGTTGGAATGGAAGGTAGGATAGTTTTGGAAGCAAAACTCCTTTAACTTACTCAAGGAATCCTCTCTGAGCCACGGTGGGCAATATATACAGTCCTTTTAAAGCAGCAAGCATTTATTATTTCTCCTAAAATTCTGTGGGTCTGCTGAGCTGGGGCTAGATGGGCTGGGATGGCCTCAGTTACTGTCCAGCTGTTGGCCCAGTGTCAGCCAGAGTGATGGAGGTGCTTTGGCCATGTGCCTCTCATCCTCCACCAGGCTAGCCCAGGCTGCTACAAAGGGCAGGATACCAAGAGTAGCCAGAGAAGGGCAGAACTCATTGTGCAAATATTTTTCAAGGCTCTGTTTGTATCATGTTTCCTGTTGTTTCATTGGCCAACCCAAGTCACATGCTGAAGCCCAGGGAAGCCCATTGGCCAACCCAGGTCACACGATGAAGTCCAGGGAAGCCTATTGGTCAACACAAGTCACACAGTAAAGCCCTGTGAAGCCCACTGGCCAACACATGTGCTGTTATCCCCATTCTACAGATGGGCAAACTGAGTGCAGAGAGACGGAGGAGCTTACGCAGCATCACACAGTCAGTACCTGGAGTCTCCTTCTTACCTCTATATGGTAACACTTCTGAGATCTCGGGCAAATAAAGTAACTGAATACCCACAAGCCTCAGTTTCTCCATCTGTCAAATGGGGTAGCAATACCTCCCTAAGGCTGTTGAGAAGGTCATTTGGTCACATAGGTGGTGCTCACCAATTAGTGTCTAACCCTTGAAGAATCTCACCATCTGAAAGCTCCGTGTCTCACAAAGATCCCATTCAGTTCCTGTTCTGGGGCAACTGTTCTTCTCCGTGACCCAGGCAGGAGCTCTTGGCTCCCCTTCTGGGACCAACCTCAAATATCTCCATTAGACCATCCCTGGGGTGTTCTGTTTTTAGGATCCATTTCCCCTATATTTTCATCTTCGGGAAAATTCCTGGTGGTCACCCCTTTAGCCAGTTGAGCTGGGAACTGACCCGACTGATTCTCCTCTGTGGCCCCTCACCCCTAGCCTGATTTGGGGCCTGGCAATCCCATAGGCACCCCATGAATGTTGGAATGAGCTGGAAACAGCCTTTTCTGCACTCAGGACACTATGATTAACATAAGACAAACCTTGATTCTGTGTTTTGTCTCTGGGGAGATAACTTCACTTCTTCCTGTTTTGTAAGATTGTTCTCCTGTAGTTGTTGGACATTGTGAGATTTGAAGGATTTGTATAGGATTTGAAGACAGAAGGATAAAACATCACCATGGACCCAAAGCTCTGACATTTATTGGATCTTTACTATGTGCTAATGCTGTGGAATGGATGTTTTTATCCTCCCACCCCCAAATTCACACGTTGAAACCTGCTCCCCAGTGTGATGGTATTAGGAGGTGGGGACTTGGGGAGGTGATGAGGTTAGGAAGGTAGAGTCCTTACAAATGGGACTGGTGCCTTATAAGGGGCTGGTGAGACCAGAGTTCTCCTTTCTACTATGTGAGGACATAGCTGGAAGGCGTCATCTGTGAACCAGAAACTGGGTTTTCACCAGACACCGAATTTGTCTTGATCTTGGACTTCCAAGCCTCTAGAACTGTGAGAAATAAATTTCTGGTTTTTATAAGCCACGCAGTGTATGGTGTTTTGTTAGAGCAGCCCCAAGAGAACTAAGATAGCTAATACATATGCTGTTTCCTCATCATGAGCCTCTGGGGAAAACAGCTTAGTCTCCCCATTTTATAGACAAGGAAAACTGAGACACAGAGAAGGTAGCTTGATGGGAATCAAAGCTTCCCAACCTGCTGCATGCAATGTGGCGTGAACTCACCACGTGCAGCGCGGGCGGCATTAACCCCGCCGAGTCCCAGTAAGTCCCCCTACCCTCAGGCTGCTTAACCGCCCATGGCTGACTTCTACCTGCCTTGCAGAGTGTCGTGGGAATGAATCGTGTTGCGGAGTGCGAAGCTGTTTTTTTCAGCTTTGTGAAATCCTGTACAAATGTGAGCTGAAACCTAGCAGGGCTCTTGTCCTCCTACTTTGTTTTCTTTTTAATGGAACAAAGTCCGGGTTGCATAACCCCTCTCTGAGCTGGAGGTGATAGAATCTGAAAGCGGGTATTGGGGATGTCACAGGAAGACAGGGCCCAATTACCAATGACCTGAGGCTCTCGGATGGATTCTCTGAGCCCCCAATTGGGTTCACTTATCTGACAGGTGCTCGGCTTGCTCTCCCTGTGCCTGGGGGGGTCCTTGTTGAGAGAATTCAGAACGTAAGGACTGGGAGGGTGGCAGCGGGGTGCTCACTGGGTGGGTGGCAGGTATTTTGGGTAAATCGAGTCAGGATTTTTTATGTGGGCACTGCATGAGTCTGGTGGCTCTGGGAAGGTGATGGATGGTCTCATTTGGAGAGTGGCTCAATGCCAGGGGACCAGACAAACACTAGAGCCACATGTCTGCATGCCAGACCTGCCCTGTGTCTAGTCCAAGGCTGAGCAGTAGGGGATACACCATAGAAGGTGGGTAGACTTCATCCTCTGGGACCTGAGATTTTGGGGAGCAAATGAAGCTCACCTTTATTTAATTTACTGCTCTTTGTTTAATTTGGAAAAATATTACAAATATACTATATCATGTATCTATCTACATCTATATGTCTATCAATACAGCTATTCTATATCTATTAATAGATCTATAACATCTCTATATATCTATTAATAGATAGGCAGAATTGTATCCCTCCAAAATTCATATGTTGAAGCCCTAACCCCTAATACCTCAGAATGTGGCTGTATTTGGACACAGGGTCTTTACAGAAGCAATTAAGATTAAATGAGGTCGTATGAGCGGGCCCTAATCCAGTGTGACTGGCGTCCTCATAAGAAGAGGAGGTTAGGACACAGATATGCACAGAAGGGTGACCATGTGAGGACGCAGGGAGAAGACAGCCATCTACAAGCCAAGGAGAGAGGCCTCAGAAGACACCAACCCTGCCAACAACTTGATTGCAGATTTTTAGCCTCTATAACTGCGAGAAAGTAAATTTCTGTTCTTTAAGCCAGCCACCCTGCAGTACTCTCTTATGTAGCCTGAGCAAACCGATATATACACTCACACACAAATATATGAATGGGTTGGCATGTTTGTTTATTTTTACATATGTGTATGTATGTATATATGTCTTTAAAGTGATACATACTTATTTAAAATAAGGTAATAAAATATTCATTATTTGAAAGTAATAAGTGCGCCACCACGCCAGGTGAATATTTTCTATTTTTAGTAGAGACGGGGTCTCACTCTTGCTCAGGCTGGTCTCGAACTCCTGACATCAAGCGATCCTCCCTCCTCAGCCTCCCAGAGTGCTAGGATTACAGGCATGAGCCACCACCGCACCCAGCCCCTGTGTATATTTTGACACATAAGCTTGTACACATCAATACTATATACAGGTGGAGTATCCCTTATGCAAAATGCTTGGGACCAGAAAAGTGTTCCAGATCTGGGATCTTTTTCCGATTTTGGAATATTTGCACATACATATGAGATATCTCGGGAATGGGACCCCGGTATAAACATGAAGTGCATTTATGTTTCTTATACAATTTAGACCCATAGCCTGAAGGTACTTCTGTACAAGATTTTTAATAATTTTGAAACAAAAAGTTTTGACTGCAACCTGTCAATAAGTTCAGGTGTGGAACTTTCCACGTGTGCTGTCCTGTCAATGCTCAGAACGTTTTGAATTTCAGAGCATTTAGGGTTTCAGATTCTGGGATTAGGGATGGTCAACCCATACTATGCTTTTGGGTATTCTAAATATGTGCATCCATTGAAGCACAGTCTAGTTCTTGCTGAGCTTGTATTCTGCCTTTGGAATCTGCTGTGTATTTTGCACTGAAAGCACATTTCAATTCTTGCTGGTCACATTCCTAGTGCTCAAAAGCCACACACGTGGCTGGTGGCAACCGTGTTGGATGGCACAGCTCTGGTCCTTAAAATTACTCAGAGCTCGCCCTCGCTGTGTCCACGTATTTTTGGTGTGTGATTATAATTTCTGTATAAGCTGCATGCGTTCTTTAGCAGCATGCCTCCTTCCTCTCAGCCAATATGTTCTTTCAATTTATGTCTCTGGATATAGTAGTTCTAGTTTGTTCATTTTAAGTGCTACATAGTATCTTGTATGAATAGGCCACATTCTGTTTACCAACTCCCTTAGTAAGAGACATTGAGACTGTTTCCAATTTGTTTCTTTTATAAACAATGCTGCAATGAACATCTTGGGATGAATGTCCTCTTAGGCATTTGTGAATGGTTCTCTAGGACTGACCTTCAGAAATAAAGTTGCTGGGCAATAGGGTATGTGCATTTTTAGGGTTAGTATATACCCCCAAACTGGCCTCCAAGGTGGCTGTAACAATATATAGCGCCACACAATGTTGGGCAACCATCACCACCTTCCACCTGCGGAGCTTCCTCCTCTTCCCTATTAAACGCTGACTCCCCATCCCCCTTCCCAGCCCCTGGCACCCACCATTCTACTTTCTGTCTCTGTGGACCTGACGACTCTAGGGACCTCCTATGAGTGGAGTCACACAGGATTTGTCCTTCTGTGTCTGGCTTATTTCATGGAACACGATATCCTCAAGGTTCATTCATGTTGTAGCACGTGTCAGAATTTCCTTCCTTTTTAAGGCTAAATAAAGTTCCGTTGTGTGGATGGACCACATTTTGTTTGTCCATTCTTCTGTCGATGGACATTTGGGTTGTTTCCACCTTTTGGCTACTGTGACTAGGGCTGCTCTGCATATGGGTGTGCAAATATCTGTTTGTGGCTGTCCAAGTGCTGGGGACAGATAGCAGCAGTGCACCCCCTTCTGTTAATCCAAGGAAGGGCCCACTCAGGGACATTTTAGGCTCACGGGAGTCTCTGTAAGGAAGAAGGAGGGAGGGGAGCAGGGCTTCTCCACCCTGGACTCTTCTGTTCTTTGAAGGCTGAGACCAGCCTCGTGGCCGGGTTCCCTGTCCCTTCCAATCCCTGCTGCATCAGGGCAAAGCCTGTCTCTGCCTGTGGACGTTTTCCATGTTGATGTGGAATGTGGCGCTTGTCCAGGAAACTGGTGCTCTAGTTTTCTCTACTCTTTCATTTGTCGTTGAGTGTTGAGAGATGGAGAACCTCTTTAGTGTGGGAGGCAAAACAGTTATGGATTTAATTTGTGCTTCCACGTTCCATCCCATCTCTTCAAATGATTTTAGGGTTTCTCGTCCAGGTCAATTCTGAGCCAAGACGATTCTTTTTCCATCCTTCCTCTCACAAACCAGTGAATGCAAAACCAAGTCCGAGGAGAAAGAAGAGCTTCCTTTCTCCTGCTGGTTTTGCACATAACTGAATATTTTGTGATGACAGGATAGAGTCCATCACTCATTTAATCAGCTCCAACTTGAAGGTCTGGGTTTTTTTTTTATCTGTGATCAACTTTATTGAGTTATAATTTGCATACAATAAAGTATACCCCTTTGGTATGCTTTGGTTAAAACGGCAATTTTTTATGTGTACTTTAGCACAATTTAAGAAAGAACCCACTTAAGCATGCAGCGGTATGAATTTTGATGAAAGTACACATTGGATAAACACCACCGCAATCGGGATGTAGACTGTTTCCCTAGCCTCAAAAGTCTTGGCAGTCAATTTCCCCTCTTCTGTTTGCTCTAGGTATCCACTCTCCTGCTTTCTGTCCTTATACATTCGTTTTGTCTTTTCTAGAACTTCATGTGAATGGAATCATCCAATAAACAGTTGACCTCTGAGCAACTTGGTGGTTAGGGCACTCACGACTCCCGTGCAGTTGACAATCTGAGTGTAACTTTTGACTCCCCCAAAACTTAGCTACCGATAGCCTACTGTTGACCGGAAGACTTACCGATAACATAAACAGTCGATGAACACGCATTTTGTGTGTATTATGTACTGTATGCTTACAGTAAAGTAGGCTGGAGAAAGGAAAATGTCATTAATTAAGAAAATCATTAAGGAAGAGAAAATATGTTTACTGTTCATTAGGTGGAAGGGGGTCAGCATAAATAAAGGTCTTCATCCTCATCATCTTCACGTTGAGTAGGCCGAGGAAGAGGAGGAGAAAGAGGAGGGGTTGGTCTTGCCTTCTCAGGGGGTGGCAGGGGCAGAAGAGGGGGAGGAGGTGGAATGGGAGGACAGAGAGGCAGCGCAGTGGTGTAACTCATACCGAAAATAAACTCTCGTGTACGTGGACCCCACAGTTCAAACCCGTGTTGTTCAAGGGTCCACTGTGTCCTCTGTCTGGTGTCTTTTGTTCAGCGTAATGTTTTGAGATTCATTCATGTTATTGCATTTATCAATAGCTCTTTCTTTCTTTATTTTCTTTTTCTTTTTTCTTTTTTAGACAGAGTCTCCCTCTGTTGCCCGGGTTAGAGTGCAGTGGCATGATTATAGCTCACAGCAACCTCCAACTCCTGGGCTCAAGTGATCCTTCTGCCTCAGCCTCCTGAGTAGCTGAGACTACAGGCATACGCCCAGCTAATTTTTCTGTTTTTTATAGTGACAGGGTCTCACTGTTGCTCAGGCTGGCCTCGAACTCCTGGCCTCCCTCCTCGGCCTCCTGAAGTGTTAGGATTACAGGCGGGAGCCACCATGCCCAGCTAATTCCTTTTTTGTTACTCAGTGGCATTCCAGTGTGTGGAGAGATAACATTTTGTTTTTCCATTTTACCTTTTGAGGGACATTTGGGTTGTTTTCAATGCTTGGCTATTATGCATACTCTCTTTATGTACATTTGTGCGTGAGTCTTTGGGTAGACAAATGCTTTCAGGTCTCTTGGTTACAGACCCAGGAACAAGGTGGATGAGTTTGGAGAGAAAGTGTGTGTAAGACACTGTCAGACTGAGCGGTTGGCCCACGTTACGTTTCGGAAACCAGCGATGCATGAGTGTTATAGTTACTCCACAACCTCGGCAACTCTTAGTGTTGTTAATCGTTTTAACATCAGCCATTCCAGTGAGTGTGAGGTGGTGTCTCATTGTGGTTCTAATTTGCATTTCTCTGATGACTAATGATGTACATCTTGCCACGTGTGTACTGTTGACTGGTGTATGTTTTGTAGGGTGAATATTCAAACCTTGTCCCCATTTTTAAAAATGTGGGTGAGGTATTTTTTTCATTATTTATCCACTTTGGAATCAATAGCATTGTCAGAAATATTGTGACTATTTTCTCCCGTGTAGTGGCTTGGCCATTTTCTTAACGGTATCCTTTGAAGAGCAGCCTGGTTTTCACAGGGTGCTGTTATTAATTTAATTAGCTCCAAGCTGTGGCTCTGAAAATCTTCCCTAAGACTCTACCCCCAGCCACACAGACACTTGCAGAATTTTAGTGCTAGAAATTCTCTTTCCTGTGAGAGAGTGTATAGCAATAATTTTAGGATGGGTTTTCCTCTTTAAACACAGAAGTCAGAGTTTAAGGAGTTCCCAGCTGTATTCGGAGTGGAGGGAGCGTCATGGTGGTCTAATGACCTTCTCAGGGTCCTTGGAGGCTGCACTGGCTGCAGGTTGAACCTTGCCTTGTTTTCAAGACTGTTGGCCGGCCGAGTTTAAAGTTCAGCGAGCGGGTGCTGAGGCAGAAGTCAGGGCTGACCGATTGGAAGTGCTGATTAAATAATGGCACTCATGACCATTTGGGAAAATTCTGTTTCCAGAAATATTTTTTAAAAAGGGATTTTAAAAAACAACACTTTTTTTTTCATAATTCGAAGAAATGAAAGTATTTTGAAATCTCATCCTTAGATCCTGATACTCTGAAATGTTAATTTTCTCATTTTTATTTCTTCCCGGATATAGTGTGTAGTTGTGCGTCAGTACCCTCACAGGGGTTGGCTCTAGGATCCCCCTCAGGGGGACCCAAATCCACGGATGCTCAAGTCCCTGTTATAAAATGCTATAGTATTTGCATATAACCTGTGCACATCTTCCCATAGGCTGCAAATCATCTCTATGTGACTTATAATATTAATACTTAATGCAATGTGCATGCCTATGCAAATAATTGTTATCCTGTATTTTTTATTTGTATTTTTTAAATTGTGTTATTTTTATTATTCGCCCCCCCCCCAAATATTTTTGATCTGGGATTGGTTGAATCTGTGGATTCAGAACCCGCAGACACGAAGCCCCGGGTGTGTTGTGAAACACACAGACAGGAAGTACCTAAACATTTGCATAGTTTAGCAAACCGTGATAAAGGGGATCTGACTCAGGTTGAGTAGTGGAACAATCCCAGCTCCCTAGAACTTTCCCTGCATGTCTCTTTCTAATCATAACTCCCTCCTCTCCCAGAGGTAACCTTTTTTTTTTTTTTAAATGACTGCCCAGACTCTATTTTTAACAGCTAAATGTTGACCCAGGCACAAGTAAGCGCTGCACACAGTTTGAATGCATCAACAGCGTTCTGCTCACCGCACAAAACTTTACTCCCCCCATCAGTAGAATTTTTACTGCAACCTTTTTGTTTCGTGCGTCTGGTACTTGGGCCTCTATAAAGGTTCCACAATCAGGCATTGCCTCTTCTTAACTCTGGGACCCTGGGCAAGTTCCTGGAATTCTCTGGGACCCCTCAGTTCCCGCATGTGTGAAATGGGAATCCAAATGTATCGTACACTTGTGAGGGTCAAACAAGACGATGGAGGAATGATAAACATGGTAGATACATTGTTGCTGTTATAGTTACATTGTAATCTGTTGTGGTTGTATTGTTGCTACTGTTACTCATTTTGGTTAAGTTCAACAATGGAGATATTTAACAGTCAATAAAACGCACAGACCTTAAGTGTTCAGTTCAATGAATTTTGACAAATACTTACACTTGTGTAACCACCGCCATAAACAAGGTCGAGAAGGTGATCTCAGCTTGGGGCGTTCTCTCCTGCTCCTTTCTAGTGAATTTCTTCTCCTCCCAGGCATGTCGTGTCATTGCGATTGTCACCTTTGTTACTCATTATTAGTGTTCATTTTTTTTTTATTTGAAAAGGAGAGTAAAGAAAGAAACAAGTAATGAAGGATTCGTGTCACTCTGGGCTTCTCACACTGTTCATGCAAGAAGTGAGGCGTGTGAGCGAGTCTGAGACTCAGCTTAAGAGAAGTGTTGTTTGAAAAGCTGAAGCAGTGCTGGCGGCTTGCGGTGGACGAGGTTCACTGCCACGAGCAGTTAGGATTCAAAAAGCAAGAATTTGAGGGTAAACGTATGCCCGGCAGCTTGCTGGGCGGCGGAGGGACAGCCCTGCCACCCAGCGACTTAGAATGCTGTGGCGACGACGCAAAGTATTTGAACAAAAACAATATTCCCAGAAGCAAGTTCAGGATCAGGAACTATTTTCCCCCCGTCTTTGCTGAGCTGCCAGAATGTTCCACCAAGATCGCCTACTTCCCAGTTTCCTCGGCAGCTCAGGCTGTACTAAGTGGGCAATTCTGGGTTTCTGGAATTCAGAGGGCTGGTGTGTGAGTCCTGGCTGCAGCGGGAGGAGTAGGTCTCCCTGTGGCTTGAGCCAGGCTGGGGAGGCTGGACGCTTTTAAAAGCCAGAGCTCCGGCTGTAGACACGTGCTTCTTTGGCAAAGGCTTTGTTGAAAACACATTCCCTAGATAGTTTCTCTTCTGCATGGACCTCTGAGGTTCTCGGGCGTGCTGGAGGAACGCTGTGAGGGGAACAGTCTGATTTCATCTCTCCTAGGGGAGGCCCCCAGCTGACGTGTCTAGAGGGCGGAGTACCACGCAGTGAACCGGGCACTTTGCGTCTCGCCAGCTCCTCCGTGTCCCAAAGAGGTGGACACCGCTACGATTCCCAATTTGTGGAGGAAGAAATTGAAGCTGAGAGAAGACAGTACCACGCCAAGACGCGCTGCAGCCCTTGCTGGGAGCTCACAACCTGACCTGAACCTACAGCTGGAAACATTTCTCCCCCTCATCCCCCGCCCCCGATCGGTCACCAAATCCCATCCCTTTAACTCCTTAAATGGCCTTCGAATCTGTTCTCTACCCAAGCTGCTGATGCGTTGACATTGCATTCTATCCACCTGGTATGTGCCAGGTACTATTCTAGGCTCTGAAGATGTGGCCAGGAATAATATGGATAAAATGTCCTGCCCTTGTGAGGCTGACATTCTAGCAGGCAAAGGATGGGTGCTGTTAACAAGCTATAAGTCAGGGCCAGGCAAGATGGCTCATGCCTGTAATCACAGCACTTTGGGAGGCCGAGGCAGGAGGATTGCTTGAGGCCAGGAATTTGAGACCAGCCTGAGCAACATAGTGACACCCTGTCTGTACAAAAAATTAAAAACACAGCCAGGTGAGGTGGCTCACGCCTATAGTCCTAGCTACTCAGGAGGCTGAGGCAGGAGGATCGCTTGAGCCCAGGAGCTGGAGGTTGCAGTGAGCTACGATGATGCCACTGCACTCCAGCCCAGGCGACAGAGAAAGACTCTGTCTTAAAAACAAAAGCAAAAACGAAAAAACACCAATAAGCTGTGGACCAATGTGATACCATTCATACACACCAGGGTGGTTATTATCATAAAAACAGAAAATAACAAATGTCGATGAGGCTGTGGAGAAATTGGACCCCTCGTGCTTTGCTGGCGGGAACGTAACTTGGTACAGCTGCTGTAGGAAAAAGTGTGGAGATTCCTCAAAAAGTGAAATGTGGAATTACCATATGATCCAGCAGTTCCATTTCTGGGTGTCTGTCAGAAAGAGTTGAAATCGGGGTCTTAAAGAGATACTTGGACACCCATGCTCATAGCCGCACTATTCACAATAGCCAAGAGACCAAAGCAACTCGAGAGTCCGCGACTGATGAATAGATAAACAAAATGTGGTCCATCCATACACCGGAATACGATTCCGCCTTAAAAAGGAAGGAGGTTCTGACACAGGCTACAACGTGGATGGAACTAGAGGACATGATGCTTAGTGACATAAGCCAGTCACAAAAGGACAGACACTCTGTGATTCCACTCACAGGAGGTCCCTAGAGGCGTCAGATCCACAGAGACAGGAAGCAGGACGGTGGGTGCCAGGGGCTGGGGAGGGGGTGGGGAGTGAGCGTTTCATGGGGACAGAGTTTCAGTGTGGGAAGACGAGAAAGTTCTGGAGGTGGAGGGTGGGGACGGTCGCACAGCAATGTGAGTGTGCTCAATGCCATGGAATGGCACACTTACAAACAGTTAAAATAATAAATTTTATGTGCATGTACTTAATGCCACTGAACTGTGCACTTAAAAATGGTTAAGATGGTGAATTTTACACGATATATATTTTACCACAATTGAAAAAAATAAATTAAAAAAAAAAGAAATGAAATAAACTGCAAACCATGGGAAGAAATTGGAATTTCATTGCAGTGTGTCGAGAAGCCCTTGGCAGACTTGGAAGCAACTTGTCCCACTTGGGGGGCTGCGTGGCCTTTTCATGTTTGGCCTTCAGCGTCTGCTCAGTGGCTGTAACGTGGCAGGCAGCAGTGACATTCAGTGGATAAAAGCCTGGGGAATGTGGGACTATTGGGTGGAAGAAATGGGCTCTTTTAAGTCGCCTGGGGCGGGGTTGGGGGCTGTCGGATGGGAAGGTGGGGGAGAGGTGGAATTTGAGCTCAGTCCCTCGCGGACTAGCTGTGGTTGGCAAGTGGTGCCTGCCACATCCTGGGGGACCCTTGCCACACGGCCCCGATGGTTGGGCTCCATTACGGGTTGGATTTTGTACCCCTACCAAAAGGTATGTTGAAGTCCTAACCCCCAGGACCTCAGAATGTGACTGTATTTGGAAATAGGGTCTTTGCGTAGGTGATCAAGTTAAAACGAAGTCATTAGGGCAAGCCTTAATCCCATAGTTCCGGTGTCCTTATGAAAAGGGGGAAGCGGATTCATCATCGCAATCTTCACAAGGAATCAACCTCACCAACACCTTGATCTCGGACTTCCGGTCTCCGAGAAATGTGCGAGAATAAATTTCTGCTGTAGCTGCCCCGTCTGTGGTACTTTGTTATGGCTGTCCTAGCGGATGAGTACGGGGTTGTTCTCTGAGAAGAAGGGAACAGGTTGACACTCACCTCTCCTAAATCTCCTCAATTTGGACTTGTGCTCCTATCCGCCTTCCGACGCGCGATGTCAGCATTGCTTCTGTTCTGGAAAGTTCTTTCTCATCCTATGTGTAGGAAGCATCCATCTGTATTTTTGTTGTTAATGGTTTTATGCTTTTCACACTCAAAGGGGTTTACTGTACCTTTGTCGAGAGTGGGGATATGACGTACCCATCTTGTGCATCTTCGTGGGTTGGATGGCCCATATTTTCTATTTTATTTTATTTTATTTTATATCTAGCAGTGTCTGCTTTTAGAGCCATTTATTCTAAACCATCAACCTTCTCATTTCTTTTCTTCTTCATGTCACAATTAAAGTGATTGTAAAAGCATCTTCCAGAATAATTCTTCCTTCTCATTTTTTGAAAGCACCCTAGCTTTGTTTATTCTTCCAAAAATTTAGAAAATGTAGCCAAGTTCCAAGAAAGAAAAAGCAGAGAGAGAGAGAAGAAAAAAAAAAAAAACCACATGCAGAGGCCCTTTGTGGGTTTTACTGTGGGATGTTAAGTCTATGAATTGATTTGGAGAGAAGTAACATCTTGACAATGTTTACTTGTACCATCCTGTGTTGTGGATTTCCTCTTCATTTTCCCAAGGGTTCTTTCCTATTCTTAAAAACGTTTTGTGATTTTTCTTCAGACACAGTTTGTGCAATTCTTGTGAGTATTGTTCTTAGGTTGGCTGGCTTTCTGTCTATCCCTCCCTTGTTCCTCTTGCTTATCCATCCATCCATCCACCCATCCACCCATCCATCCATCCATCCATCCATCCACCCAACCACCCATCCACCAGCCACCCACCTACCCATTCATCCACTCATCCACTTACTCATCTATTCATCTACCTATATATTAACCATCCATCCATCCATCCATCCATCCATCCACCCAGCCACCCACCTACCCATTCATCCACTCATCCACTTACTCATCTATTCATCTACCTATATATTCACCTATCCACTTACCCACCCATCCATCCACCCACCCACTCATCCAGCCACCCATCTGTCCCTCATCCATCCATCCATCTGTCCATGTATCTATCTAATATAAGAGAGATTTTTTTTTGCCCCACCTGTTCTATAAGAGAGATTTTTAAAAATCATTAAAAGTGGTTATTTTCCAGAGTAGGCGACAGGGATTGTGTTTTCTTTATTAACAGCTACCTTATTAAATACTTACTAGTTCCGAAAGCCACACAGTTGATTCCCTTCAATTTCCCAACTCTATAATCACAGCATCTGCAGATAACGATGATTCACTGCCCTTTGCCGATAATTACGCCAGTTATTGCTGTTAACCTTGTTACAGCAGGAACTTCCAGAACAGTGTTCAATGACGAGAGTTGAATGCAGTCAGCCGGGGCTCACGTCTGATTTGAGTGGAATGCCTCAATTGTTTTATGGCAGAGGATAATTATATAATCGTTAATACTCTTGACCTTCCTGTTTTCAGCTTCGATGAGTGAATGGGGTGTGATCATGAACTCTTGACTGTCTCATATATTCCAAGAGATACAAATGACATTTGTCCATTTACGAGGACAATAGATTCATTTTGTGAAGCTGTTAAAATAAGCCTTTAAACCCCCAACCCAATGTCCGAGCACAGTGGAGTGTTGTTTTTTTGCCTCGTGCCAAATGGTGAGGTTTATTTTGAGGATGTACTTGCTCTGGACCCCGTGTCCTCACGGGAATGAGGGTGGGTTTCAGAACCACGCTGCCCAACAGTGGCGAGAAGTGGCCTTTGTAAGCAGGACCCACTAGGACCCTCTGGGGCTGTTTCTTGGGCCCTGAGAACGTCCCCATATTTGGGACAGTCTAGTCCAGGTTTATCTGGTGGTTTCTCTAGGTGATGCCACCCTAGTTTGTGTGTCAAATATGACCTTCACACGAAGATACCAGTCTCGGATTACCTTGTTTCTGGTATGTTAAGAAACAGAAAAAAACACAAAAAAACATCTTTCAGGATACCATGTTAATCGTGGGTGATACATGGCGGTTTTCAGGAAAAACAAAAACAAAACAGTCCGTACTGCCACTGTGGTTTTCTTCGGGGTGGGCTGCTTTTTTCATCTATAACCCTGTGCGGTTTGATGGAGAAATTGTTTTGTAACTTGCAAGAGTCTGTGCAATCTGCTGGCGCTCTTGGTGAAAGGCGAGACCCGCGTTCGGAGTTGCTCTAAGCTGGCTAGAGTCTCTACAAAACCCTTAACATGCTTTTGAAAAAACATGCAAGCGATCTTTAGGCAAGAATGCAAACATGCAACTCTCTGTCCCAGAGGGACTGTCTGGCAGCAAAGAACAAATTCGTGCATTTTTCACACCAAGCCTACTGAAAATAAACGAAGGATGTCTATGCTGCACAACTCAAGCCATTCTAGAAACGTGTGTTCGCCGCTCTGAGAGCAAAAATGACAGAATGTCTGATGCTTCAAATCCGGAGGAAAGGATTCTACACAGTCTGTGGCTGGCTCTCCTTGTTGCGTTGGTTTCCAAGGTAAGATTTGAACTGTTTGCTGAAGGAAATTAGCGTAATACATCTCCTCTGGCATGTATTTCCAGGGTCCAAGTGGAGCCGCCAAAATGTTGCTTAAGAGTAGCGGCATCGGGGCGGGGAGGGGGTTGGTTGTCACATCAGCTTGAAGGATTTTTTTTATCAGCGTTTTGCAATTTGGAAACCTATTTGGAGTAGGGGCATATAGAGATGAAATTGGGCTGGTTTCTAGGATTTACCTCCTCTTTCGGATTTGTGTGTGTGCGTGTGTGTGTGTGTGTGTGTGTATGAGTGTGTTTATACAACCAGCTATTTGAAAGATGAGACTTTTCCCTTAACTTTGTTTCTTTTCTCTCTTTTTTTTTTTTTTTTTTTTCGAGACAGGGTCTAGCTCTGTTTCCCAGGCTGGAGTGCAGTGGTGCGTTCATAGCTCACTGCAGCCTCCAACTCCTGGCCTTAAGCGATCCGCCTGCCTCAGCCTCCCAAAGTGCTGGGATTATAGGCGTGAGCCACTGCTCCTGGCCTCCCCTTAACTCAGTGTCGAAGTTGGGGATGCTTTGATGTTGTCTTTGTTGCAGGGCTTCCCGTCTGGGACAGGGTTTCTCCATCTTGACACTGTGGACATTTGGGGCCAGTTTGTTCCCTGGGGTGGGGCCATCCCGGGCACTGCAGGGTGTTGAACAGCATCCCTGGCTTCCAGGAGCACCTCCCACCCGTGTTGTGATAATCACAAATGTCTCCAGACATGGCCAGGTGTCCCCTGGTGAGCAGAATCATCCTTGTTTGAGAACCGCTGGATTAGGATGGCGGAATGTGGGTGGAGGACCATGCTGTAGCTATTCCCTACTCCTTTCCACGGCATGGAAAAATGCAACATGGAATGGAGACCAAGCCCGTGCGTGTAGAATCAGTGGGTTGGCATTGCAGTGTTGCTAACAAAAGCGACATCCCCACTCTCAGGGGACCAAAGACTTTGAGGAACTATGATTGCCATCATTGAACGTGGGTGGGTTTATGTATGCCCTGGGTGCTGTGCTAGCAAGTAAAGACCCAGTGGTGGGGAACAGAACAGACAGGTCCTGCCCTCTACGAAGCCACCTGTCAAAAACACCTAATCGGTGACCTCATACACTGGAGAAGCACAGGGTGTCACTCAAGTTCATTTGGCTCAGGGTAGGGGCAGGGAACTCAAACACCCCTAAGCTGATCTGGAGAAAGTGTCCGAAAAGGGCAGCATTGACATTTTCCCTCTGAGGAATCATCTTATACCCACGATGGCAACTGAACCACAGTAACGCTGATTGAGTGTCTCACTGTGGCTCAGCCATTCACTAGCTGTGTGACCAAGGGCAGGTTGCTGGACCTCTCTGTGCCTTGGTTTTCTCATCTGTAAAATGGGGATGACAGTAGCTCCTCTGGTTGTCGGGAGGAATAAATGGTTAGTAATTGGAGCAGCGCTGGGTGCATAGGAGACTCGGAGTGTCACACGGCATGTGGGGACAGCCTCCCTTCTGGCCTCCTCAGCCAATATAGAAATGAGTGGAACCTGCATGTATTTAAAAGGGCTTCCTGAATAGCCCCACGGCTGTATAAGAAGGGATTTGGATGACTTGTGCAAAAGCCCACCTGCTCTTGGTTAGCTGGGACCCTCTCCACCCTCAGACACCAGCTCCATCCACACCCGCTCCACTATATTTAACCACAGCGCATTTCCTCGGGACAGGCACGTCTCACGGCCTCCGAGACTGACCAGTCGTCCTGCGGCTGGGACAGTGTCTGTCTTTGTGCGTTCTTGTTCCTCCGGTCGAGATGTGGCTAGGTCGCCTGGAGGGGCTGTCGACAAGTCTCCCCGGCTTCGTGGGGGGCTCCTTGTCCTTAGGGCTGAAGCCTCGGCCGCACGCGGCGTCCCGACGCCTTCGAGCTGCCCATGAATGGGTTTTCAGAACTTTTCCTGTTTACTTCGCGCTGCACGCCTCTGTTTGGGCTCTGGTGCGATTACTGGCAGACGAAAAGCCAAAGGGAAAACAGCCCTGCTTGGTGTCAGGGCTTGAGGTGGATGGAGAAAGACTGAAATGGAGATTTGCGTTAACCGTTTTGCACATGTTATAAGACTTTATCTTTTTTATTTTTTAATTTTAATTATTTTTTTAAATTGTGTTCCAGTCTGTTCTGGTGGCTCAGAGGAGGGAAGATGGGGGAATTCTGGGTCTGACAGAGTAACAGATAGAGCAGATTAAGGGCTTTAAGGCACCTGGGAACATCTGCATAAGCCACTATTTATTAAGCACCAGCTGTATACAGTTATTGAGACTGCTGTCTACCAGGCACATGGCTCTCCTAACAGTCTTTTCATGGAGTTAGGATTTGTACTTGAAGTCTGGCTTCAGAATCCTAGCTTTTTCTGCTATACTCTGCCTCACAGAGGAAGGGAACTTTTGCACTGGGTTTTGATGGGTGAATAGGAGTTCGATGGAAAAGAAGCACCCATTCTGAGCTGACTTTGGCCTCCCGCTCCTCCTAGAATAGGCCAGAAGCCAATACCTGGAGGCCAGAATTGGGTCACTAGAGCAACTAACTCATCACAGTGTGCCCAGGTCACCCTAGGATTCACCCAGCAGCAGAATTTTATACTAGAGCCTGGGCACCTGTTGAATTCTTTTTAACTTATCCCTGACAGTGGTCACCTCCCCACATGCTCCCTTGTGTCTTTATGCTGGGCTTCTTTCTCCAGACACTTCCATTTCTTGGTTTGGGTGAGAATTAAATGAAGGAATTAATGCTTGTGACTCGTTAAGTGTCGTGCCTGGTGCATGGTAACCCCTTGAGTGTCAGCCATTGTTTTGCATTGACTTCCCTCTTTGCCCTTTCTGTGTGGGAGCTGTCCCCCTGTCCCTGGAGTAATAAACAGGCTTCCTTGTATCTATAGTCTCCTCCAAGGAAGCATAGTTACCTCCAGCCTGGCCCTCCACAAGGCCATAACTGTCTCCCTCCCCACAAGAGCAAGGGGTGGGCATGATCACCATCAATTCGGGAAACCAGATGGGTGCAGGGGGTCAGGGACACATGTCAAATGTCAGGCCTCTATCAGAGCACGGAAAAAACAGGTTCAGGGTTAGGATTCAGGGCCAAGACAGCTCGAGGTCATCAGAGGCCAAGGATTTGAGAACAGGCTGCAGCTCACAGTGCCAAGCGGGGCCAGATGGTGAGGAAAAGTCCCTTCTCTTCCTGTGCACCGCCGCCCGCTTTCCTTTCCCGTTCATGGGATCAGCCGAGCTCCGGTCACCTCTGCTCATTTACTGAGGACACGGGCTCAGAGCATCCTCCAGCCTTCAACCCACCCTGGACTATGACCCGGCCTTCCCCAAACGGTGTTCTGCAGAAAAATATCAGTAATGAATATTTCTCAGGTGCTATGTGCCAAGCACAGGGCTGAGTCTTTAACATGCCTAATTTCACTTGAACCCTACAACTACCTTATCAAGTGAGTGTTACTATTATTCCCCTGTTCTGGCCGGAAGACACGGGGGCATGGAGAAGTTGAGCCACCTGCAGAAGGGGTCACAGCTAGAGAGGGAAAATTTTAAACTCAGACAATGCGATGCCAGAGCCCATGCAAACATTTTTTTTTGCATGATCAGATAGTAAATATTTTTGGCTTTGCAGACCATAGGGTCTCTGCTGTGGCCCCTCCACTCTGCTGCCATAGCACAAAAGCAGCTGCAGACAAGAAGTGAATGAACAGATGTGGCTGTGTTCCAATAAAACTTTATTTACAAAACAGGCAGAGGGCCAGAGATCAGGGGCCGAAGAAAGAGCCACACCAACAGTTTCAGGACTTACATTCTATAGTGTGCTGTTGATATTGAAGTGCAATGAACTTCAGTTTCAAAGTTTTTAAGTTTTAAAGTCCCTATGCTGTCCT
>NW_012147964.1:273308-287338 GCF_000956105.1 Propithecus coquereli
AGAGAGAGAGAGAGAGAACGGTTCCACCTTCCAATTCTCCTGTGCCTCTTGGTGGTAGGTAACAACTCCCTTCTTTTCCAGGGTGTCATGTCCATAGAATCATATAATATGTAGAATTTTGAACGTTTATTCATTTTTGGAGTGAAATTTAGCCAATGGTGCATATTGTGGGGCAGAATTGTGAGAACATGACTGGACTGTTGGAGACTTACGAGACAGAGATTGGAGATACAGCGAGGGGAATTAGCTGAAAGAGAGCTTACGGGGGGTGCCCGTGTGGAGACTTCGAAGCTTGTGGTTGACATGCATATCTGGTCCCTGCAGCAGGTGCCCCTGCAGTTTTATTCTACATCCTGGGTCATACCCCCAAGACCTGGGAACCCTGGCGAAGCCTCTGCTCACGTCTCCCGTTGTGACATTGTGAGTCTTTTTTTTTTTTTAAATCCATTTCAAATGTATTTGCAAACCACACATAGCGATTGCTTACGGAGGAAGAAATGGTTTATGCCCCTCCTTTGCTGCCTCCAACAAGCCGGTCCCCTGCCTCTCTGCCATAGTGTCCTGTGCTGAAGCTCACTGGCCTCCTTCCTGCTGCCTCTGAGCCTTCGCACGTGCCGTTCCCTCTACCCACATGCTGTTCCCTGTGATTCTCCCTCAGATTGTTTTTTTGCTCAAACAAGAAGCCAGGAGTTCAATGTGCAGAATCTCTGAAAAAAAATATTTAAAAAAAGAAACAAAACAAAAAACAACCACAGCATCTAACCCTAAGTCTGCCTGTCTCGAGCTGGGTGACATTGGGCAATCCATTTGATTTCTCTCCAGTGAGATTTCCTCACTTGTAAAATTATAGAGTCTACTCCGTGGTTGCTCAACTGCAGCACTGTGGACTTTTCGGGCTGGATTATTAGTCTCCGGTGGGGAGCTGTCCTGTGCGTTCTAGGGTGTTCAGTAGCATTCCTGGCCTCCACCTACTAGATGCCAGCAGTCCCCCAGCCCCACTCTAGTTTTGACAATCAGAAATGTCCCCAGACACTGTCCAGTGTCCCCCGCCATCCTGTCCTCCCACCACGGAGAAAGGCGTTGGGACTAACACAAGCAGCAGATTCTTGGGTACCAGGTTTCTGTTTCATTTTGGGGGACTTACCTCTGCTGAGTGGAGGGTACCTGGGAACTCTCTGTCTTAGCTTTGAGACTTTTCTGTTTTTGTCTGTTCGTGTTTACAAAAAGAAAGCAGATAAAGCGGCCACCGTAGGAGCCAGATTCTCCCTGGCGCCCCCAGAAGGAACCAGCCCTTTGCCGACACCTCGATGTTAGCCCCTTAAGACTCATTTCAGGCTTTGAACCTCCAGAACTGTAAGAAAATAATACATTGACATTGTTTGACAGTTGCAGTCGTTTGTTATGGCAGCAGGAGGAAACGAATACAGTGGGAGAACCCAGCATGTAGGGCTGGAAAGACCCCCTCTGCCCCCCGCCCCGGGGTGGGTTTCTAGCCAGAGCCGACAGTGGCCAGGGCAGAGGCTTGGTGAGAGGTGGATTTGGGGGCCCTGCAGCTTGGTGGCCTTGCCCTGGGTTCTGAGGCTCCACTGGAATGCGGCAGTTTGTTCCTGGATACAGGCAGCCTGTACTTTAGAACCCAGAGCCCAGGGACATCCCCACCGGGGGGCTGGTGGTCGTGCTCTGGGTGTACCTCCTGCTGCTGTGCCCCCTCTCAGGCACCCCCAACGTCTCCCCACAGCTCTTGGCACACGGTGGGGAGGGAGCTTTCTAATCTGTATCACAGAGCGGGGCGGGGGGCAGGTCCAGGACCCGGAGCAATAGTCTGTCTAGGGTTTCAAAGTAGCAGTGACTTCCTCCTCCTGCACCACTTTCCCCTGACAGTGACACCGTGGGATTAGAAACCTGTCTCAATTCCCACCGGGATTTCCCAGCAGGGCTGGGCCTCCTGGTTTGCATACGTTCGGGGAAGGAAGCAGAAATGAGGGGTGCGATCAGAAAAAGAGGCTCCCCTAGTTTCCAGGGGTTGCGACGTCTCCAAGCAAAGCTTTGTACTCCAGGGTTTTTTTTTGGTTTTTTTTATTCCTACCTTTCGAGTCATGCCTAAGCGGAAGGGGGAGAGGGTGTTGAATGAGCAGATGGGGTGGCGGCGGGCGACGGCCTGGCATCAAGAGCCTGGGAGATCGCTGTGGTGTTTTAGGAGTGATTCTTAACCCCAGATATAGACAGTGACACAAGGGGAAAAATACGAGAAACCGTGACTTTCCCTGCTGTCCTCGCTTGAAGCATTCGACAATCTGGACAAGGTCTGGGAGTGTCTGAACTGATTGGTGTTTCCATGAATAAGCACAGACTACTGTGCTTATGGTCCTGGGTTCGAATCCCTTTTGTACCACTTCCTTGCTGTGTGACCTTGGAAGCTACTTAACATCTCTGTTCCTTCTTCTATAAAAAGAGGGATAGGCCAGGCTCGGTGGCCCACACCTGTAATCCCAGCACTTTGGGAGGCCGAGGCAGGAGGATCGCTTGAGCTCAGGAGTTCAAGACCAGCCTGGACAACATAGTGAGACCCTATCTCTACAAAAAAAAATTTTTTTTAAATTAGCTGGGCCTGATGGCATGATGCATCTGTAGTCCCAGCTACTTAGGAGGCTGAGGCGGGAGGATCTCTTGAGCCCGCAGTGAGCTATGACCGCACCACTGCACTCCAGCCTGGGTGACAGAGCGAGACCCTATCTCTCTCTCTCAAGAAAAAAAGGAGGGACAAATGGTCACATCAACCTCTTAAAATCATTGAGTGTATTAAATAAGATAGTGTTTGCAGATTTGCAATGGTGAGCCAGACGTGGTGTTGAAATCTCGCACGTGGACAACCAGCCCCACCGCCAGCAGAGAATACCATTTCCTCTCCTGGGTAAACAGGAATGGGGACCTCAGGCCAGGCTGGAGAGACCTGGCTCCGTGACCTTGGGGAAGGCTTTTAACTTTTAACTTTAATGCTACGGACTGGTTCCCTCCAGTCAGGCAGTTGGCGACCCAGGCGTCTTGAGGTTTCTATTGCCTGCAGTCCGTTGGGTTTATTTGTTCAGCAAATGTTTTCAGAGGGCGGGCACAGGGGGGGAGAAACATGAACCAGGCATCTCGGCAGACGTGCGCGAGTCAACGAAAAGGCGTCGGAAGAAACAGAATTCCGGGCCCCAGGGAGGAAGGAGGTCATTGCCACCCTCTGGGGTGGGGAGATGGCGGGGGCGGGGCAGGGATGTTTCTTCTACCTGTTTCGCTCCTAGAACTGACTTTCTCCCTTCAGATGAGTAAAGAGTTTAATGGCAAAGAGAAAAGAGCTTCCCCCAGTTTCTATCCCTAAAAGGCATTTTATTAAGGAGCTGATTCATAGACTGCCTGGCCAGGCTGTTCACAGCCAACCAGTCTGGGTTTGGGGAAGTTCAAGTGTCTAGATCCTATTTATTAGCTATTGTTTCCTTTTTAAAGCCCCATAGTAACTATGACCACTTCTCAGACTTAGAGAATCTCCTCTCTTGACTATTTTTGTTCCATTTTTAGCTCTTGGGTTTCTCCTGTTTGTGCTGTTGAATATACCTGGGATCGTTGGGGATTTTTTTCCTTTTGTAATAGGATATATCACCATGCCACGGTCTGTTTATTTTTCTAGCTGCCTTGCACACTTTAGCATCTTTAATTTTCTAATTGGCTGCCATGCGGGGGTTATTCTATGACCACCACCGCCTGCTCCCATTTTACAGATGGGAAAACTGAGGCCGGAGGATGTTAACTCACTTGTCCAGCTTCACAGAAGGACATATCTGGTCATTGAACTTGGATCTGCCTGTCCTTGGAGTCTGAGCTCTTTATTCGTGTCTGGTCAGTTCCGCCCCATCCCGGTTCTGCCCAGCTGGGCTGGGAACCCCTTGAGTTTTCCCCCCTCCGCCTCCCCCACCCCCAGGGGCCCTATAATGGTCCCAGTTCCCACGTGTTGTCTTGGATGTCTTGGTGGCAAGAAGGCAGCTGTCGGAGTCACACACAAGGAAGTGGAAAGAATTTACCGGAAGGCAGGGGCTGTTGGCAGAAGTTAAGAATTAGGAAGCCCAGGTTTTGAAGTCTCTGCAGTGTGGACATTAGAAGTTAAGACTCTGGAGCCAGTCTGCCTGGGTACAAACCCTGGCTCCATCCACCACGCCCTCACTATGTGACCTTGAGCCAGTTACTGGACCTTCCCTGTCTCCTCCTTTACAAAATAAAGATAATGACTAGGACCTACCCTATTAGGACATGGTTTGCAGGAGGACACAGATGCCCTGGTACAGTGCCTGGCACGGGGTTGGCTACCATGATTGTTCTTTGAGGTTTTTTTATTATTGTGGTAAAATATATATCACATAAAATTTACCATTTTAACCATTTTTAAGTGTTTAGTTCAGTGGCATTAAGTGCATGCATATTGCTGTGTAGCCATCAGCACCCTCCATCTCCAGAACTTTCTCATCTTCCCAAACTGAAGCTCTGTCCCCATGAAACACTCACTCCCCACCCCCTCCCCAGCCCCTGGCACCCATCGTCCTACTTCCTGTCTCTGTGGATCTGACGACTCTAGGGACCTCCTGGGAGTGGAATCACACAGGATTTGTCCTGTGTCTGGCTTATGTCACGGAGCACGATGTCCTCAAGGTCCATCCATGTTGTTATGGCAGGTGTCAAAATTTCCTTTCTTTTTAAGGCTGAATCATTGTATAGATGGACCACATTGTATGTATCCATTTACCCACGGATGGTGCTCTTTGGGTCTTAAAATCCAACTCTACATTGACATCTTGCACACGTGTGTCTCGGCCACGGTCAGCGAATAGATTTTCATAACAAGAAGGCAGAGTAGAAAGCCCTGCTGCTCCATCTCCTAGCTCCATGTGCCCACGGTCATGCCCACCTGTGAGAGATGAGAAAGCCCAACCTCTTCCTCAAAATGGCTGTGGGGAACGGAATGAGGGAAGGCATGGGAAATTGCTCCAAAAATGGAGGAGCAGACCTTTGGGGGACCTTTCTTCCCCTTGCACAGAGCGTTTCTGAGTTTTCTTTTTTCTTTCTTTCTTTTATTTTTTTGTCACCCAGGCTGGAGAGCAGTAGTGCAATCATAGCTCCCTACAGCCTTGAACTCCTGGGCTCAAGCGATCCTCCTGCCTCAGCCTCCCCAGTAGCTGGGACTGTAGGCGTGCACCACCATGCCCAGCTAATTTTTATTTTTTGTAGAGACGAGGTCTTGCTTTGTTGCTCAGGCTGGTCTTGAACTCCTGGCTTCAAATGACCTTCCCACCTCAGCCTCCCAAAGTGCTAGGATTACAGGTATGAGCCACCACCCCTGGCCCATCCAAGGTCTTTCCTGATCTGAGTCTGTGACTTGGGAAACTGCCCTGGAATTACCAAGTGTGGAATTGGCAAGTTTAAAGGGAGAAGGGGAGCTTGCTCGTGCCCCAGACAAACTGATATTCCCTCCAAAGCCCTACTTGGCAGAAGAACTGTTTGTTGCCGTTTGCCTGTGGTATCTCCCCCGATAAGCTTCGTGGATTGTTCCAGATCGTGTTGATGGGGACAGCTTCCTACTCCACAGCTGCCAGCCCCAGAGCTTTCGTGGTCCGTGGGAGAGCAGGCAGCCGCCTGGCAACTTACTCTGCTCCTGTGTAAATGTGGTCGTGCATGTTTTGGTTCATGCGGGGTCACTGAATTGTGCGCTTTTCTTTTGTTGTTAGTCAATTTAATTTGTTACTAATAATAAAATCCGGAACTTACTGGGCCCTGAAGCCCCAGGTCATTACGACTGTTTGGTGGAATGCACGTCCTTTGCAGAGACTGGCTCCTTTGGAGAACGCAAAAGATGCAGCAAAATCCTCACCTGCGTTTACTGAGCAGTTGAATGAGAGCATCACCTGCTGAAAACTGACTTTAGTTTATTGCTCAAAACACCAACAAGGGGACCCCCAAGGGACAATTTTTCCAGAATTACCTGGTGGTATCAAGAATAGTTTGATCAAGGTCCCTGGATCACGGCATAAAGCACAATATTTAAGGGGGCACCCCAAAACTCAGTACTTTAATGCCATATTTTTAAAAATCAGCCAGGTGTGTTGGCTCATACCTGTAATCCCAGCGATTTGGGAGGCTGAGGTAGGAGGATAGCTTGAGGAAAGGAGTTTGAGACCAGCCTGGGCATCATAGTGAGATTCCTGACTGTTAAAAAAAAAAAAAAAAGAGAGAGAGAAAGAAGCAAAACAATTAGCTGGCATGGTGACACACACCTCTAGTCCCAGCTACTTGGGAGGCTGAGGCAGGAGGATCACTGGAACCCAGGAATTGGAGGCTGCAGTGAGCTATGATGACGCCACTGCACTCCAGCCTGGGCAACACAGTGAGACTCTGTCTCAAAAAAAATTATGCTAAAACAGTATTTCTCTTGACTGTTTTAGCACTGCCTTAAATTTTGTGCCAGAGGTGAGTGTCCCATGTATGTCACCCTAGTCCCTGCCCGGAGAGGGTGGATAGTTTTCTGAGACCATTCTACGGATAAGGACACTGAGACCCAGACAGGCTGGGTTCCCTTCCCGTGGCCACACAGTGACGAAAAGGCAGAACTGGGACTTGAACCCAAGCACTTAGACTCCAGAAATCATACTTTCCTAGCTCTTAGGTTTTTGTCGATTTCCTAAATTTGTGTGTGTTTCAGGCGAGCGGAGTTTCTCCTATGAATTTGTTGATGGAAAGGAGAGAAGAGATACTCTTGTTTCCTTTTGGCTTTTACCTTCTTGAATTAAATGATGGCAACATAGGTACTTTAGAAGCTTGTCACTTAATTGCTCAAACCATTAGATTTCTACCCATCTATGTCTGCTGCTCATTTTTAATGATTTTCTATATTTGGTAAAATATGCATAATATAAAGTCTACCATCTTACCCATTGTTAAGTGCACAGCTCAGTGGCATTAAGCACACTCACGTTGCTGTGCAACCGTCCCCACCCTCCATCTCCAGAACTTTCTCGTCTTCCCAGACTGAAGCTCTGTCCCCATGAAACGCCCACTCCCCACCCCCTCCCCAGCCCCTGACACCCACCGTTTTGCTTCCTGTCTCTGTGGATCTGACGACTCTAGGGACCTCCTGTGAGTGGAGTCACACAGGATGTGTCCTTCTGTGTCTGGCTTGTCTCATGGAGCACGATGTCCTCAAGGTCCGTCCATGCTGTAGCCTGTGTCGGAATTTCCTTCCTTTTTGAGGCTGAATTATATTCCATCGTGTATGGATAGACAATGTGTTTTTCATTCTTCCTCTCTAGTTTTTAAAAAAGGAGTATTATACACACCACGGTCAAAACCATTCATAAAGTGGTTTACAAGGAAAAGAAAGGTCTTTCCTCGTCTGCCCTCCCGACACACCTGCCTGCCTCCTTTTTGCACAAATGCACGTTCCTCGCTGCCCTGTTCCTTGGCCTTTTCCCTTAATAACACTTCTTGGGGGTCATATTGAATCTTCTTTTCTTTTGTGTCCACGTTCCTTTATAATTTATTTATCCAATCCACAATCAACGGACATTTCCAGCCCCTTGGGACTGTCTTTCTCTTGACACGTGTGGCATTTTTGTTTTTTTGGGGGGGGGTGCTACCCCAGAATGCTGAGCTGAGACCTTTTTCTTTGCACTGGAGTAGGGTGGATAAAGTAGCACTCAAAGACGAGCGTGGTGGAAAGATTCTGTGTTTGAACCTGCACGTTATTTTTATCCCCAAACCCACGCAGAGCTGTTATGGAGTTAAAATACACGACTTTTATGGAGCTGATCTCGATGTTTGCACACATGTAAGAGCGGAGCCGGAGATTCCAAAGAGATGTCTGGCTTCTGAAGGCTGCTCGGGGTGAGATGGGATAACGCTCGTTGGTCTCTGCAAGGCGCGCTTCAGCCTCAGTTAATAATCTGAAGCTCAAGCTCTTGCTAAGACTCAAATGAATCGTGTCGTCTAAGTTGCAAGTGCAGAGTGTAAAAGGGACGAACCCTCTTCGCCACACCCTGCACCTCTCTGTCTTCAACTCGCAAACATCAAGCCCTGGTCAGGTCAGGGGCTTTCTAGTTTGTGATAGTTATGTATCTCTTAATCATTTAACCTGTGCAGAACTGCATTCCTGTTTTCATTAGATTCCTACCTGATTTTATTATGTGTCGCATGTCACGGACAATGTGTTTGAGTGCTGTGCCCTGACCCTGTTTGCCCCATCAGCGAGGTGATTTTTAGGAATACACGTGTCCCACGCTGGAGCAGAACAGACCGTGTACTTCATCTCCTAAACTGTCGTAAGGGGTTGGGATCCGTGGGGCTTTTGCTCCGTAGCGGACTCTTGGTGTCTGGTGCCCCAGTAAACACATCAGCAAATGGATGGACAGGGTAATATCAGGTGGCATTAAGTCCTAGGAAGGAACTCCATCACCAGGGTGATGAGATGGGGTGGGGGCCAGGGGAGTGCACCTTTCCATAGAGTGGTTCGGGGTGTCCCTCTGAGGCTGGGACAGGCACTGAAACCAAAAGGATAACAGAGAAACCACTATGGGAGGAGCTGGGAGGCAAAGTGGATTCTAAGTGAACAAAACTGCATGTGCAAAGGTCCTGAGGTAGGAAATTTTAGGACTGGCTATTTTAAGGAACAGATTTTTATTACCCGGTTAGTTTGTGCTACAACTGAGGCATGGGATTTAGGGAAGACTGGTGGCCAGGACTATTGCTTCGATTCCCAATTCTGTCTTTTTGTCTGGCACTTGCCGTAGAAACAGGCATTGCAAATTTTGATCACAATTCCCTAAAATCTGTATTTTACGTGAGACGAGTGAGGTCTGCCTTTGCCGCCCAGCCAGCAAAGTCAGAGTCGGGTGTTGTGAGGATGAAAAGTGATGCCTCATGAAAAGGAGGCAGGGAGCAGGGCTGTAAAAATGCTAATTTCCTTTCCCTTAAATCACAGAGCTAGCTCAGCACAGTGGCTCACACTTGTAATCCCAGCTACTTGGGAGACTGAGGCAGGAGGATCACTTGAGCCCAGGAGTTCGAGACCAGCCTGGGCAACATAGCGAGACCCTCCCCCATCTCCGTAAAAAAATTTTAAAAATTAGCCAGACGTGGTGGCGTGCACCTGTAGTCCCAGCTACTCGGGAGGCTGAGGCAGGAGGATCGCTTCAGCCCAGGAGTTCGAGGCTGCAGTGAGTTATGATTGTGCCACTGCACTCCAGCCTGGGCGACACAGCAAGACCCTACCTCTAAAAAAATAAAAATTGAAAAGAAAGAGGAAACTGAGGCTCCGAGAAATGAACACACTTGGCCAATGTCCCAAGCATCAGGGAGTGGCAGATTCCACCCAATCTATCTGATTCTCTGGCTATAGCTTCTAATTGCTGGCCTGCCGTATCCTAAATAGTGTACCAAGTGAGGTCTGAGGAAGGCTCTGCCTCAGTTCCAACAGCACATCACCTTTATTCAGTTTTTGCAGCTACCCGCTTGGCTTTCTCTCGGAGGGGTCGCTGACTCTGGCCCCCTGGGCCACCTCTTACCTTAGCCAGCCACCTCCCACCCTGTTTCCATGGGCCTCTAGCTGCTAGTGTCTCACCCTCTTGAGAATATTGTTCTCTGAAGCTGGCCAAGGTTGTGATGCTGTGCGCGTACGTGTGTGCATACGTGTGTGGTCAGACCTCAGACCCCATTTTTCCAAAGCCAAGTTTCTATTTGTGTATCTGCTGTTTAATTTTCCAAGGTTCTTTTTTTTTTTTTTTTCCTTTTTCCTTTGGTTGCTAAGGAAAGTGCATTAAATTTTATCTTTGCATCCTGTGGAACTCTTTCTGAATCGTGGGGAGCCGGAGGCGTGGAGTGCCGAGGAAACAGATAGGAAGGAAATTCAGGGGTGGGGGTTTCTACGTGAGAACCAAGAACACCTTTGATGTGTAGACTCCAGAGTGGGGGACTGAAGGTGAGGTAGGCGTGGAATTAGGATGTATACCCCGGAAGGCTCAAACTGGCGGTTCCTCCTGGCGGCCACATGAAGGTTACGTGGCACAAGATCAGTGACATCTCAGAGGGGGTTGTTGTCTTTGCGTTGGAGGAGTTCCAAGAAGCAGAAGTTTGGAAGCCAAACACAGGGTGGTTTTCTGGGGGTACAAGGGCAGGAAGGATTTAATCCCAAATCCCTTTCCATAAATCATAATTCCCTGTCCAAGGCCAAGCTCCTTGCACCTCTCCGTTCCCTAGCCAAGGTGGGGAGGCTCAACTGGGTGGATCTATCTTGTACTTGAGACTGTGGCTTTTATTTCTCCTCTAGGTGAGAATTTCCTTCTTTCCGATGTCCGTGTGCCTTGTGCTCTATCCGGTTTCCCTGAAGTATCTGTGTCACGTGCGAACCGACTTGTTAGCGTCACCTCCTGCCTTGGGTCTTTCTCATTTCAGTTTGAACCCAGACTCACTCGAGGCTCAGGTTCCCAACCATTCCCGGCATCCCATAATCACAGACTGCGGGGAGGAGCGCACCCAAGAGCCCTCAAATTATGGTTTCTTTAGGAGACTATTAAATCTTGATCCCTGAGAGGAAAATTGGGCGTTTTGTGTTTTCCCTTTCAGACTGGAGTGTTCTGCTACTGGGGCTGAGTGCTTCTAGAAGCTTCCAAGTGGCTTCAGAGGGCATGGAGATGTCATCGGGAAGTGTGGTTATTTTACGACAAGAGATTTGGGTTTTAGACAAGAGCACGTGGCCTGTTTTATGTATCCCTTGATTACTCTGCGGGACTGTTTCCTGTTGGGGAAGAGGTGGGCGGAGGGTTGATGGGAAGATGGGGAGATCGTAGGTTCGGATCCGAATGGACACACAGAGGCGTCCGGTTGTGATCTTTCTGGGTTGGACTGTGGGATCCCCGCGGGCAGGGACGGCCCCAGCAGTTTCCGCCTCCCGTGCGTGGCCTGGGGCTGCCTGGCACGGAGCCGCTGTAATATTTGCATTTGGTGAATTCAATGGTGCACCATGACCGGCCAGTTTCCAGGATCAGTCTAGGTCACCAGCGACACCAAATCTGCCTCCCTGGATGATTTGGAATAACACACAAAACTGGGGATGAACACAGTTTCCCCAAGAATGTGTCAAGGGAGCCTACAGTTGCTTGGTGCATGCTTCGAATTTGGTCATCTAATCCACCCCACCCTGTCTTCCCCATGGAATGGAGGAGGTTGTTCTCAATATTTCTTGGAGGAATGAAGGCTGAGTTGATGAGGTGACCGAAATTGCTGCTGGTGGTGCAGATGACACCTTTTAAAACCCTTTCTTGGGCCTAGCATGGTGGCTCATGCGTGTAATCTCAGCACTTTGGGAGGCCGAGGTGGGAGGATCGCTTGAGGCCAGGAGCTTGAGACCAGCTTGGGCAACATAGCAAGACCCCATTTCTACAAAAAATAAAAAAATTGGCTGGGCACAGTGGCGCACGTCTATAGTTCCAGCTACTCAGAAGGCTGAGGCAGGAGGATCGCTTGAGCCCAGGAGTTGGAGGCTGCAGTGAGCTATGATGACGCCGCTGCACTCCAGCCTGGGTGACAGAGCGAGACCCTGTCTCAAAAAATAAAATGAAAAAAAAAAACCCTTTCTTGGGCCCAAGCAGAAACCACATGCCATCTTGAGCATACCTTGTGCATCTCTCCATCTGATTCTCAAGTCAGCCCGAGGCACTGTGATGGGGGAAACTGAGGCACCGGAAGCAGAGTCACACGACCATGAAATGGGTACATCTGGCAGAAACCCAGGTGCGCCTGATACCATAATTCCTTGTACCCCACACTCTGGCGATTGGACCAGAGCTGTGGACCGCAGCTCTGATGGGAGAGTTTCAAGAGAGCAGATTTGGACAACGTAGCATTTCTCTAAGCCCATTCTACTCTCCCCGTCCCAGGCTGCAGAGGCCCTGGCAGGTGGGGCGGACTGTCCACCTAGGGCAGGGCAGAAGGCTCAGCCAGAATGTTGGCATGTGACTCTCTGGCTGTTCAATGCAAGAAAGTAACACTTTGGCTTTTATAGAATAACTCTCTGAAAAAATTATTATTATAACAACCCAGGGGTGCTACAGCCAGGCCCCTGTGAACTTGCTGGAGCTGGTGCCATTTGTAACTAAATGTTCTTGCACTCGGTCTCCCCTCTTGGCTGTGGAACCCAGTCTGTTCTAATCACCAGCTTGCCTCCAGAGCTGAGGGTAGATTTTGGTTGAGGAAACACAATTCCTTCAAGGTTGTAGCATGCACATAAAAGAGACTGTTTTTTTTTAACCAATAAGCATTCTCGTGCCCTATCCATTTTCCCCAAAGTATCTGTGACTTAGTTTGGGTGTTGAAATGGTACCCATCTTTCTTAGATGATGTTATCTGGCATCCAGTGTGATGGGGAAGCATTTTTTAATTTTTTTTGTGTGTGATTTTATTTTCGTTCTTGCATTTTCCCTGAGTGTACTCCCAGGCTCAGCAGTGTACACAGAGGTGGAACCAGGAAGTTCCAGGTGTATGGGCTGTTTGCTCTGGTAGATGAAGATTTGCAAAGTAGAACCAAACAGCCAGAAAAGTCTGAGGACCCAGAAGCAAAAGGACAAACTCTTTTCTCTAGTTGAAGTTATCATGGGCGAGAAATAGATTCTCCCCTTTGCCCCCCATCAGATAACTTCATCTTTTTCTTTTTTTTTTTGAGACAGAGTCTCACTCTTTTGCCCGGGCTAGAGTGAGTGCCGCGGTGTCAGCCCAGCTCACAGCAACCTCAAACTCCTGGGCTCAAACGATCCTCCTGCCTCCCAAGTAGCTGGGACTACAGGCATGCGCCACCATGCCCAGCTAATTTTTTTCTATGTATTTTTAGTTGTCCGATTAATTTCTTTCTAATTTTAGTAGAGACGGGGTCTCGCTCTTGCTCAGGCTGGTCTCGAACTCCTGAGCTCAAACAATCCGCCCGCCTCGGCCTCCCAGAGAACTAGGATTACAGGCGTGAGCCACCGCGCCCGGCCCAACTTCATCTTTTTCTAATAGAACAGCAGTGTCTCAGGTGGGCACAGAAGGAGTGGCCCCCAGGAGCACAAGGCCACAAGGCTCCCTGCGTGGAGATGACCCAACGGAGCCTCATGTATTTCTAGAATGGAAAATAAAGCAGTTGTTCCAGCTTTAGAAACCAACTCGATCAGGAAAGAAGCCGAAAATTGTCTCCTTTTTGTCACGATGGACTTTGAAATAGGTACATTTTCATTCTGACTTAGGATTCTATTTCGTGGTGTCTCCCCAGACATTCAGTACTTCCTAATGTTAACGTTAGTACTCAAGGAGCTGAGGACATCTTTTCTGTTCCCTGTCCTTGTCCCTAAACTCTGCTGGCTGGTGCATGTAGCAGCTCCCTGGAAACTGGCATCTGTCGACCCGTGCATATTCAAGACTACCCTGTGCTTGTTATTAAAAAGCCATCAGTCATGTGAGTGGAACTTTTTATGGGTGAGATTGTCCCCAGGGAAACCCGCCCTGCCATTCAGACGCTGTCAGGCCCCATCTCCACTTCCTTGTTCCCACGGAGGCTGCGGTTCTCTCTCGCTCTCTCCACCGCCAGAAAATTTTCATACCTAATTCCAAAAATGACACAGAGAACATAAACATGTGGCTAAATATGAACAGAGAAAAATAAGGCAAAGCATTCAAGGCACAAGGTACGACGGGAGGAACGGAGAGTTTTGCATTGTTTGAAAGGACAATCCTTTATTAGAATAGAATTAAACTTTAGAGAATAAACTGTTGGAACTATCAGGAGACATTGAGGAAACCGGGGAAGGGGGAAACTCCAACTCAGCCTCCATCCTGGAGATGACTCAATTAGGCAACAAGGAGTTTGAATCCTATGGTTAATAAGATCGTGGTGACAGATAGGGACTGAATTTTGCACTCTGCAAACAATACGCATTTTAAAGTGCTCTGGGAATATTTAGAAAAATTAATCATCTGGGGTTTTTTTG
>NW_012147964.1:287863-288182 GCF_000956105.1 Propithecus coquereli
ATGTTACTGCCATATGTGTATGTAAGTGTTGATCAGTTAGGAACAATTTGCTGGTGAGTACATGGGGTGCTTCTTTTTCCATTCTTGTGATACTTCACTTAGTAGAATGGGCTCCAGCTCCACCCAGGATAATACAAGAGATGTTAGTTCACCATTGTTTTCTGTGGCTCCGCAGTACTCCATGGAAATTAATTTTTAAGAACTGAACCAAACAAGTATGCACGACAAACTCCTATCATTTGATAATTTAGAAAAACCAAAAGAAAAAAGAAAACCCTAAACACCCAAAACTCTTAGCTTTGATTGAGGAAGATCTCAA
>NW_012147964.1:289592-293076 GCF_000956105.1 Propithecus coquereli
TGAGTCTGAGCACCTATCTTTTTTGTCTGTTGTTCCTCTCACGAGTGGTATCCAGCCACCCAAGGTGGAAACTTGGACGTCATCCAGTTGATAAGTCCTGACAACTCCACCTCCCTTATGGCTCCAGAACCCAGCGTCTTTCCTCTCTGTTCCCTCAGCCTCCTGCCTTCTTCAACCATCCACCATAGAGCCAGAAAAGTGACCCCCAAATGTGGATCTGATAGTGTCCTTTCTGTCTGGAGTCCTTTGGCTCCTCTGGTAGGGTAAAATCCAGGCTTCTTAGTGTCCCCATCTTTTCTCTCTGACCTAATCTCCTACTTCGCTCAGCCTGTATCAACTCCGAACTGTTTATAGTTCCCTGAACACAGCCCCAGTGATTCACACATTAGCAAGTATTGTTCCTCTTCTGCTGGCATAAAACTAGTCACCTAATCTCCCCTGCATTTTTTTTTCTACAAGATTTATTGTGCACCTACTGTGTGTATAGCTCTGGGATGGTTTAATAACCAAGACACCATCTTTCCCTTGATGGGGGGGCTTATGTGTGTCTTCAGTGTCCTGGGAGGGTGGGACAGGGTGTCCATCCATTTCTGCATTCCAGCACCAAGATGGGGCCAGATGTGGGTAGCACGAGGTAGGGAACAGGTGAACATAATTCACAGGTTAACTCCATGACACCACATCCTTTGTCCCAGTCTCTCTGGGAGACCTGGGTTCAAGTGCTGGCTGAGCTGGTATCAGCAAAGCAGCCCATCTGTGCCTCAGTTTCCCCGTCTCTAATGGAGATGATTGTTTGAATAATAGACTTAATAATATTAACTGATATGGATTGAACCTTGTATGCTTCATCAAACAAACGCACATTTTAAAACGGGGGGTGGTGGGGGTTAAATGACAATGCCCATTCTCAGCCTCCGTTCGCTGGAATCGCAAATACAGGGTGTCCCAAAAATCTCCATACAAAGGAAAAATTTTGTAATGACTGTTTTGTAAATAAAGGTACATTTAGCTACAGTTTCCCATTTTCCCTATGTATGGCGACTCTGGAGGTAGGGCACACAAGTCTTCAAATGCCCCGGGGAACACTGGCTAGAGAGCACCCCAAAAACGTACCCTGTAGATTTTTAGCCATGTATTTCTGAGTACGGTGCTTGGCTTTCTGGGCGAGAGGTGGGTGGGAACAATAGGTTTGCACGGCCCCGCCAAGTGCAGAGATGCGGACGCTCCCCGCCTCCCACCCTCCCCCTTGCAATGTGGGGGAGTTTGCTGTGTGACCCTGGCGAGCCGCAGCCCCCCTCTCTGGGCCCCTCCTGAATGAGGCCTGGGGTCAGAGTGGCCCCCTGCCCGTCCCGGGCGCTGCCACGCGGTGACCCGTTCTCCGCCCGGGAACCCGCCCAGCGCCACGCGCGCAGCCCGAAGCCACCCGGTGGAGGCTCCGTACGCCCCGAACGCTCGGCTTGTTCCTGCCACCCTCCCCGGGTCGCCCCCATCTCCGGCGCCCACCCGAGGGCGCGGGAGTCGGACGAGCGCAGCCCCCACGCGCCCGGGGGCGGGGCCGGCGCCGGGCAGCTCGGACGCCCATTGGCTGAGCGCGAGGGCGGCGCTGCGGCCGCCGCGACCGCCCGGCCCGGAGTGCACGGAGCGGAGCGCGCCCCAGACTGGGTGGCGCGCGGCCGCCGCGGGTTCCAGGGGGCGTGGCCTCGGGAGCTCTAGCCCACCCCCGTCCCCTGGGACACACAGTTGCGCGCGCTCGCGCGCGCACATACACACACACACGCGCGCGCGCGCCAGTAACCGAGGGTGGGACCCCACCCCCTTCTGGGGCCTCCGAGTGCACCGTATTTCTCCGAAATGTTCCGCAGTACACAGGGCCCGGCCCCCCCGTGGAGACACACGACACTCTCTGTCACTCTCTCTCTCTCCTTCTCTTTCCCTCTCAACGGAGCAGTCCTGGGGCTGCCCTAGCGGAGAGTTCCCCGACCCCGGACTCCGCTCCTGGCCTTCCCACTGCGCGAGCCGTATGTCTCCTAAGAGCTCCGCACCATGGGGACGGTGTGGTCAGGGAAGGCACAGGTGCCACTGCTCGGCTTCAAGGACACGCGCTCCCGCGGTCGCCGCTGCTGACCACCCGGCTGTCAGCAGTTCACCCCCTGTCCTCCCTCCCCCTGCTCCGCCATGAGATCATTTACCAGGTTCCCAGGAGCGGAATTTGGCTCCGGGGACTCGAACCTCTCTGAGGTCAGGGGCCAGTGGGGGGCGAGTGTGGGAGACAAAAGGCCTCGAGTGGAAGCGAAAAAAAAACACTTACTTTAAGGAGTTTGTAAAATTCACACTTTCAGGGAGAGCTGCGAGGGATCTTTGGTGGATGTGCCCGCAGGCCCATGCATGACGCAACTGTTCCATTTGGAAATTTCTGGAAAGCAGTAATTTTTGGAATATTAAATCTTGGGTGGTTTTCTTTCTTTTTTTTTTTTTAAGACAGGCTTTGGGAAGGAATGTAACAAAATGTTATTAACATATGTCGTGCTATGGAAGCATTTAAGAGTGGTTTTTGTGTTTTGTTTTGTTTTTTGTTTTTACCAAGTAGCTTCGTAATGAAGAAAAACCATACTGATTTGTACTTTAAAAGGGAGGAGAAGAAAAAAAGTCAGAGTGGCTACATTTTTTTTTTTTTTTTGGTCGTGTGTGGTGGTGTTTTATAAGACAACACTGCTTTTTTCTCTCCTGCTATACTCCAGCTTTTAACCTCGGTTTTTATTTTGATGTAGAGTCAAGCTCACAGAGAGGTTGCAAAATTGTACCTAGATTCATCAATTGTTTACATTTTTATACTATTTGTTTTATTATCTCTCTAGTATATTTATGCACACATGTTATATACATTTCCCCCCTGCGCCATGTGAGACAGTCAGTTGCAAGAACAAGAAAATTATCTTACACAATGACAATACAATGATCAAAAACAGGAAATTAACATTGATACAATATTTTCATCCAGTCTCATATAAATCTCACCAGTTCTCCCTATATTGCCCTTCACTGATAATTTTTGTTTTTTGTTTTTTGTTTTTTTTTTTTGCTGGTCAGAGTTTCAACCTAGAATCAGACTTTGCATTTCCACGTTGCTATGCGTGTTCAGTCTCCTTTAGTCTAAACAATTCCTTAGGTGTCTGTGTCTTTTAGAACATTCACATTTTTGAAGAACACAGGCCAGTTTTTTCATAGAATGTCCTCAAGTTAGGTTATTAATCTTTGGGAAGAAAACTACATGAATACTGTGCCTTTTTCAGCGCATCAGAATGGGAGGCACATGCTGTCGGTTTATCCCACCATGATTGGCAATGTTATTTGAAACATTATTGACCGGCATTTTTAAGAAGAAATACATTTTGCCTTATGGCTGAGTACCCAAGACATGCACGTACCTGAAAGAGAAGTTTCACACAAAATTTTCTCTTGCTATTTTCTTCAACTCTGAGCTTTT
>NW_012147964.1:294201-297901 GCF_000956105.1 Propithecus coquereli
TTTAGTAAAGATACAGTCTTGCTCTTGTTCAGGCTGGTCTCAAACTCCTGACCTCAAGGGATCCTCCCACCTCAGCCTCCAAGAGTGCTAGGATTACAAGCATGAGCCACTGCACCCAGCCAAGTTATACTCTTTAGACACTACCATGCACCTTGTTTTTTTTTCAATTAATGCTATCTCTTAAGTGACTTCAACATCGGAGGCATATATCTGTCTCCCCTTTTCCACATCTGTATGCTATTCCACCTCCTTGATCCACAGAAATTTATTTATCCACTTGCCTATGATGGGACTTGGGATTGTTTCCAGTCTTTGGCTGTGATAAACACAGTGGTGGAGGCCCGACAGGGCAAAGAAGACCCTCACCCAGGCATCTGTGTGTACATGTGCGCTCTCGCCCGCTGGGTCATTCCCAGAAGCAGACATACTGGATCAAATTGCACTTGCCTCTTGGTGCAACGCTCCTTCCTTTGCTTCGAACCACCACCCTTAAGCAAGTTGGTGTTTCTGTACATTGCCTCTCTCTAGGGAAGGCATTATGTAGTGGGGCGGTTGTACCTCCCTTCAGAGGGTCCCCCAGAAGATTCTGACACAGTTACCTCCTTCTCCCTCCACTGATTTAGTTAGATTTTAGTCCTCAATCTTCCCAGCAGAGTACAGTCAGCAAGCCACTCCAGGGTGAAAGTGTCAGGAAGGTGGTGGCTGCTTCTGCCTGGGAGCTTTCGGAAACTTCAGGGAGAATTGGGCAGAAATTGAGACCTGTAGCCCAAGGCGGCTTTGTGGGGGAGAAAGATGCACAGAGAACTTGCATTTTTGGTTGGGAGGGAGGCTGCCTGGGTAGGTGTTCCCTACACCACGCAGCACGCGCTTGTGTGCACGCGTGAAGGTGTGACAAGTCCCAGGTCACCTGGCATTTTCCCGGAAGGCTGCCACCCTCTCTGGCAGAATCAGAAGCAGCCACTGCTTTGTGGCTCCTTTGCTTGTGATATTCACGTGAAGCACTTCATGTTCTCAGAGCGACCAGTTTGGGGACAGAGAGGACCTGGGAAACTTCTGCACCAGTTTAGAGAACTCCCACTCAGCCAGGGGATGGAGTGGTCACCTTGAGGAGTATTTCTATTATTTTTTTTTAAATTGGCAAATAATAATTATATATATTATATATTTATGGAGTACAATGGGATGTTTTGATATGTGTTTGTGGAATGATGGAAGCATGCTAATTAACAAAGCCATCACTTCACATACTGATCTATTTTTGTGTGTGCAGTGAAAACATTTAAAATCTACTTTTCTAGTAATTTTGAAATGGCCAGTGCATTATTGTTTATTGTAGTAACCATTCTGTGCAAGAGATCACTAAGACGTATTTTTCCTGTGTAACTGAAATCTTCTTCACTTTGATCAACATCTCTCCGCCAAGTAGGAGGCACCCAGAATCAGCATATAGTTGTCAAAGTATAGTCTTCAAAGAGTTAAAAAAAATGACTCATATGCAAAAGAAAAAAAGTTGAAGAACACAGGTGAACACATTTATTTAACCCATTAGTGAGGGAACAACAGGATGGTAGAGCTGGAACATTTATGATCGCTGAAATAAGATGGCGTCATGAGATATGAAGCTGCTTAATGTTATACAGGGCAATACAACTGTAATCCTTCGGGATCCTCTTTCCTATTGGATGAAAACAATTTGCAGCATATCCATGTATAAGTTAATGTCTGACTTCCCAGAGTCTAGGCCCTAATCGAAATAGTAAAATCAATCACTAGAGTGGGGGATTGGTAAACTGTCTGGCCCATCACCTGTTTTTTATAAATAAAGTTTTATCGGACACAGCTGAGCCTGTTCATGTATGTATGCCTGTGGCTGCTCTTGCGCCATAATGGTAGAGTCGAGCCATTTCAGCAGACACCGTACGGCCTGCAAAACCTCAGAAATTTGCATGTGGCCCTTTACAGAAAAAGTTTAACAATGCCTGTGCAGGAGAATTCAATAATCTTCACATGGGCCTTTTAGGCAGAGCTCCAGTATAAAATTAAAAAGTCTTGCAGTCAGCCTCTGGCCTTCTTGGCAATTGTTGGATAATTTTTCTTAGCATTGTCTAGGCCGGAAGGCTTATGTGTTTGAGAAGTTTTTGTTAGGTCTTTGATGACGCCTCTTTTGAATGAAAGGACTGACCCTCTGATGCAGCCCCACCTCAGGAAACGGGCCCCTTCCTGTTCTTGCAGGTGCCCTGCCAGAGAGCGTGGGACTCTGTGGACCTGAGATCATTGTCGTCTGCCTTATATATTGCTTCCTCCCATTGAGTTCCAGCCACCAGGTCCCCACAGACAGATCAGTATTAATGATGATGATGATAATAGTAATACCCCCTGTAGCTAACTTCTATCAAGCTTTAAAATATGTCTGTCAAAGAATCTGATGCTTTACAACCACATCACCCCGTTTAGTTCTTGCAACAGCCTTAAGAAGGGGATGAGAGGTTCTCATTATACAGATCAGAAAACTGAGGCCCCCATGGGTTCTTTAAAAAAAATCTTTATGGTGCACCAGCTGGGCGGTGCTGGGCACTGTGTCACCAAAGCTGAAGGCACGTCACTCCTCCTCCCTGTCTGCGTGAATTCTGTCGACTGCCAGCGTTTTTCTTCCGACCCGGGAATGTCAGGTTCGGAGCCAAAAGATGAAGATTCCAGTCTTGGCCCTTTTGTGTCTCAGCTGGGTCAGTCTTTCTTGCCTCTGTGAGATGGAAAAAATGCTACTTACCCTCTGCCCCCGCTGGGGTCTTTGTTACATTTAAGTAAGAATCTAAACAGTGGTGTATAAACCCTAAAAAAGCCAACACAGACATTGGTGGGTTCCCTGCTCCCACCCTGCTCCTATCAGAGATTTTTAATTCTTTTTGGATCTATGTAAAAAATCAGAATATTCACCTATGTGTGCATACTCCAGATTTTCCAGGGAGTTTGTGGAGCTCCTGCGACCAGAAGTACTTGAATGAGTCCTTGAGCCACTGACTAAAAGCAGGGGCTTGGAACTGCTCCAGAGTCTTTCCTTTGTCCTTCCCTCCATCTAAATGGACATGTGTCTACTGAACTCCTACTGGGTGCCGGGCTCTGTGTTAGGGGTAGGTGCTGTGAATGGAGCAGACGTGGCCCTGGCCCCAAGGACTCCCCTCTAGACAGACAATCAACAAGCGGCCAAGGTAGTTTTCCCAGAGTGATAAGCTCCATAAGGAAAAGGCAGTAAGGTAACGTGTTAGAACGTGGGTTGAGAAGGACAGGCAACTTCTGCTGGGAAGACGCCGGAAGGTCTTTGGAAGGAGTTTAGAGCTGGAGGATAAGAAGGAGCCAATCATGAGGGGAGGAGGGATGCTCCAGCCAACCAGAACAGGACAAGCAAAGGTCCTGAGGTAGGACTAAACGGGGGAGGGTGGGCGTGGGAGGGTGCAGAGAGGAGGCCACTGTGGCTGCTGCCCCGGGGCTGGAAGAGGGCTTGGTGAGGCCGGCGGGGATTAGGCCCCCCTGGGCCTGGAGACCTTGGCAAGGAGGATAGTTTCATTCTCTAAGCTTGAACTGTCCAATATAGGAGACAGTAGCCACCTGTGGCTATTAAAAATGGAAATTAACATGTCCTGTGCATGTAACAAAACATCACATGTACCCTATAAGTATGTAAAATATTACATATCGATAAAGT
>NW_012147964.1:300446-302826 GCF_000956105.1 Propithecus coquereli
TATATACTACTTTTCCATCTGTTGTAGATACAATTGTATCTACTGTTGGAAATACTATTTAGTGGTGTGCTACTGTGTATCTCTTGCCAGCTCTGTGTTTAGTGACTTCATGTTGGGAGACTGAAATTGACCAGGGCAGGAGCATTTACACCATGGAAATTGGCAAATGCTGTATAAGTCAGGACCTCTCTATCCCCCTCCTTCAGGCAGTTGTTAAACATTTAAGAGCACACCACTGGTTTAGGGGCTTAAATGAGTTAATAGATGTGCCTGGCGTGTGCAAAGCGATGTACAGTGCACCTATTATCGTTATTATTTTCTTCTCCTTCATCCGGAATTGTTGCGTGTGCAGACAGGAATTGGGCAAAGCCGTCAACCAGCTATGTTTTCTTTCTCTCTCCAGTTTGCCCAACCATCTGTAAGTCACACGGCTGCACCGCCGAAGGCCTTTGCTGTCACAGCGAGTGCCTGGGCAACTGTTCCGAGCCCGACGACCCCACCAAGTGTGTGGCCTGCCGCAACTTCTACCTGGATGGCAGGTGCGTGGAGACCTGCCCGCCCCCGTACTACCACTTCCAGGACTGGCGCTGTGTGAACTTCAGCTTCTGCCAGGACCTGCACAACAAATGCAAGAACTCGCGGAGGCAGGGCTGCCACCAGTATGTCATTCACAACAACAAGTGCATTCCGGAGTGTCCCTCTGGCTACACGATGAATTCCAGCAAGTGAGTCCTGGGTGTGGGTCTTGCAGGGGGGAGGCAGCAAAGAGGAGAAAGAATGTGGGGTGGGGGGTGACAGTGCTGCCCATTAAAACTATGTGCAAAAACAGAGTTAACTGGCTATGAGTGAGGTTGCTGGTCTCAGATGCTATTTTTGCCCCTTGTTTTGGTCCTGGGCTTTGGAGCAGGGGTCAATAACCTCTTTCTCTAAAGGGCTAGATAGTAAATATTTCTGGCATCTTGTACACCAGTTCTAAGCTTTCCCAGCTTCAGAACAAAAAAAAAACATAAAAGAAGTCATTGGTTTCCCCTAAAATCCTCCACGTGGCTTGTCCTCACTGATGTAGCCGCATTATCCTTATAACAAGAATGTAGCTGAGGTTTTTCACGTCTTCCCCAATCTATAGCTGGGTGGTGTGCCCAGATTAGCCCCGAACGTAGTGTCTCAAGGAGGAAGAGACGCATCGCTACATAATTTCCAGGGCTTTGGTGTTCTTTGAAGGGTAGTGCAGTCTAACCGTTTCCCACCATCTGGGTGAGAAATAGCAGAGTTTTCTCTCTTTGGCCATGAGTCAGATTTCCTACGCACATCGCAGACTTTTTGTTCATGTTGTTGGCTTCTTAGATGAGCTATTTTGGTGTCTCGGGGCCATAACTGAGTTTAAAAAATCTGTTTCCTGGTTTTTGTGTTGAGGTTAAAAAAAAAAAGAAAACACACCACAAAACAACACAAAAACAAATCAGAAACAGACACACGTCGAGAGGCCTTGAGCTGACCTGCTTACGTAAAAAATCTTCCTCTTCAGACTTGAGAATTAGCCAAGCGAGCATGTTCTGGTGGGAAATTATATTTCCCTGGGTGGAGGGGGTGGGAAGGAAAAACAATCTTTAATTTCAGTTCTTAGGAGGTTCTCTTCTCATGTTTGTGCAACCTGTAAGTACAATATGTTTCATTTTACTCATTTTTGATAAAAACCTATCAAGTGGCTTTGTTGACCCAAAATAATCCTCTATAAAATCACCTTTGCACGCCAGACAGAACTTTTTTTTTTTGAAAGGGGGAGTGGCACCAATTTATTAGTAAGGTTAGGAAAATGACCATATTCCTTTTGATTCATTTCTTTTTCCCCCCCCCCAACATTTGAAATAAAGAGTGAGTATTATTGTCTCCCAGTGAGATGTTTGTTTAAAAGATATTGGCCTTAAATGAAAGGCATTTTTCCCTTATCATGACAAAGACCTGAGAAATGTCACAACCTCCTTTGATATTCTTGCTTATGGTATAGTAGACCCTGGAACAACAAAAAAACAAAGCAAAACAAAAAACCCTAAGGAATTGATAGCACATCCTGTGATGCCTGGAACCTTCATTGAAAGGAAGAAAAAACAAAGTGAGAGATGCTAGTGCTGATGTATCATGGCAGTGTTTTACTTTTTAGATTTTTTTAAAAATGTAATATTTTTACTTCTGAAGCTTTCCTTTTATTTTATGAAAGACTGTATAGTACTGTTGCATTTTGCTAATGTGGTTTGACATCAAATAAGGCCAGATATGTTTTCTTCCATTCTGGTTGCTTATCTGGACATAGTTCTTGAAGTTTTCAGAGCAGAGTTCTGGGAACCCACATGGTTTCATTAAAAGGTCCCGCTGTCTGTCTACC
>NW_012147964.1:302876-324883 GCF_000956105.1 Propithecus coquereli
AACCTAAACATCTGTACTCCCATAATATGCTGAAATAAAAAAAAAAATTAAAAACAGAATTACCATGGGATCTTAACAATCCCAGTTCAGGGTATACACCCAAAAGATTTGAAAGCAGGGACTTGAAGAGATATTTGTACATCCCTGCTAATAGCAACGTTATTTACAATAGCCAAAAGGTAAAAGCAACCCCAGTGGCTATCCGCAAATGAATGGGTTAACGAAAGGAAATTCTGACACGGGCTGTAACATAGGTGAACCTCGCGGACATCGTGCTCAATGAAATAAACCAGTCACAATAGGACAAACAATTCCACTTACAGGAGGTCCCTGGAGTCGTCAGATCCACAGAGACAGGAAGCAGGATGGTGGGTGCCAGGGGCTGGGTAGGGGGGTGGAGGGTGAGTGTTTCCTGGGGACAGAGCTTCAGTGTGGGAGGATGAGAAAGTTCTGGAGGTGGAGGGTGGTGGCGTTTGCACAATACCGTGAATGTGCTCAATGCCGCTGAACTGTGCACTTAAAAATAGTTAAGACAGTAAATGTTATGCTGTGTGTATTCTACTGCAGTTAAAAAAAAAATTGGTTTCTCAGTTACACTAACCACATTCGCTAGCCACAGAGGAGAAGTGGCTACTGTGTCGGACACCCCCAGTTAGGGAACACGAGTGTCATCACAGAAAGTTCACTCAGACAGTGCTGTTCATATGCGGATGTGGCTTCTTGGGGCCACTTCTGTTCCCTGGGTGTGGCCGGCAGGATCCGCTGGGTGCTGGGAAAGTTTGCTGGGACCGTCACAGAGCCTGAGGATGTGGGGTGACGAATGGACACTCCCCGGCTTCCAAACCGTGTTTCGAACCATTCGGGGAGTGAGGGAAGGGAAGCTATACGTATAGCCAAGGGCTGTCTAGCCTTGGAGAACTGTCCATGGATATTTGGGGACAGCCCAAGAAGGGAGGGCACAATCCAGATGCCCAGGGACCAAAATCAAGATGTATTAACAATGAAGAAGAGATGGGTACCAAGAGCTCAGGGAGCAAAGTCCAGCCTGCAGTGGACACGTTCAGTCACATTGAATGAGAAAGTCCCTCTAGCCACAAGCTCTGCCCACAGGCGGTACCCTCACCTGCAGAGCCTTCTCCTTCCTTCCCCTTCCTGATCTACTTTTCATCCTTCACGTTGCAGCAGAAACGTCACCTCCCCTTACGCCTCAGCAAAGTGCTTGTGCAATTACATGTTTCCGTGTTTAAATAACGAGCATGCCTCCTGCGTTAGACCCTGTGCTCCCAAAGGCAGGCTCTGTGGCCACCTTTTCTTCCCACAGTGGCTGCAAAATCTAGACTAGTGCAAGCCAGCACCTGTTGAGGCAATTGATGGCTTTGGGGCAAGTTACAGAACCTCCCTGCGCCTTGGTTTCTCCATTTATAAAATGAAAAAAAAAGATGGAGATAACAACATATCTCCTTCACTGTTGGGGCGCAGCAGCGAGCCGAGCCGGAGCAGGCTGGTTGGAGCGGACTGTGAAATTTTCAGGAAATTTGCAAGCTATTTGTTAAATACAAAAATACTCTTAAAAATTAAATAATATAAACCTGCAATGAAACGAATGATGTTACAAAGGTAATAAATGCACAGAACTCACCACTTGCTACATTTTTTTCTATTATTTGTGTTCTTGAGGCTATATACTACTTTTCCATCTGTTGTAGATACAATTGTATCTACTGTTGGAAATACTATTTAGTGGTGTGCTACTGTGTATCTCTTGCCAGCTCTGTGTTTAGTGACTTCATGTTGGGAGACTGAAATTGACCAGGGCAGGAGCATTTACACCATGGAAATTGGCAAATGCTGTATAAGTCAGGACCTCTCTATCCCCCTCCTTCAGGCAGTTGTTAAACATTTAAGAGCACACCACTGGTTTAGGGGCTTAAATGAGTTAATAGATGTGCCTGGCGTGTGCAAAGCGATGTACAGTGCACCTATTATCGTTATTATTTTCTTCTCCTTCATCCGGAATTGTTGCGTGTGCAGACAGGAATTGGGCAAAGCCGTCAACCAGCTATGTTTTCTTTCTCTCTCCAGTTTGCCCAACCATCTGTAAGTCACACGGCTGCACCGCCGAAGGCCTTTGCTGTCACAGCGAGTGCCTGGGCAACTGTTCCGAGCCCGACGACCCCACCAAGTGTGTGGCCTGCCGCAACTTCTACCTGGATGGCAGGTGCGTGGAGACCTGCCCGCCCCCGTACTACCACTTCCAGGACTGGCGCTGTGTGAACTTCAGCTTCTGCCAGGACCTGCACAACAAATGCAAGAACTCGCGGAGGCAGGGCTGCCACCAGTATGTCATTCACAACAACAAGTGCATTCCGGAGTGTCCCTCTGGCTACACGATGAATTCCAGCAAGTGAGTCCTGGGTGTGGGTCTTGCAGGGGGGAGGCAGCAAAGAGGAGAAAGAATGTGGGGTGGGGGGTGACAGTGCTGCCCATTAAAACTATGTGCAAAAACAGAGTTAACTGGCTATGAGTGAGGTTGCTGGTCTCAGATGCTATTTTTGCCCCTTGTTTTGGTCCTGGGCTTTGGAGCAGGGGTCAATAACCTCTTTCTCTAAAGGGCTAGATAGTAAATATTTCTGGCATCTTGTACACCAGTTCTAAGCTTTCCCAGCTTCAGAACAAAAAAAAAACATAAAAGAAGTCATTGGTTTCCCCTAAAATCCTCCACGTGGCTTGTCCTCACTGATGTAGCCGCATTATCCTTATAACAAGAATGTAGCTGAGGTTTTTCACGTCTTCCCCAATCTATAGCTGGGTGGTGTGCCCAGATTAGCCCCGAACGTAGTGTCTCAAGGAGGAAGAGACGCATCGCTACATAATTTCCAGGGCTTTGGTGTTCTTTGAAGGGTAGTGCAGTCTAACCGTTTCCCACCATCTGGGTGAGAAATAGCAGAGTTTTCTCTCTTTGGCCATGAGTCAGATTTCCTACGCACATCGCAGACTTTTTGTTCATGTTGTTGGCTTCTTAGATGAGCTATTTTGGTGTCTCGGGGCCATAACTGAGTTTAAAAAATCTGTTTCCTGGTTTTTGTGTTGAGGTTAAAAAAAAAAAGAAAACACACCACAAAACAACACAAAAACAAATCAGAAACAGACACACGTCGAGAGGCCTTGAGCTGACCTGCTTACGTAAAAAATCTTCCTCTTCAGACTTGAGAATTAGCCAAGCGAGCATGTTCTGGTGGGAAATTATATTTCCCTGGGTGGAGGGGGTGGGAAGGAAAAACAATCTTTAATTTCAGTTCTTAGGAGGTTCTCTTCTCATGTTTGTGCAACCTGTAAGTACAATATGTTTCATTTTACTCATTTTTGATAAAAACCTATCAAGTGGCTTTGTTGACCCAAAATAATCCTCTATAAAATCACCTTTGCACGCCAGACAGAACTTTTTTTTTTTGAAAGGGGGAGTGGCACCAATTTTTTAGTAAGGTTAGGAAAATGACCATATTCCTTTTGATTCATTTCTTTTTTTCCCCCCCCCAACATTTGAAATAAAGAGTGAGTATTATTGTCTCCCAGTGAGATGTTTGTTTAAAAGATATTGGCCTTAAATGAAAGGCATTTTTCCCTTATCATGACAAAGACCTGAGAAATGTCACAACCTCCTTTGATATTCTTGCTTATGGTATAGTAGACCCTGGAACAACAAAAAAACAAAGCAAAACAAAAAACCCTAAGGAATTGATAGCACATCCTGTGATGCCTGGAACCTTCATTGAAAGGAAGAAAAAACAAAGTGAGAGATGCTAGTGCTGATGTATCATGGCAGTGTTTTACTTTTTAGATTTTTTTAAAAATGTAATATTTTTACTTCTGAAGCTTTCCTTTTATTTTATGAAAGACTGTATAGTACTGTTGCATTTTGCTAATGTGGTTTGACATCAAATAAGGCCAGATATGTTTTCTTCCATTCTGGTTGCTTATCTGGACATAGTTCTTGAAGTTTTCAGAGCAGAGTTCTGGGAACCCACATGGTTTCATTAAAAGGTCCCGCTGTCTGTCTACCAGCATCCCAAGGTAACTGTGAGAACAGTGCGCTGTCCTTTCCTGAGATGAGGAGGACCAGATATTTGGGATGAAAGCTGTATTTTTGATGGGTGTGGGGTATCCATTGGGCAGGGGGGGAATCTGCAAAATCTTTGACTCGTTTCTTGCCTTCCTCTGGTAACCGAAAGCTTGGCACTACTTGTCCTCATGGCCGCATCCTCAGAAGAATGAGAACAGGTGGTTTGAGGAGAAGGAAAGAGAAGTTTATTACTTGGCCAGCAAAGGAGGAAAAATGGTAGACTGTCATCTCGAAATCCAAATTTCCTGAACATAAGCAGAAATAGAGAGCTTCGAAAGGGAGGGCCCTCAGTTCTAGGCTACTGTGTTAATGATTCTAATGATTCTAATCATTCCATCTCAGCCTAAGACAAAGCCTGTGACCTTCCCCACCTGGGAGGCTGGTGCCAGGCCTGGGATGGCTGAGCTATCTCCTGTAACACAAAGAACAGAACACACTCCCCTGCCCCTCTCAGGGTTTTTTGTTTTGGTTTGGTTTGGGTTTTTTTTTTTTTTTTTGAGACTCTGTTGCCCAGGCTGGAGTGCAGTGGCATCATCATAGCTCACTGCAGCCTCCAACTCCTGAGCTCAAGTGATCCTCCTGCCTCAGCCTCCCAAATAGCTGAGGAGAATAGGTGGAGAAATAAACTCCCTTCTTGGTGATAGAAGCTGCAAAAAACTTGCGGCCATTTCTGATTTCTCACTGGGAAAGCAGATTATCTGTTTTGTTCACGTGTGTGTACCTGCAGCTGAGAACAGGGGTTGGCAAAGGGCCAGAGAGTAAATATTTTCAGCTCTGAAGGCCATATGGTCTCCGTTACAGCTACTCAGCTCTGCCTTTGTAGTGCGAAAGCAGGGTTGGGTGATACAGTAACCAATGGATGTGGCCGTGTTCCAATATAACATTATTTGCAAAAAACAGGTGGCCAGCTGGATTTGGCCCATGGGCTGGGGTTTGCCAACCCCCGCCTTCGAGCGTCACCTGCCACATAAGTGTAGAGCCAATAAAAGAACCCAAACATTTGGTCACTCTTTTGTTTCCGCCCCAGCTGTTCTGACTCTAACTGGCATGCAACACCATTCTGACACTAACCACCTGGAGCCGGCTTTAAACTCTGCAAGTTCAAGGCTCAGTCCCCCAAAAGACTTCCCGAACTTCAGACACCAGCTGCACTTTGGGGATTCCCTGGCCACCCACAATTCCGATTGACTGGCTATAAATTTGGGGGTTCCCGCAAAACCCTTTGGGTTTGATAATTAACTAGGACAACTCACAGAGCTGAAATAAACCTGCCATACTTACAGTTATAGTTTTATTATAAAAGATACACATAGGGTAAGGTCTGGGAGAGTGCTAGACACCAGTTTCCATATTCTGTCCTTGTGGAATCAGGATGCATCACCCTCTTGGCACGCGATGTGTTCACCAGCTGGGAAGCACACCACTGAGCTTCAGCGTGCAAAGTTTTTATTGGGGTCTCATTGTTTAGGTGTGATTGTTTGAATCATTGGCCATATGATTGCCCCAGCCCCTGTCCACTCCCTGGGGGTTAGGTGGCTGGAAGCCCCAATCCTGTCATCCTAAAGTGATTGAGGACCCATCAGAAGTCACTTCAACATTCCTATCACTCCTAACGTAGACATTCCTATCTCTCAGAAAATTTCAAGGGTTTTGGAAGCTTTATGCCAAGAACTGGGATACATTCTTTATTGTACCATAATTCCAAAAATCATTCTGAAGAATTGGATACACGGGGGTGTATGGAAATAACAACAGTAGCAACGACACCATTCGTAAAAATGATCATAGCAAGGAATAGCAATTGTTTCCTATGTGCTTTATGTGGTGTGTGTCAGTCTTTGTCTCAACCTGTGGGCTTGGTAGTGTCATTATCTCCATGTTACAAATGAGGAAACCGAGACTGTCATAGTTGGGAATCTTGTGGTTTCATGTGGCAGAACCCCAACTCAAACTGGCTTAAGTAAGATTAAAGGAGTTTAGTGGTGCCCAAAACCAAAAAGTTGAGGGGACTGCTTCAGGTATGGCTGTATCCAGGAGCTCTTGTAATGTATACAATCAGTCTCTTTCCATCCTTTGGCTTTGTTTTGCTTCTCTCTTGGTTTTATTTTCAGGCAGGTTCCCCCTCACACCTCACCCCATGACAGCAAGATGGCAACACTCACTTATATACTCTGGAAGGAAGATGATTTCTCCTTCTAGCAGATTCTAACAAAACCCTCACTGCCCTGACTTGGGTTGTGTAGCCACCTCTGAACCCTTGGCAAGGGGTAGAAGATGCTGCTCAGCGTGGCTTGGATCCTATGCCCCCCCGGACCTAGAAGGGCTTTGCCAGCCAAGAACTGACCTCAGAGACCCCATGTAGGGGAGTGCTGGTTCGCAAATTCACAGGAGGTTGTGGATTTGAGGACATCGGGCTGTAGGCGGGCAAAGCCAAAAGCTGCCCAAGTCGCCTGCCTGTCAGATGTGGGGTCGTGTTGCAGCAAACCCTGCTCAGAGCAACGAACATCCTGTCTCCGTGGAGCAGTGGGCTAAATCCCGCCACATTGGGTTAACAGCCTCAGTTCTGCCACTTTGGCATCCGCGGTCTGAGTCCCATGTCAGGCCCGTCATCTCAATGTCACGGCGTAATTCCCATCACCATGGTAACACCACGAGTCCCATCGCTTCGGTGTAATGCACAGGGTAGACCGTAGCCCTGTCTCCGTGGGGTCTGGTGTGAGTCCCATCACCTTGGGGTACAACAGGAGTCTTGTCCTGTTGCTTTGGGGTAAAGTGTGAGGACCGCCACCATGGAGTAACGGCGTAAGTCTCTTGCTTGGGGCGGTTGCTCTTCTGTGGTCGATTTTCTGCCTTCCCTCCCGAGGGACATCCGGCCATGTCCAGGGACATTTTTGGTTGTCACAACTTGGGAGAAGGGGTGCTCCTGGCATCGAATGAGTGGAGCCTGGAGAGGTGGCTCAACATCCCACGATGCACAGGTGACCCACCTCCTACCCCACCACGGGGAATTATCTGGCCCTGAATGTCAACAGTGCTGAGGTCAGGAAACCCTGCCTTAGGATAAACGGGACCCTGTGTAGTGTCGTCATGTGCTGTCTGCCGCGTGGAAGGGACCCTGTGTGCCCTGACCCCTCGCTCTCTCTCTCTCTCTTTGCTCTGTCCTCAGCTTGGTGTGCACACCATGCCTGGGCCCCTGTCCCAAGGTCTGCCACATTCTCGAAGGCGAGAAGACCATCGACTCGGTGACATCTGCCCAGGAGCTCCGAGGATGCACCGTCGTCAACGGGAGTCTTATCATCAACATCCGAGGGGGCAGTGAGTGCTCTGGGTTGGGGGGAGGGCGTCCTGCCAGGTGCCATGTCTCTGTGACCTGTGACCTCAGCCCAGGCTCTAGTCCATCACTCAGTGGCTCCCCCGTTAGTAGAGACTCTAATTTCCCAAGTGGGGAATTGGGGGCATTAGCAATCTGCACGGCTTTGCTTTGTTTTGTTTTTTGAGATAGGATCTCACTCTGTCACCCAGGCTGCTGGAGTGCAGTGGTGTGATCATAGCTCACTGCAGCCTCCAACTCCTGGGCTCAAGCGATCCTCCCACCTCAGCCTCCTTAGTAGCTGGGACTACAGGTGCACACCATCACGCCTGGCTAAGTTTTTGATTTTTTTGGTAGAAACAGGGAGGGTCTCGCTGTGTTGCCCAGGTTGACCTCAAACTCCTGGCCTCAAGCAATCCTCTCGCCTTGGCCTCCCAAACTGCTGGGATTACAGGCGTGAGCCACCGCACTCGGCCAGCATTTTTAACGATCAGGCAACATGCCCTATAGCAGGTCTGTAGACCATGTTTCTGGAAATACCAACTCAGGCAAAAACGCCATTCCTTTGTTTATTTATTCAGCAAACATTTATTGAATACTCAATAAATGTGAACAAGGCTAAGTCCTTGCCATGATGGATCTTGCAAAAAACCCCAAATCGATGCATGACGTAAGGTCAGGGGGTGGCCCATGCTGTGAGAAAAGCACAGCGGAGGAATGGGGGGAGGGGAAATCAGCAACTTTTTCCTGTAAAGAATGAATGAATAGATTCATTCATAGAATGAATAGATTCAGCTTTGCAGGCTGGACAATCTCTGTCGTAACTAATTGGCTCTACTGTTGTAGTATGAAAACGGCCATAGACACGTGTCAACCAAGGGGTGTGGCTCCATTGCAATAAAACTTTATTGACAAAACAAGTGGGATTTGGCCACTGGGCTACAGTTTACCAACCTCTGAAATGCAGAATAAAAGAGGTTGCTGTTTTAAAGATGTTTCTGTGTGTGGGGAAGGATGGTTTGAGATAGTGATGGAATAAGCCAAGGAAATATACAGAGGAATAATATTCTGGGCAAAAGAGGCAGCCAGTGCAAAGGTCCTGAGGCAGGCGTCTGCCCAGCGTGTTTAAAGAATGGTAAAGACCTCAGATTGTGTTCTCAGCATGAAGGGTTTTGAGCAGAGTATGTTGAAATCATTGACAGTCTATAGGTCATCTCCTCACCACGGAAAACTATGGGAAGATTAAAATATTCCTATAGAAACTCACTGCATGTTCTCTCCTTTCCTTAGACAACCTAGCAGCTGAACTGGAAGCCAACCTCGGCCTCATTGAGGAAATTTCAGGGTATCTAAAAATCCGTCGATCCTACGCGCTGGTGTCACTTTCCTTCTTCCGGAAGTTACGTCTGATTCGAGGAGAGACCTTGGAAATGGGGTATGTGGGCCCAATTCTGTGTTTGCGGCCCGAGCACTAACTAGGAAGTTTGTGAATTAGAAAAACTTGTTTTTTTTTTTGTTTTTTTTTTAAACAAAAAAACATCATTAGGAGAAATTTCCCAGCAAAACTTTGGGAGAGGAACTTGTGTTGGAATATGTGCCTATAGCTCTGTCCGGCCAAAAAATCATAAAAGCCCTGCTGTGGTCATTCTTGAGAAACTGAAGGGGGAACAGCCAAACTTTGTGCCCAACCTCTGAGGGTGCTGGCTGGAATTTGCTCAGTAGGGCGTCCTGCCATCTGGGCTGTGTCGTGAGGCAGGTATTACACGTATGAAATGGAGCTTCCCTCCTTGTCTTTGTTGTCTCTCCTCATTTCTTAGATCCCTTCCTCTCCAGGTCTCACTGACTCTGTTTCAGTCGGTAAAACAGCAGAAACACAGGCTAGCTGTGCTTGGCGCAGATAGAAATTATAATAACTTGTAGGCACAATGTCTGAGAAAGGCCATTCGGCGATGCTATCAAAGACCCAGGTTCTTGCCGACTTGTTGCTCTGCATGGTCACAAGATGGCTGCCTCGCCCCCACCCGCACAGCCATAGAACAGGCAGGAAATAGAGAAAGGGACAATAGGTGCTTTGTAGCTGCATGATACATGGCTAGTGGCTTCTGTATGGAACAACACAGGTCTAGATTCTTCCCTTTTCCCATTCATTATGTGCCGGTGGCTCACCAACTGTTCTGAAGCACAGGTCTAATCAAGTCACCGAGCTGATATAAAACCTTCAGTGACTTCCTTCTGCCTACCAAGGAGGGGCACACGTTCCTGGTCTGGGTCTGGCATGCAATATACTAGAGGGTTTGGTCCATTGCAGTTCTCTAGCTATTTTCTGTCACCTGTCGGCCAAAGCAGGTTACTTTGCTCTTCCGTTGGGCCCAGCTCAGGTGCCTCTGTGTCTTCTGTCATTACCCTCTGCGAAAACCCGCTTCCCAAGCCATGACAGTCTTACCGCTCCCCTTCCTTACTAAGCTCACTTTCCCAGCCATGAAAACCTCCCCAACTTCCCATCACCCCCACTCAACAAATATCTATTCAGTATGTACCAAGCAAGTGGTTGGGACTGGGCATGGAGCCCGGGACAAGACTGCCTCCAGGCATGGCCCTGCCATCTTGGAGTTGGAGAAGACCAGCGGTTGAATGCTCAGGGCTGTGTGTGTCTGTTTCCGCAGGAGCTACTCCTTCTACGCTTTGGACAACCAGAACTTAAGGCAGCTCTGGGACTGGAGCAAACACAACCTCACCATCACTCAGGGCAAACTCTTCTTCCACTATAATCCCAAACTCTGTTTGTCAGAAATTCACAAGATGGAAGAAGTCTCAGGAACCAAGGGGCGCCAGGAGAGGAATGACATCGCCCTGAAGACCAACGGGGACCAGGCGTCCTGTAAGTGGTGCTGCCCCGGGGCTCCTGGTTTACATGCTGGAAAACGTAACCACCCTCCTTCATCCGCCCCACTGGCCCCCAGGGGCACGGTACTGCCCCCTAGTGAGATGCAACGACTCATTGCCTGATAGGCTTTCGTATGGAGGACAGGTTTTGAAACATCTTATGGCTGTGTTTGTGCACCAAGTACAGTGCCTGATACCACAGGATGCCACATGAACATGACATGAATGAATGAGTGAATGAATGACGCCTCCTTGTAGATAGTTCAGGCTCAGTGCTGATGCCAAGGAGTTCAAAGTTGAGTAAAATGTCTGCGTCAGTCCACATCTTGTGGCGAACAAATGCAGAGTCAGAGTTAGAAGTGCAAAAAAAATGTATCAAGGACCGGGTGCCTTGGCTCACGCCTGTAATCCCAGCACTTTGGGAGGCTGAGACCGGAGGATCGCTTGAAGTCAGGAGTTCAAGACCAGCCTGAGCAAGAGCGAGACCCCGTCTCTACTAAAAATAGAAAAATTAGCCAGGTGTAGCGGTGGCGCCTGTAGTCCCAGCTACTTGGGAGGCTGAGGCAGGAGGATCGCTTGAGCCCAGGAGTCTGAGGTTGCAGTGAGCTGTGATGATGCCACTGCACTCTAGCCTGGGTGACAGAGCGGGGGACTCTATCTAAAAAAAAAATTTTGGAAAAGAGAGGGAGAACCTTCTGATAGGTGTGGGTCTGACCTCTGCGAACAGAGAGGGGGAAGGAAAGAGGCTAGGACAGCATTGCATCCATGAGCGTCTTGGCCAAGCCCAGAGGGAGCTCCAGGCAACAGTTGTTCTGAACTGGATAAGTACAGCCGGGCCTCCCACCGAGCTCAGTCATGGTTGGGGGCCGTCCAAGGAAAGCCAGGCTCTGGCGTGAAAGCTATAGCAGGTCCCGCAGTTTCTACATCGGGAGATTGTCTGCTGACTGCACTCCCCTAACACATTCTGAGCAGTGAGCTTCCAGGGGCTTCGGTGACACCCTTCCAGGGGGGGAGTTCCTTATGGCAAAACGTAGTGCAAGGAGAGAGCGAGGTTGGGTGTTTAGGAGAGGGTTTGCATCCTAGGTAGAAGCAACGACCCAGATGTGTCTCTCTAAACCGTAACGATGCGCGGGCTGTCTAAACTCATTCGGCCTGTGTTTATTTACACTGGGGTTGCATCTTCCGCCGTATGAGCCTTGCACGTAAGTCCACCTGCAAGACGCAGTTGTATCAGGAAGAACGTGACTCTAGCGAATCCCTTCTCCTGGTAACTACTGGCCAGTTGCCTCTCTGTGACTGTGAGTCCCAGCTCCTATCCCTGCATGCATGACAGCCACTAAGTCCAGAGACGAGGTGTCGGGGCAAAGAATGCAACTTTATTCGGAGAGTGGCGCGTGGTACCAGCTTGGTCTTGGTTTCATCGCGTGGGCACAGACTGCTGTGATTCAGTTGAGTCCCCGGCGGGGTAACTGGCTTGTGTGGGGGCCGAGGTACACGACTGGTTCTTGCTTTTGAATCTCCCCCCGTGCACACTCGGAAAGACCAGACCCGTTAAAGCAACAGCAGACCGATCTCTCCCTTCCCACAGCCCCTGAAGGAAGTATGGGATCATGTGCTTTGGCCCGAAACTGACTATTCCATACTGATGTTGCCTGGGGTTTTTTTTATTTTTTTGACTGTTCTAGGTGAAAATGAATTACTTAAATTTTCTTACATTCGGACATCTTTTGACAAGATCTTGCTGAAATGGGAGCCGTACTGGCCCCCCGACTTCCGAGACCTCTTGGGCTTCATGCTGTTCTACAAAGAGGCGTAAGTAGAAGAGAGAAGCGTTGGGGAAACGGTGTAGAGATGACAGCCAGATGGCTTGGCGCTAGCACGAGTGCTCACACCGTCCCCTTTGGGGTTCCTTTCTGTCTCCTTCCTACTCCTACTTCCATACCCACCGTGGGTTCCTTTTTACGATCTCACCAGTTGATGGTGTGCCCACGCAGTGACGTCCGCTTTTGTCAAAAGCCTGAAACGAGGCCGGGCGCGGTGGCTCACACCTGTAATCCCAGCACTTTTGGGGGCCGAGGCAGGAGGATCACTTGAGGCCAGGAGTTCGAGACCAGCCTGAGCAAGAGCGAGACCCCCATCTCTACAAAAAGTAGAAAAATTAGTGGGGTGTGGTGGCTCATGCCTGTAGTCCCAGCTACTCGGGAGGCTGAGGCAGGAGGATCACTTGAGCCCAGGAGTTCGAGGCTGCAGTGAGCTATGATGACGCCACTGCACTCCAGACTGGGCGACAGAGTGAGACCCTGTCTCAAAAAAAAAAAAAAAAATGCAACCCTGTAGGATGTAACTTCCCCAGGGCCCAGCTGCACAGTGCTCCGGGTGATAGGCACATAGGGGTAACCACTTTCCCCTGTTTTGTCTTGAAAGCCCTTATCAGAATGTGACAGAGTTCGACGGGCAGGATGCGTGTGGCTCCAACAGCTGGACGGTGGTGGACGTTGATCCGCCCCTGAGGTCCAATGACCCTAAGTTGCAGAACCACCCTGGGTGGCTGATGCGTGGTCTCAAGCCCTGGACTCAGTATGCCATCTTTGTCAAGACCTTGGTCACCTTCTCGGATGAACGCCGGACCTACGGGGCCAAGAGTGACATCATTTATGTCCAGACAAATGCCACCAGTGAGTGTGTCTTGTGACTTTGAATTTGCCAGGAGATGAATTTGCAGGAAATGCTTTGTTGCATGGTTATGAGCTTTTAAAGGAGCTGGGTATTGGGCCAGGCGCAGTGGTGCATGCCTGTAATCCCAGGACTCTGGGAGGCCGGGGCGGGAGGATTGCTTGAGGTCAGGAGTTCAAGACCAGCCTGAGCAACAGTGAGACCTCATCTCTACCAAAAATAGAAAAATTAGCCAGGCGTGGTAGCGCACCCCTATAGTCCCAGCTACTCGGGAGGTTGAGGCAGGAGGATTCTCTTGAGCCCGGGAGTTGGAGGCTGCAGTGAGCTATGATGACACCATTGCACTCTACCCCAGGGTGACATAGTGAGACTCTATCTCAAAAAAAACAAACAACAAAAAACCCCAAAAACCAAAAAACACACAAAAAATTAGCTGAATATTGAGGCTTATATTTTCAGAAGATGAGGAAGTTCCCAACAAGGCACTTGACGGGAATGTATATATTTTTCATCCTATTATGAAAGAATTTTCAGATATTTCACAACATAGAAAGAACTACCCCATGTAACCACCTCCAGTGTCAACCTTTGGCCATTTTAGTTTCATCTCCACTCTTCTTCCTACTTAATGTTACTTTTTTTTTTTGGCTGGAGTGTTTCATAGCAATTTAGTTATATTTTTATAAAACCTAAGTCCTCCTCCTAGAGCAGTAGTTCTCAAACGGGGGGTGGAGTTGGCAATGACCAGAGACATTTTTGGTCACAGCTGGGGAGACGGGATTCCTGGCATCTACCGGGTGGGAGCCAGGGGTGCTGATCCGGGTCCTACAAAGCACAGGACACCCCCCTTCCCATGACAAAGAATTATCCAACCCCAAATGTCAAGAGTGCTGAGGATGAGAAACTCTGTCTTGTAGGACCGAGTCTAAACTTTATGAATCGGCCCTACCTCCTTCACCTGGTACCCTCTTAGCAGCACCAAAAGACGTATAGCTTCCAGAAACTTCCAGCTTCCAAGTCTTTGTACCTCCTCGCCCTCCCCAGCTCCCTCAGCCGCCTCCTTTCTTGAGGGGCGGGTTTTGTGGCACCCAAAGACGGTGCATTCTGGGGAGTGTCAGATGCCAGCTTGATGACACGATCCAATGGCTTCACGTTTGTCCCGCGACCGAGTTCACAGCGGGGCAAATGGTAATCAGGAAACGTGCGTTTGAGGGTCTCTTCCCACTCTCTTCTCTCTCCCCAGTAGCATCTTCCGGTGCCCAGAGCGGAGAGAGCTGGGCGCCGCGTCGGGGCTCAGGGAGTGTGTGTGGCCTAAACGGATGAATGAGCAGTCACCTGATGTGTGGTACGAGTGGACCGAAATTTGGAAACCCATGCCCGGACTGGGTGACCGTCCCCTGCGTCTTCTCCCGGTTTTCTCCGGTGTTAAATAACGCCGCAGTGAACATCCTCGTGATTCCTTCCGACGTGTGTGTGTGTGTGTGTGTGTGTGTGTGTGTGTGTGTGTGTGTGTCCTCCCTGCTCACGTCCGCCCAACTCTTCCTCACCACAGCCCTGTCTCCTTCTTCCTTTGCAGACCCATCCGTCCCCCTGGACCCGATCTCGGTTTCTAATTCCTCGTCCCAGATTCTTCTGAAGTGGAAGCCCCCCTCCGACCCCAACGGCAACATCACGCACTACCTGGTTTTCTGGGAGAGGCAGGCAGAAGACAGTGAGCTGTTCGAGTTGGATTATTGCCTCAAAGGTGAGCGCCAGGGGCTGCGCTGGCATCGGTGGGGTTTGCACGCACGTGGGAGCCACATCGCTCCGTTTCTGGGCAGGCGGCTCTCACTTCTCGTCTCTCGGTGTGTGTACACACGTGCGCACACGCTCCATTCCGACTGGTGCAAAAACACACACACACGTTTTTAAAAGCTGCTACACAAGCGCGCTCCAAAGGCGCACGTCCAAACCAGATATTTCTCAACTTCTTATATCTTGGCACCGTTTCCCTCTGGAATTTTCTCCCCTTCCATCTCCTTCCTCCTCCCCTCCCTTTCTTCATCCTCCTCCTCCTCCTCCTCCCCTGCTCACTCCAAGGGGATGCAGCTGCGTTAACCCACGAAAGACTCTTTCTTTGTGCAAAGCTAGAGACATAACTGGTCGTGTTGAGAGGTTACAGACGGAGTTGGGGAAGGACTGTGGCCCTGCTGAGACCCTTTAGTTCTGAGAGTTGGAGGCAGCAAGGAGCGATCATCCCCTCCACCCCTTCTGAACTTTCGATTAAAATTTTATACTAATGACAATTTTTTTTAAAGTCTCAATCTTGTTTACGTAATGGGCTTCCATCCACCTGAAGGAAAATGGAAAAGTAGCTGAAGTCCCAAACTCGTGCATATACGTTAAAGTTATTTTAAAACACAGTTTTGAAAAACAAAGCAGAACAAAAAAAGGCAGGGGGTGGGGGTGGGGGTGGCGCTGGGTGCATTTGGCTCACCCCTGTAATCCCAACACTTTGGGAGGCTGGGATAGGAGGATCACTTGAGGCCAGGAGTTTGAGACCAGCCTGGGCAACAGAGCAAGATCCTGTCTCTACAAAAAGTAAAAAAATTAGCTGAGGGTAGTGGGGTGCACCTGAGGTCCCAGCTACTCTGAAGGCTGAGGTAAGAGGATTGTTTGAGCTCAGGAGCTGGAGGCTGATGTGAGCTACGATGACACCACTGCACGATGACACCACTGCACTCCGGCCTGGGCGACAGAGTGAGACCCTATCTCAAACAAAAAAACAAAACAATCTCCCCTCCTCCACCCACCAAACCAGAGAAGCCGCAGTCACTATTTTTCCCTTGAGTTTTGGTTTGTTTGTTTGTCTTGATTTCATTTTCTTGAGATATTTTCAGTTAGTGATAATATCCTTAGCTCATGACCTTGGAGGAGAAGGCCAGGGGGTGTCACTGGGCGTGGCGTGGCGTGGCGGAGGCCCAGAGCCCGAGGTCCGCTCTTGGCTCTGCCCCTGACCTGCTAGTAGGGTTTTGGCCAAGTCCCCAAGCCAGTCACCATCTACCTCCTTTTTGGGAGAAGGGGCGGGAGGACAGACGATCTCCGGGAGCCGTCCCAGCTCTAAGATCATGAGCTATATGTGTGCCTGTGACATCATCCCCGCCTGAGCCGCGGGCCGCAAACGTGATTTATCTCCTCGGATGCTTTATATAACTCCGGGGCGAGTCCAGGCGTCGGCTGTGCTGCAAGCTGTCGGCCCTGCCTTCGAGTAACCAAAACCACCAGCTCGGGCAGCCACGGGCAACGTCAGTCAAAGCTTTCCTTTCCTCTTTATGCTGCAAGTCTAAATCCCTGATGACCACCAGACTGTTGAAACATGGTTTTAGTTGCAATGATCACAAAGTTTATCCAATTAAAAGTAAACTCACTAAGGACAAACCCTGTGTGATTCCACTCACAGGAGGTCCTTAGAGGTGTCAGATTCGCAGAGACAGGAAGCAGGACAGTGGGTGCCAGGGGCTGAGGAGGGGGCGGGGAGTGAGTGTCTCACGGGGACAGAGTTTCAGTTTGGGAAGACGAGAAAGTTCTGGATGTGAATGCTCTCCATGCCACAGGACAGCACGTGTTAAAATTATAAATTTTATGGGACATGTATTTTACCACAATAAAAAAAAAATCACGCACTAGGGATAGTAATAGGATGTGACTACTGGTCGTGGTTAGTAACCTTATTTATTTTGTGTGTGTGTTTTAAATTGTGGTAAAATACACGTCCCATAAAATTTATTATTTTAACACGTGCTGTCCCGTGGCATGGAGAGCATTCACATCCAGAACTTTCTCGTCTTCCCAAACTGAAACTCTGTCCCCGTGAGACACTCACTCCCCGCCCCCTCCCCAGCCCCTGGCACCCACCGTCCTGCTTCCTGTCTCTGCGAATCCGATGACTCTGGGGACCTCATTATACTCTGCTTTCCTAGTCTCAGAAAAACCACGAGCCCCCGTGTTGCATGCGCTGGATGCTGAGAAGAGGACGCAGTATGACACCTCTGCCTTATCCAACATCTTTCTCTCTAGAAAAATGTCCAGAGGCCTCCTGCCTAAGGCGATCCTACATTTTTCTTCCATCGGTGATGTTGTAACTAGCTCCTCTCAAAGTTAACCCAGCCAGATTACCCTATTAATAAATGTAAGAAGCATTTTCTGAAGTCCCTTGCAGGCTTTTAAAGCTGTATAAATACTTGGGCTTCCGAGTGGATACTTACTATTCACTCAAAGGTACTTGATACATTCGCTTAGAGCTGATTGTCTACACCCGAGGCATTGGAGGGCGGAAAAATGGCATTTCCTTTGCCTGGTAGACGCTAGCAGACGCCAGGCACCCGGCGGGCTGGCGGCAGTGGGAGGTGAATTGGAGGGGGCTGTCGTGGGTTTTGCCCACACAGAGTCATGTCCCTCCTCGCGGCTGTGCGAGGGGCGTGGCTGGGCTCACCCCACACGTGGGTCACGGGGGCCCCCGGGATTTGACCTCAGGAGTCAAGACACGGCCAGCCTCGGTACTTAAAAAAGAGTTTTGTGTTTCTAGGTCTGCTACCTTGGAAAGGTGGTGGTATTCTTTTACTTTTTCCTCTTTTTTTTCAATTTTTCTACTCCCTTTTCTATGCATATTCGATCAATTTCTTCTTCGACCTCCTCCCATGTCTTTAGTTCAGAATTTTTCTACCCTGCACTGTTGTTATCTGGGGCTGGGTTGTTCTCTGGGGCACGGGCCGTCCTGTGCACTGTCGGGTGTTGAGTGGAGTCTCTGGTCTGCTTGGAGCACCTCTGGCCAGTCCTGACAACCACAGATGTGTCCGGATGTTGCCCAGCGTCCCTGGCAGGCGGCAAAAGGGGAACAAAATTGCTCCTGGGTGAAAACCACTCACTAATTAAGTCTAATTTCTGGATTCGCGCATGGACCCCGGAGAATTCCGGGTGGGACTTGGACCCAGGCTCTGTCTCAGCCCAGCCCCTCTGAGAAGGCTCCCTTTTGCTCCCCCCACATGTGTGTATGTGTGCGTGTTGCCAAAAAGAACTTGCACCCCTTTTCTCTGCTTTCCTCTAGGGCTGAAGCTGCCCTCGCGGACGTGGTCTCCCCCGTTCGAGTCCGACGACTCCCAGAAACACAACCAGAGTGGGTACGAGGACTCGGCCGGCGAGTGCTGCGCCTGCCCGAAGACGGACTCGCAGATCCTGAAGGAGCTGGAGGAGTCCTCGTTCAGGAAGACGTTCGAGGACTACCTGCACAACGTGGTTTTCGTGCCCAGGTCAGGACTTACGTGGCCTTGGGCTCTCCAAGTGGGAGTCCACTGTTGGCTTGGTGTTGGGGGGCCATTACTGAAGGACCCAGGTGAAGGATGGGGGGTGACCCAGAGCCCATGGGAGGGTGGGCAGAGTCCAAGCGTCCGATCGGAGCCCTCGCCAGGGTGGAGGAAGAGATCTTGCGATTTTCACGGGAACCTTAGCAGGAACTGCGAATAATCACAGAGAAAGGGAAAATTTAGAAAACTCAGCATTTGTCTTTCTTATCTGTCCCGAACCGGGTCTCCGAGTTCTAAAACAAACGTTTACGGGTTATTGAGGCAGATCCTGAGAAATGCCTTTCTGGCATCCCGTGCTTGATTGATCGCTGAGTCTTAAACTCACCATATTCTCTTATTTTTTTTTATTTGTGTAACCTTCTCATTCTTCTGGAACTTTCCGCAGCATCATCTAAAACCCAGAGACATCTCCTATTTAAATATATTGAATTTCCTTTAGTGAGTGAAGGGTCTTGATCAATACATCTGATTTACTGAGAAGATTTGCAGTAAAAATTACTCTAGATTTTATTTTTTAGTTTGTATTATTTTTTAGAGACAGGGTCTTGCTCTGTCACCCAGGCTGGAGTGCAGTGGCACGATCGTAGCTCACTGCAGCCTCAAACTCCTGGGCTCAAGCGATCCTCCTGCCTCAGCCTCCTGAGTAGCTCAGACTACAGGTGCAACCACCACATCTGGCTAATGAAAAAAAAAAAATTTTTTTTAGAGATGGGGTCTTGCCATGTTGCCCAGTCTGGTCTCGAACTCCTGGCCTCAGGCGATCCTCCTGCCTCAGCTTCCCGAAGTGCTGGGATGACAGGCGTGAACCACCATGCCTGACCACTCTAGACTTTTTAATCTATCTTTACCTTTCCTGCAAGCAAAGACACTTAGGTAAAAGGCACAGTCCCATGACCATGCGTCACTATTTTTTTTTTTTAAGCCTAATTTGTGCTAAAAACAGGAAGAGACATTTACGAATACAGGTTAGATGGGTTCTTCCCGTGCACATTTCTCTGCTTTAGTGCCCAAGAGGCAGAAGAGTAGAGCGGATCGCGGTGGGGACTCTCGAGACTGACCGCCTGGGGTCCCTTCCATTCTGTGTACCAGTGCGGGGAGGTCACTTCACCGCTCCCTGTGCCTCAGTTTCCCCATCTGTGAAATGGCCATAATAATAATCATTCCTATATTTTAGGGCTATGAGATTAAACAAGTCACATAGGGATCTTCAATCTCGACACTGTCACCATTTGGAACCAGACCATTTTCTGTGTGGGGGGGGGCCGTCTGGGCAGTGCAGGGTGCTGAGCAGCGACTCTGGACTTCCCCCATTTGATACCAATAGTTCCTCTTCCACACCCGACCCCAGCCTTAACAACCAAAAATACTTCAGGAATTGCCGAATGGCCCAGGGACGTCGGCTTTGAGTGTGTATCGGTGTGCCCGTAGCTGGGCCCCTCCCCCCCACCTTTGTCTGCCTTCCCCTAGAACTTGGGTGGGTGGCCACCCAGAAATGTCTGATGCAATCGTGCGTTTCCAAAGTGGATGGAAACCGCAGCTAGAGCAAGGTTCTAAAATGTGTCTGTTCAAATGTCCCCCAACGCTACCCATCTGAGTAGACTTTATCCCAGAACCATCAATAGGTAATGTTTCTTTTGCTTTTTTCTTTCTTTCTTGCATTTTTCCCCCTGTGACCCTGAGTCCAAAAGAGCGTTCAGTGGTACGGCCCAGGCATCGAAGCGGTTACTGTTTTACCCGTTTTAAAAACAAAATGCTACCGGACTTGGGGGAATGGCTGAGTTAGTTGTGATGTCTCAACGTAGTGAAATTAAAGCCAAGTGCAGTGGCTCATACTTGTAACCCCAGCACTTTGGAATGTTGAGGCAGGAGGATCATTTGAGGCCAGGAGTTTGAGACCAGCCTGGGCAACATAGCAACACCCCATCTCTGCAAAAAATAGAAAAATTAGCCAAGTGTGGTGGCACATGTTTGTAATCCCAGCTACTTGGGGGGACTCAGCAAGACCCTGTCTCAAAAAAAAAATAGCAGTCAAATTTAACATCCCAGGGGAACCCCAACAGGTCAAGTCACTGGGGAACAACTTTCTTCAATTTTCCCCCCCTTCTTTTGCTGGAATTCCCTGCCCCTGCAGGGGAAAGTATAGTTGGCCGTCAAAGGCAGGGCGCTCTTGCTTGGACAGGACGTGGCCTCCAGGATGCCAGAGTCAAACAGTCTGTCCAACGAAGTTCTGTCTGTCCTCAAAGCGGTTGGTTTTCTTTTCACAGAAAAACCTCTCCAGGCACTGGTGCTGAGGATGCTAGGTACGACTTCACCTGTGTGGCCCCTGGTGGCTGCTCAGTGTAGGGCCGGCGTGCCTGGCGGGGCAGAGGGCACGCTATGCGCCTTGGACATCCCAGGGGTTTCTGTGGCTTGTTGCATGCGACAGGCTTCTGCCCTGGAGAGCGGATGCTTCATAAATTCGCAAATTAAATGTCTTTCACTCTGAAATGGGATCTGGGCGTGAATCGGGGGGGAAAAAATCTTAACTAACACACTCTTCCTAAAACATAGACTCATAGGAGTACTTCCCGGGGCACCTCCTTCCTGTCTTCTGTTTGTCCGGGTCACTGTTCACGGTCCCCTCCCCGAACATCCACCCACACGTCCTGCCTGCACATGAGGAACCACGCCAGGCGGGTGCACCCAGGAATCTGGGCTCCACGACACAGGGGTGTCCCACCCCAGCATCTCCTCCTATCTGTGGGGGAAGATTGATCTGGAAGCAGAACTTTTTTTTATTCGGGGAGACGTGGCCTGAGCAAAGAGGAATACCGTGTCACTCACTGAATCCCACTGAGGAGGGTCAGGGACAGTTGCCTTCAGCTTGCATCTTACAGAACAGAGGGGGCGGGGCCCTAGACCACAGAGCAAGCGGGAAGAACTCGGGGAAAGGCCGGGAGATGGGAGGAATCGTGGTGGGCCCTTGGGAAGAGCAGGAGGTGAGATTAGAAAGGAGAGGTTGGGGCCACGTGGAGGGATTTTCTTCTTTTTAACAGAGCGTTTATTTATTTATTTATTTTTCCCAGGCACCTGTGTGGCCGGAGCTGCCCTCTAGTGGCTGTTGGGAATATAATCTATAGTAAAAGAAAGGGTTGGAAATTTGTGGTCTTTGGTCCAAAGCGGGATTTCTCAATCTGTCTTTTGGATAATTTGGGGATGGATTCTTCTCAGGGGTGGGGACTGTCCTGTGCCCTGTAGGGCACCTGGCCTCCACTCATTATCATACCTATCCCCCAAAGTACTGATAGCCAAAAATATCTCTAGACAGTGCCAAATGTCCCCCTGAGGGTGGGGACAGATGTAGCCCTGGTGGAGACCGCCAGTCTAGTGTGGGATTGTTGGATAATAAAATGCTGCCTATGGGCTGGGCACAGTGGCTCATGCCTGTAATCCCAGTACTCTGGGAGGCCAAGGCAGGAGGATCACTTGAGTTCAGGAGTTTGAGACCAGCCTCAGCAAAAGCAAGACCCCCGTCTCTACTAAAAATAGAAAGAAATTAGTTGGGCAACTAAAAATAGAAAAAATTAGCCAGGTGTGGTGGCGTATGCCTGTAGTCCCAGCTACTGGGGAGGCTGAGGCAGGAGGATCGCTTGAGCCCAGGAGTTTGAGGTTGCAGTGAGCTGCCACTTCACTCCAGCCTGGG
>NW_012147964.1:326366-332677 GCF_000956105.1 Propithecus coquereli
TTTATGTCCAAAATGCAAGGGTGGTTTAAGATCAGAAGATCTGCTAATATCGTCTACTTCATCAAGAGGTGCAATAAAGAAAATCTTATCATTAATGCAATAATGTTGATTAAACATTCCTAACTTAGAGAAAGGAGGGAAAAAGAGGGCTCTTATAAAAGTAGGAATAGAATACTTCTTCCACAAGATAAATATTTCCTGGATTAAACCAACAGCCAAGCTAACATCATTCTTAAAATTATTCTTAGAGTTAGGAACAAAACAAGAATGCCTAATCTCACCATTACTAATTAACGTTTCTCTGGGCAACTAGCCAATGCAGTAAGACGTGAAACAAATTAGAACTGTGAAGAATGGAATGTGGCAAGTCATTGATATTTGCAGATGGTCTAGGCAAGCTTAGGCAAACTATGGCCCATGGGCCAGCTGCCTGTTCTTGTACATGAACTTTTATGGGAATGCAACCACACTCACGTGTCTATGTATTATCTATGGCTGCTTTAAGCTACAATGGCAGAGTCAAGTAGTGACGACAGAGGTCGCATGGCCTGCAAAACCCCAAATATTTACTATCTAGCCTTTTACGGGAAAAATTTGCTAAATCGTTTTCTAGTCTGTTTAAGACTAGCTTCTGTATTAAGAAGCTTAAAGGGTTTTCTCTCTCCTTGAACTGAGTGATATCTTCTTCTAGAAATCTACTCTGGGGAACTCCATAAGGCAATCAGACAAACAATCAAAGCAATATTTATAATAGCAAACAAAATTGGGATTACCATATTTTAAAAAAAAAAATAGGACATGGCTGAGTGCATGACAGCTCATGCAACAAATGGAATATTTTAGAGCCATGAAATATTTTCCAAGTTTTCCACAAGGAACACATGCTACTTTGTCATTGAGCAGGGGAAAAAACCCTAACATTAAAAAAGAAAAAAAAAAATAGCTGAAATCCTGTTCTACTCAAGACATTAGGTTGTAAGGAAAATATTTAACGAATACGTCCAATATAACAAGTGAGCAAAGTGGGTTATAAAATGGGCTCCATCCTCATCTACACCCACACGTAATACTTACAGGGAAAAAAAAATTGCCCAAAGGAAGTAACGGCGGGTGGAATTATAAGTCATTTACATTTTCTTTTTTATACTTTTTTTTTTTGGATTTTAAAATGTTTTGGGCCATCTACATTTATTTCTTAATGTACCTTTTTAAAAGGTGGGGAGGAGTGTGCCGCTTGCGTAGACGGTTCTTGGAGGTACCCTTTGCTTACCTGAATGGTGAGATTCCTTTGCCAAGAATTCAAGCCTTGTTACTCAAATGACACGGGTGCCCTAAACAGTCACAGAGATGAGAAGATCCATTTCTTCCTGTTTAAACTGGTGATGTCAGTCCGTAGCCTGGACCACTGGGCCAACGCCATTTGGCAGGGCTTCCTGAAAAACTAGACTCTTACGTGCTTTTGGCCTCTTATTTTTAACACTGACCCTGGGTGGCCTGTTCATCTGCAAAATGAAAACCCGAAATCAAGCATGTCAAGGGGCAATATCGGGGTGTGTCCTGGAATCACCCATCCCCCACGGGGTGGGCCTGACCTTATCCTTGAGATGCTTACGAAAGGCATCTTGGAAGCTGCTCTCGGTGGTAATTCCTGGAAATCTGCATTTTAATCCGTGTGCCTCCCTCCACCCCGCCGCCTCCTGCACCCGGATCTTTCTTTTTAATTAGGCCTTTGGCTCTCCAGCATCACTGTTACTTTTAAGGTAATGGTGATGTGACCGTGCGTGCCCTCTTGTCGTCCTTCCAGGCCATCTCGGAAACGCAGGTCACTTGGCGACGTCGGGAACGTGACGGTGGCCGCCGTGCCCACCGTCCCCAGTTTCCCCAACATCTCCTCAACCACCGCGCCCACGAGCCCAGAGGAGCACCGGCCCTTCGAGAAAGTGGTGAACAAGGAGTCACTGGTCATCTCCGGCCTGCGGCACTTCACGGGCTATCGCATCGAGCTGCAAGCTTGCAACCAAGATGCCCCCGAGGAACGGTGTAGCGTGGCAGCCTATGTCAGCGCCAGGACCATGCCTGAAGGTGGGGCTACTCCCCCCACCGGTGTCCACGCTAAATGGGATGGGAGGCCCAGGCTGCCCAAGGACAAACCCTTTGCCCCATAGACATTGTATGTTATATGTATACTTGACCTTATTTGCTTTTATTATTATTCTATTTTTTTTCTTTTGGAGACAGGGTCTTGCTCTGTTGCCCAGGCTGGAGTGCAGTGGCATGATCAAAGCTGCCTGGTTAATTTTTAAATTTTTTGTAGAGATTGGGTCTTGCTATGTTGCCCAGGCTGGTCTTGAACTCCTGGGCTCAAGCAGTCCTCCCACCTCTGCTTCCCAAAGTGCTGGGATTACAGGCGTAAGCCACTCACTAAATGTTACATGGGCTGTGGGAAAATGACATGAGCTGCTCGAGGTCGCTCAGCTGGTAGGTGGCAGAAGTGGGATCTGACCCAAGACTTACATGCCTGCCTCTAACTTCTGCTCCAAACAGCCAAGGCTGATGACATCGTAGGCCCTGTGACCCATGAAATCTTCGAGAACAACGTCGTTCACTTGATGTGGCAGGAGCCGAAGGAACCCAACGGTCTCATCGTGCTGTACGAAGTGAGTTATCGGCGATACGGCGATGAGGTAAGGACTCGGATGCTTGGGCACATGCCTTAGGAATTGTCCTTGGTGCCTCCTTCCTCTGCTTAAATTCTGACCCAGATGCTTCTCTCATTAGATGCTGTGTGGTTGGGACTTACAGCTTTGATACATGGGCTTCCAGGGAAATGGGTTCGAAATGCCAACCTGCAAACTCATTTCTTTGCTCAGATTCCTACGTTGCTTTTCAGTTGTGTCCTCCACGTGGGATGATGGCTGCTTCCGTCTGTGTCCCTCTTGCCACGATGGGAGACTCATTTTGCTTTAGAGGGAGTTATCAGAATCACTTAAAACCTTAATAAGTGACTTTTGGTTGGGTGCCTCCCTTTAGTCGCAGATGCTCGCAAACTGATGGGCAAATGCAGAGATGCACGAGACAGAAAGAACTAAAACAGCAGCTACGCTGTCCTCGGCGGTCACTGTGCGCCTCGTGCACGCTGAGCTCGTGACACAGTATCTCGTTTATCCCATTTTATCACATCTCAGACTTTATGAAAAGCCCCATTATTTTTATAGAAAGAAAGTCACTTCATTCTCATTGTAAAACGGCATTGCTGGCAAGATGCCTTCTGATTTCAGGAATGTCAGAATGCAAACGTGATATACTTCTCGGGACTGAGGAAGTACAATAAATCCTCAACGTATCCCGGTGAGCTGGGTACTGAGGCTTCCAGAGTTGCAGTCACCATACAAGGTCTGCAAGAATAGAGTCGGGAATTCAAACCCGAGACTGATATTCTTCTAATCCAGGGGTCGGCTGGCAATTTTTTTTTTTCTGTAAAGAGCCAGATGGTCTCTGTTGCAACTGCTCCACTCTGCCACTACCAAGAAAGCGGCCGTGGATGGTGCGTAAACAAATGGGTGTGCTTTGTGCCGATAAAACTTTATTTATAAAAACAAGTGGTGGGCCGGGGTTAGCCTGTAGGTCGGAGTTTGCCAAGAACCAACAGGGGTTATAGCAACATCGTCTGATTTCCTGGAACTTTGGGAGAAAGACCTGCTATAATCAGGTGTGCCTCCCTCGAGGGACCCCTCCTGGGATCACATCAAGTCTTGGAACCCAAATATTTGGCTTTGACAATGATTTAGAACTGGGATCATCACACTATGGCCTGTGGGCCAAATCTGGCTTGCAGCCTGTTCTTCTGTAGCCTGCAGAGAGTTGTTATGAAGAAATAAAGAACAACATGCAATAGAGTCTCTATGTGGCCCTTCCCAGAAAAAAGTAAATTTTAGAAAACAGAAATGTCCTTACCGAAATTGTCATTCTCTGCCTATCTGGGGGTCCTGTTTGCTAAATAAATGGACTATTTATATGCCTTTTTTAAAACATCCATTTTATAAATAAAATGCCTTCCCCTGTAGAGCTCAGTTTCTAATTTGCATGAACGTGCTTGTGCGCATAATTCGTGTTCATGTGTTGCTCTCTCCTGCCTGACGTGTCTGTCTGTGTAGTGCTGTGTCACTGTGGTCTTGATTTGCATTTTTGTCCTTGCTCCTTTGAGGCTCAGTTTTGTCCCCTTCCCAGGAGGACTTAGACCCTTTAGCTTCAGGCCCTGGAACCGGGGTGGGCTTGAACGTGGGACATGACAGCCACTGAAGTGAGAGGAGTAGCTTCCTAAGGAAGTTGAGGGCATTGTTGGCAGCAAAAAGAATACAGATTCTGTGGAGTGTGCAATCATGTGTTTCTACTGCGGAACCTCCTTGATTTTATTTCTGCTGCTGGGACCAACTTGTCCGCATTTGCCTGGAACTTTCTGGGTGTGGACACCAAAATCCCACATTCCTGGGACTGCTTAGTTTTGACTAAACCTGGACAACTGATCACTCTATTGGCATCGGACCTAACCCTAACCCTAACTGCTCCCAGCTTCTCCCCGCTGCCTTTGACTGGCCCATGTGTCCCCTATTCCTGGGGCCCGAGGGTCGCTGGTACAAATCCTCAGCAGCCTCTGCCCGAGACAGCCCCAACCCCAGACAGACCAGCTCTGTTTGCCCTCAAGGGAGCCAAGATGTGGCAGAAAATTAGGAGAAAGTGAGAGGTTACAATCACCTTCTTAAAAACCTTTCACAGATACTTATTTTAACTATTTCCAACATTTTCCTTAATCGCCTAGCATTGCTTTGATTAAGAAAAAAACAACATCAAACTTTTATTTTATATACACAATTTGGACTGTCGGAGTATAATTTTACCACATTTATAAAATTCTCTCTGGCATTGGTGGGAGGTGATTTTTTTTTTCCTTTTTGGTTAGTGTAATAGACACAATCACCTCTTATTATTTATTCAATTGCATTGCTTTTGAGGATGTCCCTTTTTAAACCTTGCATCAAAATCATTTGTCCCCTGGACACTTCCCTGCCCCACTGTTGGAAACTCTGTCTCTGGGGGATCACCCTTCCCCGACAAGAGCATCAATCGTGTGTGTGTGCGTGCGCGTGTGTGTTTTTATAGTCTTTGCTCAGTATCTTTTGGAGTTTTAGTGTTTTTGTCCCGTTGGCACAAACTTTTAAGTAATTGGCTTCTTCGAGTTTTGGTTTTTGTTTTGCTTTTTTTTTTTTTCTTTTGGTATCTATAGAGAGAGCTTGACAAAGGTTCTAGCTCCTTCCATCACACCCCCTTCTGACTCCCCTCTCCCGAAGGTGTCTGGGGTAAATGACTAGTGTTAGAGGATGCATCTCCCCTTTGGCCCAGATAGCAGCTACCTTTGGCTTAATCGTCCCTTGCTACTTGGTGACTCATTCTACTTGGAAAAAACTTTGGACTGGAGTCCTCTGCCCCCACCCCTGCTGCCAGAGCGATTTGTTTTCTCCCTGTTATTGTCACATGGTAAGCACGGGGTTTTCGACATTTCTTTCTCTTCTCCTCCCCTTCCCTCCCTCCCTCCCCCCAACCCCACCCCCTTGTAAGTTTTCCAGCCCAGTTCTCTGCACGCACTATTAGTCTGAACTGTTTTGGAAAGTTTTCAGAGTTTTGGCCCGACGCTTGCAGGTTCTGCGGTCTCACTCCCCGGTGAGCCTCCTCTCTCTCCTCCTAATACGTTCTGGGTTTCTCTCTTGTTCCATACTTAGCACAGAGTGTGTACACCACTTTTCTCTTCTTACCAGACATGTGGGTGAAGTTCAACTCTCTTTATGATGATTAAAAATATATATCGAAAGAAAAATAAGGAGAAATGCTAATCAGAAGGTGCAATGTTTCAGTTAGACAGGAGGAATAAGTTCTAGGGATCTGTTGCCCTCTATAGGAATGGTAACTAGAAGTAGTAATGCCTATTTCAAAATTGCTAAAAGAATAGATTTTAAATGTTCTCACTGTAAAGAAATGGTAAGTGTGTGAGATGATGTACGTATGTGTTAAATGAGCCTATTTGAATCATTCCACAGTGTAAACATGTATCCTAACCTCACACTGCACCCCATAGATACTATCACTATTCAATTAAAAATAAAATAAGGCCAGGTACGGTGGCTCAAGCCTGTAATCCCAGCACTTTGGGAGGTCGAGGCAGGAGGATCGTTTGACGCCAGGAGTTTCAGACCAGCCTGGGCACCATAGTGAGACCCCTTCTCTACAAAAAAAATAAAAATAAATAAATAAATACAATA
>NW_012147964.1:335422-338073 GCF_000956105.1 Propithecus coquereli
CTGGGACCGCTGTACGCGTCTTCAAACCCTGAGTACCTCAGTGCCAGCGATGGTGAGTAGCATCCTCTTCCCCGTGGGTGGCCAGAACTGTGCTGTTGGGCTTCTTTTGCCATCATCAACAAGTGAGAGTGCAGGTGACTACCCCAGGGGGGCCAGGGAAAGCCGTCTTGTTCCTGTGAGCTTGCTGACCCGCCCCTGCTGCAGAAACCCGCCCCCCCATTACTGTGAGACTCAGACACCTGCTGTCTGGCACCCGCTTGGATGGGCTCCTCCAGCTGGTCTGGGACCCCTTCCCAAGCCTCTGCCATCTTCTCCATGGGGACAGACAGACACCTGTCCTGTTCTCAGCCGTATACCCAGTGCCCGGCACGGGTCCCTGCAGCACAGAAGTCACTTAATGAATGTTTGCGGGGGGTGGGAGGGGTCTGGGGACCCCCAAAGGACCGGCCGAGAACGCCGTGTAGATAGGTGAAAAGTAGTGTTTCCGTGTTCTGTGTACGTGCCGGACGAGTGGGAGGTGCCTCGGGAGAAGATCACCCTCCTCCGAGAGCTGGGGCAGGGCTCCTTCGGCATGGTGTACGAGGGCAACGCCAGGGACATCGTCAAGGGCGAGGCGGAGACCCGCGTGGCGGTGAAGACCGTCAACGAGTCGTCCAGCCTCCGGGAGCGGATCGAGTTCCTCAACGAGGCTTCGGTTATGAAGGGTTTCACGTGCCACCACGTGGTAAGTCCGGCGGGGACGAGGCCCCTTCCTCTGCCCCGCCGTCGCCCACTGCGCACGGATGCAGACCCTGCCCATCCCCCACTCCACCGCGCCTCCCATCCTAAAGATGTGTGTGTGTGTGTGGGAGGATCACTCCTTTCTCCAATCCCATCCTCTCCCATTTCACCTGGGACCAGACTCTATGGGTGTCCCACTGCATTCCAGAATCTTCCATTACTTTCTGGAATCTTCCATTGCTTTCTGGACTCTTCCCTCTCTTCTCTCTTCCTGGCTTTTTTGTAACCCTGAACCGCACAGAGATATGCCCCATCCCACCTGTCCTCATTCCTGCCCCCCTCCTTGATGCTAGCACAAATGCTTCCTGCCTTTCTGCTCCAACAAGGGGCTCTTCGTCTCTCTTTGGGCCTTCGCGTACTTTCATTCCTGCCATGCAAGTTTGTGGGGCACCTGAAGCCCTGCGCCTTTTCCCCGTGATGCTGCAGATTCCTGCCCTCGTGGAGTTTCCAACACAGCACGTGGAGACAGACACCAAACCCGACGTATTCATTACTTTATACGTTAGGATAAAATGCTATGGATAGGTGAAAAAAGGAGAGGAGAGGAGGGTTGATGGATGTATTTGAGCAAAATCTTATAAAGGATGTGAAGGACACGGGAGGGAGCAGAGAATGAGGCAGAGGGAACAGCTAATGCAAAGGCCTGGGGGTAGGAACATGCATCGTGCGCTCAGGAACATTAAAGGGGCCCGTTTTTGCCTTGGCATGTTGCTGTATGTAGACAGGTCGTCGGTTTGCTCTCCCAGACTAGGACTGACCATGCTCCATCCAGGCACAGGGTGCTAAGACAAAGACACCAGACAGGGAGACCTCTGTGAGTCGGAATGGTCCCATGGACCCTCACCCAAGAACCCTCGTGTTGGCTCTGCAGGTCCGCCTCCTGGGGGTGGTGTCCAAGGGCCAGCCAACGCTGGTGGTGATGGAGCTGATGGCTCATGGAGACCTGAAGAGCTACCTCCGCTCTCTGCGGCCGGAGGCTGAGGTGAGCTGCCTCTGGGTACCCAGCAGGGCACAGGCTTCCCAGCCGAGGGTACCAGTGCCGCTGAACTCGACCCCATGTTTCGACTTCAGAATAACCCGGGTCGCCCTCCGCCTACCCTGCAAGAGATGATTCAGATGGCTGCGGAGATCGCTGACGGGATGGCGTACCTCAACGCCAAGAAGTTTGTGCACCGGGACCTCGCAGCTAGAAACTGCATGGTCGCTCACGATTTCACCGTCAAAATCGGAGGTTTGTCTGGCTTTCTGCTTTGAAACGTATGACCGAGTTCCAATTTGATTTCGGAAAGAGGTTTTCTGTAACAAGGTTTTCTAAATCTCTTCTGATATCCTCAAGGGGCAGGATTTTGGATGAAGATCCTCCAACTGTAAATGAATTGCATTTGATGATAAACTCACCCCCCCATTTGCTTGTTTAAAAAGTAGGTGTGTTACCTTGTCTGTGCTTAGCCACTGCAGTAGATGCTAGAATGCAACCCTGAATCAAACACCACAGTTTTTCTGCACCCAAGTGCAGCTTGCTGTCTTTATCTGTGCTGTCTGGCACCGTATGGTCTTACCTGTGGCCATTTATATTTAAATTAATTTAAATTAAGTGAAAGTAAAAATTCAGCCCATCAGTTGCACCAGCCACATTGAGGGCATTCAGTAACCACCTGAGCCTCATGGCTACTGACCGTATTGGACAGTGTGGATATAGACCATGTCCACCGTCAGGGAAAGTTCCACCAGACAGTGTTCCTCTACGTAAACAATCAAATAGTTAATACTTATCCAAGCAAGATAATGAAGTCTGGGCAAAGAGTAGTGAAGGAAAGAAATAGAATTCCGTGAAAGAGAGACGCCCAGGGGCAGAGGGCAGCTCAGGAGAG
>NW_012147964.1:338423-341357 GCF_000956105.1 Propithecus coquereli
CCATGAAAATTTCGAGCCTCACTTTTTCTCCCCCAGGCAGCCAGATGGGCCACTGGGACCGCTGTACGCGTCTTCAAACCCTGAGTACCTCAGTGAAAAAATAAAAATAAATAAATAAATAAAATAATTTTTTTAAAAAAGAATAATATTTCATGATATGTGAAAATTGTTTGGAGCCCAACTTTTTCAGTGTTGACGAAGTTTTATTGGCACGCGGCCAAATGCTTTTATTTGTGGACGTTATGAAGTTGTTTGTGGCTGTTTTTGCCGTGTAACAGCAGAGTTGATTGAGTGTGGCTTGCAAAGCTGAGAATATTTACTCTCCGGCTCTCGACAGCAAAAGTTGAACAACCTCCATCCTAACTCTTGGTTTCCTCCCTTCCAGCATGAAGCTCACGGCACCTAAGCCATGGTTGCTGTGCGAATTAGGTGATATGATCTGGGTCAGACGTTTAGGAAGTTTGGCTGTTATCAGTAACGATGACCTCTGCACCTGTTTGCCTTTTCATAGCACCATGGTTCTAAAATTCTGCGATTCTCCAAGTCGCCTGGGTATCGTGCTCTGATCGTGCTTTGTTGCCTTGTCTCTGAGCGGGATGCTGGCTGGGACATCTCTGCTTGGGTGGACGTGGCAGGTGTGCCAAGCTCAGCCAGCCTCCTCCTCCATCCTAGGAGCTGCATCTCTGCGTATCCCGCAAGCATTACGCACTGGAGCGGGGCTGCAGGCTGCGCGGGCTGTCACCGGGCAACTACAGCGTGCGAGTCCGGGCCACCTCCCTGGCGGGCAATGGTTCCTGGACAGAAGCCACCCATTTCTACGTGACAGACTATTGTAAGTCTCCCCGGCAGCCTTGGCTAGGTTGGGGATGTGCTTGGCGCTGGACGTGGTAGAACATTGCAGAGGATGAGCGGGGGGAAGCTACAGGTGCTGGCCCTGGACATTTGGGTCCACCGGTTGCTGCTGTGTGACTGGAGCAAGATGCTTGACCTCTCTGGTCCTACACTTGTTCATCTGTACATGGAGATAATAACTGGACCCACTTCCGGAGGTAGAGGGAGATTTCAGTGGCATGAATGTTAAGTGGCTGGCACAGGGTACCACTGGTAAACACATTAATTAGTTCCTGCTACTATCGTATCCATATTTGCTATTAGAATTTTTCATCTGCCAAAGGTAATGTTGGGTTTGGGACTAGCTGTGTAATTTGCAGGGCACGGTGCAAAATAAAAATAAAGAGCTCCTTGCTTGAAAATTATTAGGAATTTCAAGGGGACAATGGCAGGGCATTAAACTGAGAGCAGAGCCCCTCTGAGTGTGGGGTCCCATGCACTGCCTGGGTTGCATGCCTGTCAAGCCAGCCCTGGGTGGGGATGTGAGAAGGCTGTCCCAGGGCAGTGGTCCGGGGAGGGGCACAGCAGTGTGCTTCCAGAATACAGATCTCAGAGCCCACCACCTGGCCCCGCTGAGCCAATGATGTTTCGGAACTGCTGGAACTCATGGTCCAAGAGACCAGCAGAGAGATTCAGGGACGAGAGAGGAGGAAACAAGTGTGGACTGATCTTCACTGTCAACACATTTGGACGTCAAACGTATATTTTCTTATTCTATTTCAGTAGACGTCCCATCAAATATTGCAAAAATTATCATCGGCCCCCTCATCTTTGTCTTTCTCTTCAGTGTGGTGATTGGAAGTATTTACTTATTCCTGAGAAAAAGGTGAGTGCAGTGGTGTGTTCGTAAATGGTGAACAACCAGCTATCTGGGGAAAAAGTACGCCTAGAGACAGATGTAGGTATATTTGAGTTTATTATAGATTTTACTGACATGGGATGTGTAACGTGCAATTTACAGGTAATAACCCTAATGCAACATACAGTATTCTTTATCATAAATGCACTCTAGCCAGTTGACTTTTTTGCCCTCTAAACCTTTATATCTGTAACCAACCCATGAGTGCAATTGACAAATGAGTGTAGCTCCAACATGAATGTTGATTGGTTTTTTAAATTTACATTGCAGATGTAAGATAAAAATGACATAAGATGTATACAGTCATCAATGATGTCAGTGACTTTTCTTTGCTGAATCGGATAATAATTTTTAAATACCAGAAGAAAATTTTCTTCCTTTTTTTTTTATTTTTTGTGCCATTTGCAATGGTTTCTGCACACATGACACACTTTGAAGTTAAATCTGCATGATTAAACATGTTTCCCATCACTTTCTCAAGCCTGGACAAACAACAGAACGATAAATCCAGTCCCGATTTGTAGCGTTGGCCAATGCCTATGGTGCAAATATTCCTGCCTTGGCCACTTTCACGCTGTTCGAGGTGATGTCCCTGAGCACAGAGCTGGCGAGATAGACAGATAGCTCACATTGTATCCTATTTCTACCCTATGATACAGTGTTGCAAATAAACGAGATCCCGTAAATAACCTCAAGCACCTAGATCATAGTAAAATGCAGTATAAGTGTTAGATAGTGATGAGTTTTGAACATTTATTGCCTTTGCTTTTAGTCCGTTGTAAGCCTCTATCATTTGATTTTTACTGATGGTTATATTCAGAAATCAGTCCACATATTTTCTGAAAATTTAACATTGTTTCATGCCAGCTCCAGAATGGTACTGGGTTAGTAGCTTTTAGGTGTTACATGGACAACCATAAATTATACTAAAAGCCACCCGGGGAGAGGGGAGCGTTCCCATGTTGATGCGTTTAAATAGCCGTCTGACCGGCTTCCACGTAAAACATAAGGGTCCCCTATCTGCCCCCCAAACCCTAGACTGCATCCGGGTTTATGTGGATGCTACTGGCAAGGGCTGTCCTTTGCCCTGGGGAGCCTTGTTTTATAACTTCTTTCTAGAGACCCGCAGAATCCCATGAAAATTTCGAGCCTCACTTTTTCTCCCCCAGGCAGCCAGATGGGCC
>NW_012147964.1:352758-361808 GCF_000956105.1 Propithecus coquereli
TTCTCTGAATTTAATCTTCCTTTTGTTGTTTTTTTTTTATTTAAATCCTCCATCCGTTAATACCGCATTCCCCAAACATAAACCACATTTCAGCCATCGTGATGTATCTGATATACGCATGGTCTACTTTGCTTTCACGAGGGGTGTGTCTCATCTGGGGCTGGGACGAAGGCAGGCTTTGGTGCAAAGCCAGCTTTCCCACTTGTCCCACTGAATCCCCCTGAAGTGAGCACAAAGGTGCCCTGGGCTCTCCGATGGTCTGTTCCCACTCTTTTCAGGCCAATGATGCTCTTCGGGGGCAGAATGAATTGCGTTCATGGGCATGTCACACACAAGCACCTAATGCAATGTCTCCTTTTATCCTCCGAGTGGGAAGGGGGGCATTTGGGGAAATCCCAATCCAAAACCCACTAATGTGCTGAATGCTTTTTTTTAGCCACAAAACCTTGGACCCCAGTGTTGGGGTTTGGTTGACCTCAAGCTGAGGCTGTTTGATCTTGTGCGACTTTGAGAATCCGTGTGAATGTCTAGGCAGGGACAGCAAGGGCTGTTGTCATCTCGCCAAATCTTGCTGCACTGCCCTTGCAGACTCATCCTTCTCCACCTGCCCTGGAGAGAGGGGTAGAGACCTGTGCCCGCCCTGTGCAAACGAGTTTCACCCATTTTATTTAACTGTCTCGACTGCCGCCATGAAACGAGCAAGCAGCCATGGAGTCACAAGCCTTCCTTGGCATTAGAAAATGTTGACTTTGTAACTGTAGAACTTTCGTCCTAGAAAGTCATGGTTGTCCTGGGAGTTTGTAGCGATGGGTTACAAAAACATGCAACAAAACCAGCTTAGGATGACGCTTTTTTTTGTGTTTGTGTTTGAAGATGTCTCTCTCACTATTATTATTAAAATCCTTTTCATGAATGTGGTGAAAGCCACGCAGCAATTTCTTCCTCCAGGAAGAGAATACCAAGTGCATCCCTTCCTCCCCTATCAGTGATGACAAAAGATGTCCGGAATTGTTCGTGTCCTGGGAGCTGTCCTAGGTGCTGTTCTGAAATTTGAGGCTAGTCGGGGGAAGCACTGCTGGTTCTCCGGATATAGGCCAAGAAAAAAATTGAGAGAAAATGCAGGATCGATGCAAGGGTCTGCACGTCCATTCCTGTGACCGCTGGGGGCTTTGTGGCCAACTGGTGGACAGATCTTCCACTGTGTCCCACCAGGGCAGACAGTTGACCGTGCACCATGCTTATGGGATGGGAAGTGTTTCCTTGTAGCCTGCTACGACACTAGTCAGCGGGCAGGAATGCAATCAGGGCATGACCTGTGCTGACCGTCTTGGTAAACCAGTGTAGGTCCCATCATCCCGACAACCATCTCTTTTCTACTTCATGGCGGGTGGAAGTTTGGGGTTCAATGTCCTTTGGATGCCACCTGGTGAGTCCTTGACATCTTGGGCTTTTCGGAAATTGTGGTTTTGTTGGGGATGGGGAATAGGGAATGCTGATTTGATATAAATGGTACATGAAGAGTGATGTCACTTCAGAAAAATCTTCCAGAATCGTTCTTCAGAATATCGATTGACACCGGAAGTGGGGTTGGGAAGGAAAAGAACAGATCGGCACTGATTTTCTTAGAGCACACAAAAGCATATGGTGGACTGTCAGGGGCTGACACTGAAGGTGAATGTGTCCTTAGCGGGTCCCCAAGAAACAGAGGGCAACGGTGGCTTTTTGAGCTGTCACCTTCTGATAGCAGTCAAGGTCCATAATCAACCTCCAGCCAAATTTTTATCTGGGTGTGGGCCATGAAACCCCTTGTTAAAAACCAGATCTGAGGCTCTTGGTCCCATTTGTGAAGGAAGGAATAGCCCCCCCAAAATGAGTGTGCGTCTGTGCACATATTCAGGAATGGCTTCTTTAGGGTTTATACTTTGCGTCAAAGTTGTTGCTCCTTGCCCCTTTGTGTGCCTGGGTGGCCTCGGCCCTGCGCGGTAGCAGCGCAGGAGCAAACGTGCCGCAGCTTTTGCAGAAAACAGCTCAGAAACACAAAAACCCACCAAAAGTTCGATTATTATTTTTTTCAATGTTTTCCTACAAGAGCCAAGTAGCACCATGTACAGAATATGCCTTTTTTTTTGAAATATTGAAATCGTTCTGCATGTAAAATATGGGATAATTACCTGTTTATATTAAAATTCTGATTAAATTAAATTATCTAAGAATACTCTTGTTTTTTTGTGTAGTGTCCAGGCGAGGACCCTCGGCACGTGTGTGGGGGTGTGGCTATGGGTTGCGCTATGTTAAGGGACACCTCTTGGAAATTGTGGGTACCTGTTTTGAGAAGAGACAAACCCCTTGATTCTTCAGCACATGAAACTGGAAGTTCAATAATTGCTACCAGCAGAGCTGAGGACACACAGGTATATATTTATACAGCCAAACTGGTGATTTAAATGTTGCACTATTTCCATGCCAGTTGGAAAGCCACTGCTTTCCCCACAGGCCCCCAGACACCCCCATGATCCAACCACTAATGGGTTCACTCCAGGAATCCCAGTGGACCCCTAAAACCTTGCTTTGTTCCAACATGCTGGGAACTTACATGTTAAATATTTCCAATGTCAGCCTGGAAATGAAGACCTGTCCCACGCTGGGTGGGCAGGTGAGTGGCCATGGGGCAGACCATGAATTGAAAGGGTTTTGAACAACCTTCCTTGGGCTGAATACAGAATGTAGTGTGGAAGGAGACAGACTCCCAACCTTTGGTTCCTTGTGTGGCTTTGAGTTAGTCACGTACCTTCACGTGTTAGTTTTGGCTGCGTAACAAACAGCCCCAGAACTTAGTGGCTTACAACAGCAACCATTGATTTCTTATGGTTCTAGGAGTTGGCTGGGTGGTTCTTCTGGTCACAGCCTCACTACTGTGTCTGAGGCCTCTGCTGGGACACCCGCACTTGGTCGTCTTTTAGGAAGCTACCTCAGGCTTGTTCACATGGTGGTGGTCACGGTGTGCCCAGTGGGAAGAGACAGCAAGCCCAAATATGCACAGACGCTTTCCAAACTTCTGCTTTCTGTGGTGTTTCCTGTTGTCCTGTTGCCCGAAGTAAGTCACATGGCCAAATCTAGAGTCAGCTTGAGAGAGGATCCCCTGAAGCTGCAGATACGGGGAGATGTGAACCAAGTGGGGGCCTGTCCTGCAATAATCTTCTACACTTCTCACTTTATCCTTCTATTATTGAAGATGATAGACCTTCCTTCATATGACCACAGTGAAGATTACGTGAGGTAACACTGATTCTCCACCCTCCCTCCAAAATGTCCTTCCCACACCCCCAAACCCCTTCAAGTTCCCCATTCTCTGAGAAATTGGATGCCACTGCTGCTTGGCAGTGGTGGCAGCCTAAACCGTGCCTTCCTGGGTTTGCAAAATTCAATATAAGCCTCTTGGAGAATGGGAAATGCTCCACCCCCAAGGGAAGATTTCTCGAAAGGGATGTTTCAGACTGCCATTTAACAGAGGGGCCCTGGCCTAGAGTCGGGGGTGTCTGCCACCGGGTTCCCGGAACTTCCTCCTGGGCCTTGGGTCTCAGAATGTCGGCTTGTCAGAATCCCACCTCTTAATGCCATGGGTGTGTCTGTCTAGGCCACACTCTGTCCCTTTCGGAGAGCACTTATATGACAGCACCTGGGAACCTGCATTTAAATGACCTCCCCTTCACTCCATACCTGTGCATTCAGTTGACCTGGGATAAGACCACAGGAGCTTAAGGGCACCTCCATTCTGCCTTTGCCTGTGCTGGGGATCAAAATACAGCACCCCAAAATATGCCACTTGGGCACATTGATTATTTTGAGTTAAAGAATGAATGCTGTTAATAAGCGGTAGGCCAGGGCTGGGTGCGGTGGCTCACGCCTGTAATCCCAGCACTCCAAGAGGCCGAGGCAGGAGGATCACTTGAGGTCAGGAGTTGGAGACCACCCTGAGCAAGAGTAAGACCCTGTCTCTACAAAAAATGGAAAAATTAGCCAGGTGTGGTGGCGCATGCCTGTAGTCCCAGCTGCTGGGGAGGCTGAGGCAGGAGGATGGCTTGAGCCCAGGACTTTGAGGTTGCTGTGAGCTACGATGATGCCACTGCACTCTACCCAGGGCGACAGAGCGAGACTCTGTCTTTAAAAAAAAAAAGCTTCCAAGTAGATTGTTCCCACGTGGACCCCCCTAGATGAAAACACAGCCTGGGTGACACCTTAATTGCAGCCTTGTGGTACCCTGACACCAAGCTAAGTTGTTCCCACAGGCATCCAGTCCACAGAAATTGCAAGGTAATAAGTATGTGCATTGTTTTAAGTCTTTAACTGTGTGACACAGCAATAGGAAACTAATAAAATAGAATAGTGACCTGATTCGAGGTGTTGTGCAGATTGGGTTATTTCATGTAGGGCACATAGAACATAATTCCTAAGTGTTAACAAATCATACATCACTGGCATCAGCATCCTCCCTAACCTCCTGGTAGAGGCGTCCCCATCTCCACTCCTCCTGCCCCTGGAGAAGGACCCAAAGGTGCAAGGTACCTCAGCTGCAAATTCCAGATATCTAAGCCTGGAGCCATCCGTATAAATCCCTTAAAGATCCAAATTCCTGGACAGACTCGGGCGGTTCCAACATCAACGTTTCAGCGCCACCTTGTGGCTTTAGTCTGTTTTGGCAAGTTATATTTTTCTAGGAATTTGTCCTTTTTGTCTACGTTTTCCAAATCTGGGGCCTGAGGTCCAAAATAATCTCTTGTCATCTGTTTAATATTTGAAGTTATGTCTAAATTTCCATTTATAATGTTTTTGGTCATTTTTTCCTTCTTCCCTAATCAGTCATGTTAGAAGTTTGTTGATGTCATTGTTTTTTTTTTCAGATTGACTTTCATCTTTGCCAATCTATTGTATCTCTGTTTTAAATTTTGTTGTTTTATGCTCTTTATTTTTTCCTTCTGTCTACTTGAGTCTGGTTTCTTGTGCTGTTCTGTTTATAATTTCCTTAAATTGGATACTGACCTTGTTTGTGTTCTGCCTTTTTTTTCCTTTCAATGGTGGGCATCTAAGGTTACACATTTCTGACCATACAAAATAAGTTAAGTAAGGCTGCTCTAGGTGGCTCATGCCTGTAATCCCAGCACTTTGGGAGGCGAAGGAGGGAGGATTGCTTGAGGCCAGGAGTTTGAGACCAGGCTTAGCAACAGTGAGACCCCATCTCTACAAAAAATAGAAATATTGGCCAGATGTGGTGTTGCAAGCCTGTACACCCAACTTCGGAGGCTGAGGAAGGAGGATTGCTTGAGCCCGGGAGTTTGAGGCTGCAGTGAGCTATGATCACACCACTGCACTCTAGCTGGGGTGATAGAGCAAGATTGTGTCTAAATAAATAAAGTAGTGTCTTTAAAAAAACAAAAACCAGAAAGTACTGCCTCATTGGTTGTTACCCTCAGTTCAAATGGAAAAGAAGTCACTTTGCTTTGTGGACTTAGGGTGGTGAAACACTGCCATTTTCAGGGTGTATTTTGTAATTATTAATAACAAGAAGGGTACTCTAGGTGTTTTGTTGTTAGCCTTTGGGAAAATGGATCAAAGTAGCTGAAAATCTTAGTAGGTTATTAAGTATGAAAATGTCCGATATCCTTAACACATTAACTGTTATGCGAGTTATATTTAACTCATGCTAGTTTTGAACCTGGGACCTCATGATGCATATGTAACTCACACGTCTCTTCACCTTGGGAGCTGCGAGAACTATTTTTCAAGTTGCATATAACTCATGCACAGAAAATAATAACCATTTTTTCACTAAATAAGAAAGGATCATTTTGTTTTTGAAGTTTTTTTTATTTTCATAATAAAATACCGTGACCCCAAGGAAAAAATTTTTTTTTCTAGTGTGGCAGTCAATGTGTTAAGTACCAAGTTTGACAGTTGATATCTATGACATTTCACTTTGACAATTCTTGTTTTATTTTTATTGTGAAGGTACATCCTCATTCTTTCAAATACGTGGTTTGGCTTGTGATTATCTTTCAATTTTTTTTAGAGCAATTTTTTGTGAAACCAGGGATAAGTCAAAAATCTGTGTTATTTTCAAACATGAGTGTTGTCATGGAACCAATGCAGCGCAGACAGCTCGAAATATCAACAAAGTGTTTGGGAAGGATGTGGCTAATGAACACACAATACTTCAATGGTTTGGGAAGTTCTGTCCTGGTGATTTTAATCTTGAAAATGAGCCACGTGGTGACCTGAGACCAAGGGGCATAATGAAGAGCTGAAAGCTGTAGTGGACGTGAATCCATCTCAAACTATGAGTGAATTAGCAGTAATATGTGACGTTACTATTTCAAGAATATTATATTCACAAGTTGCTTTGCAGTGTGAGTTCTTCCACTACTGAGAAATGTGGAAGAAAATGGGAGCCTTTCCAATATTGATGGCATTCAATTCTTTCTCTCTAGTATGAACTCATACCTTAAAAAATGGAAAGAACATTCAAGAATTTTATACCTCACCAAACACTATGGTCTTGTGCTCAGTAATGCAAATGCTTGTGTTGTAGGATTCTCAACATTTATTACACACAGAGTGTTTCTCTATAGTGTGATTTCCCAAAGGTGTCTAAAAGGATGAGTGTCCCCTGAAGAGTTTTTCATTTTGATGACACCTATAGGGTTTTTCCTAAATGTCACTTGTCACTTTACTTCCTGGAGCTATCATTGAAGGTTTTCCTTTTGGCTACTGCATTCCTTGGGCTTCTCTCCAATAGGTTTTTGTTTTCACACAGCAAGGCAAGAATTTGAACTGAAGGTTTTAACATATCGATTGCACTTATAGGTTTCTCTCTAGAGTGAGTTAACCTGTGGTTTACTGAATGCTACTTCACACTGATTAGAAGGGTGAGGATCTGCTAAAGGATTTTCTTCACCAGCTTCATGGCAATCTTACCAGATGGTTCCCAGCAATCTGTCTCCTGGCCTTCATACCTTGTGTAATCTTCTCACACATTGTATCAGGATCGGTGTGTGTGTGTGTGTAACAAATACAACATGGAAGAAGTAAAAAGATGTCTTTCTGACGCTGGGCCATAAATGATTTTGTGCCTTCTCTGTTGGCTCTTTTGGATCATTTTCTTTGAGGGGAATCTTCTGTGACATCGTAAAGAAACTCAGCCCTGTGGATACGTCTACAGGGTGAGGAACTGCAGGTCCCCTGACAACAGCCAACATTGACTTTCCAGGCATGTGAATAAGCCCTCTTGCAAGGGGACCCTTCATCATTAAAGACTTCAGAGGACCACAGCTCTGGCTGACATCTCGACTGTAACCTCATGAGCGATCTTGAGGCATAATAACTACAGAGCTGAGCTGTTCCCAGATTCCCAACCTACAGAAATTGTGAGATAATAAATGTTCATTGTTTGAAACCACAAAGTTTTAGGGAGTGATTTTTGACACATGAACAGATAACCCATACATATGGTGTGAATTGTCTCATGTTTGAGGAATGAGAGAATACCTCTCCCAAAGTTATTGCATTTGCATCAACCTATCACGCACAGAAAGGTAAGAGTTACCAGTGAAAGATTTTCCACAACGATTACCTTCATAGGGTTTTCCTCCACTGTGAGTTCTCACGTGTTTCTTAACACAGGAGAGATGATTAAAGGCTTTCCCACAGTCGCTGCATTCATAGGGGTTCTCTCCATTATGAATTCCCTTGTGTACTATATTAGAAAAGCTACTGGTAAAGGATTTTCCACACTCCTTGCATGCGTAGGGTTTTTCTCCAGTATGAGTTCTCACATGCTGTGACTTCCTAAAGGTTTTCCCACAATCCTGACATTCATAGGTTTCCCCCCCGATGAATGCTATTGTGTACAGCAAGGGCGGAGCTTGTGCTGAAAACCTTTCCACACCGATTGCATCCATAATGATTCTCCCAGTACGCACTATTTTGTGCCTTTTGAGGATACATTGAGTGTGGAAGACATGAAAACACTGGTTACGTTCGTACCGTTTTCCTCCAGTGTGAATTCTCAAGTGCTCAAGATGAGTAGGTGTGACTTTAGGAGCAGAGAAATAATGATGCCTAAATTCTAATAAATATGGTAACTCTCTTTGACAAGGGAAAAAAAATGCAAGCCTCTTCAGTCGATATCCAGGGTGATTGGGGATATCTGGCCTCAGGAGCCCAAGTTCAAACACAGACTTCAAAAGCTCCAAAGCCGTTAGCCTTAGAGAACATAAAGTCAGAACAAGAAGCAGGTCTTTAGTTCACAAGGAGGGCATGAGACAGACAGCTCCATGAGGGTGGGAATGTGTCTGTCTCATTCATCTCTGCACTCCCAAACCCCAGCACAGACCTCGGAACACAGAGGTGCTTAAGAAAGACTTCTGAGAAGTGACATCAGGGAACATGGCAGTGTAGGGAACTCCAGAACGCCATCCTCTTCACAGAAACAGGGAATAAATGGGCAAAATTGTCCTCCTCTTGCACATGGGCAGTGCCCAGCTACTTGGCCGTCACCACCTGTTCACATGGGGACAGGGACATGTTGCGGTGGGATGGAAGAGACAAGAGAGTCATGCTTCCTGGGGTGAGTTGGGGTTTTGGAGGCTGCCTGGTGTAGGATGCATCAAAGTCAGGCTGCTCCACCAGCAGCTGGGGAATACGTGTGCCTCCAGATGAACAAGCAGATTCCGCAGAAGAAGAGTTCACTTATCATCAGAAGGAAACCCAGATACCACAGCCTCTCCATGGAGAGGGCCCGCCTGGAGCCACTGCAGTCCTCATAGGAGCAGCACATATAATATGTCAGCTAGAGTCCTTCAAACTACCAACAATGGCTAGGTGTGAAGGCTTGCACCTGTTATCCTAGCTTCTCAGGTGGCTGAGGCAGGAGGATCACTTGAGGCCAGGAGTTCGAGACCAGCTGGGCAACATAGTGAGTCCCCATCTCTACAAAAAAAATTTTTTTTTTAATTAGCCAGGCATGGTGGTGCACATCTGTAGTTTGACCTACTCGG
>NW_012147964.1:365632-367934 GCF_000956105.1 Propithecus coquereli
GGGTTCCTCCACGGTTGTAGGGTTCATCCTCACAGCTCCACTCGTGAGATGCAGACGTCCTGACGTTTGCTGGAAAATGCGGTGAACTTCCTCATCTGGCTCTTCTTTTATAGGGGAGGAGTGTGGATAATCCAATCCGGGGAAAAATCCAGAGGAGACATCCTGTCTTCAATCCAGGGAGTCTGCGATATTCCTAAGTCTTCATACAAAATCAAAATTTTGGGGGGTTACTCACACTGTCAAACAGTGTCGAGAAAAGAAAAAGTTTAATACGTTTGTGTGGGGGCGTGGTATTTCCAGTTAAGATCAGCGTTTTACATATGTTTCCTTTTCCTGCCAGTACCTCAGCATCTTTGAATACATTTTATAAAAGTAGGAATGGAAATTTCTATATACAGAAATTTTCATGCCATATTTGTTTTAATAAGAAAAATTAAAGACCATTTAAACGTTCATCAAAAAAGAATGGCCAACACAGTTATTCGCAATCTTGTAGAATATATCCCACAACCGTTACAAAGGGATTATAATTTTGTCCATTTACGTTTCATGTAATTATCGATAAATTTGAGATTATTTTGATCATTTTACTCTTTCCCTAGGATTTTACTTAACTGATTCATGTTCCTTTTGTCCTTTACTTGACTGCCTTTGAATTAAATATTGTATTATATTATTGTTCTCTCTGTAAACTTGTTAGTCACAATCACATATGAATCTGTGTAGTTATGCTAATGATTAAATCATGAATCCTTTATACAGTTTGAAACAAATCATTACTTTAATCCCTCCCTCCAAATGCTAATACCTTACAGCACTTTTCATTCTGTTTTTGCCTTTTCTGACTTTTGTGTGAATGTTGTCATGCATATTAATTCTACATATATTTTGTTCTCCATAAAAACCCTTCTAGGATTGCTTCACAAAAACAATCTTCGTTAACATTTTTCTATATTTTATTCTTTCTGTCCTCTTCCTTTGTTCCTGCATTTTTAGTTTTCAATCTGGGATTGTTTCCCTTTGGACCTGAGACCTCACTCTAATATTTTTTTTCTAATTCAAGTCTGCAAACGATGAAATGTTTCCATTCGCACCTCTCCAAAGGTTTCTTACATTCTAATTGCAGCTCTAAATGTAAAACACAACAAATAGCTTTAATTTAAAAATAGGTAGAAGAGCAGCGTCATCATCAATGAGGTGACGGCTTTTCCTTTTGCTACAATAAAACTCACAATGGAAAGGAGAGAGTTATAACCTGGATCATATCATGATATATTAAGAGCTGCTATTCATCAAAACTCATCAGTAAGAGGAAGGGGGTGGGAAGCCACAGAGTGGGAGAAGATATTTGCATTTCTTACATCCAGTGAAGTATATCAAGCCTGAATACATAAAGAATTATGTCAGCTAAACAGACAAAAATAATAAAAAACCAAATAAAAAGTCCACTTGGAAAATGGGTGAGGACTTGAATAGATCCTACACAAAAGAGGATAAACGAGTGGATGATAAAAATGTGAACAAATTTTAATCTCTTTTAAAAAACCAGTTAACCTCTTTTAAAAACGTCAGTTTAGCTAAAATAAAAAAGGCAGCAATACCAAGTGCTAATGAGGGTATGGAGCAATTGGATCATTAACATAAGGCGGGGGCGGGGGTTAAACTGGAGGAATCACTTTGGAAAATTGTTTGGCAGCATCTGTTAGAGCTGTACGTATGTCTATGCCATTCCCCCACACACAAACAATACCAACAGGGCTGGGTGTGGTGGCTCACGCCTGTAATCCTAGCACTCTGGGAGGCTGAGGCAGGAGGATCCCTTGAGCCCAGGAATTCAAAACCAGCCTGGGCAACATAGTGAGACCCCATCTCTAAAAAAAAAAATAAAAAATTAAAACATTATCCGAGTGTGGTGGCACATGCCTATAGTCCCAGCTAATTGGGAGACTGAGGCAGGAGGATCAATTGAGCTCAAAAGTTCAAGGTTACAGAGATATGTTTTCTCCACTGCACTCCAGCCTGGGTGACAGAGAGAGACCTTGTCTCAAAACAAAACAAAACCCAAATAAACAAATAACAAACACAATCTCAACAGTTTCCTGCAGTTTCTACCCAGGTTTTTCTTATTATTTTCATCCTACTTTCCTCCTATAAATCTTCCTGGTTTGATCTTTGGGGAGGCAGCCAGACACTGGCTATTTTGCCAATTTGGACCTGGGGTTAGAAAGTGTGGGCAACTTTCTCCCACCTATTTTTGTGTGTGTGTTTTGTATATTCAAAACGTTGTATTAATAAATTTTTT
>NW_012147964.1:367984-370158 GCF_000956105.1 Propithecus coquereli
CAGGTCTCCGCGATTCCCTCTGCGCTCCTCCCTCTCTCGGCCTCCCTGGCCAGCCTGTCCGCCCTCAGGGCCTCAGCCAGCCTCCGCCTGGCCCTCTTGACCCTGCGATCCTGCCTGCGGATGTCTGCGGTCCTCACCGGCTGGCTGGGCAGGGGCAGCGGGAGGTGGAGACCCGCTCCCTGGCTGCGCTGCGTGCGCGCTGCGTTCCGGCCAGGGGCACTCCCGGGGCTGCCGCGCGGACCCCCAGCGCCAGCCTCGCCCAGGCACTGATCTGCAACTCCTGGCGCGATGATTCTCAAGGCATTTGCGAAGTCCAGTGGGCTGAAAAGCTCTCCCTCGCTGCCGCAGGCCTGGAGCCCCTGCAGCCTCCCATACGCACAGAGTTGCTGGGGCTTCTCCAGATTCTCCTCCCCTCGCTTGCGCCTGACCTCGTCGCCGGGGTGGGACCTGACTCTGGTCACCGACTGCGGGAAGATGCAGCTGGTCAGCCTGACCGGTAGCTCCCACCTCAGAGCTCGCCTCCGCCTGGCCTTGGCCACGTGGATCTCTCGTTTCCTCTGCAAAGCCGGGGGTATCATACTTCTCTTGAGCTTCCCCTTGAACGAGAAAACAGAATGTGAAATTTAAACATCGGCTACGGAAGATCAGCTCAGCTCCGTCGAATCTTCCAACCAGCCTGTCTGCCTGGGGAAAAGCGTCTCCAGCGTCACTGCGCACACCAAACATTGGGGACGTTTATTCAGATGCAGATTTCTGGACCTGAACTCGAGTAGGTCTGGAGAGGGGCCCAAGAGTTTGCATATCCCCGTGTTCCCAGACGAGGCTGGCGGTGCAGGGGCAGGCCCACACATGGAGACTGGATCCTGGGACCTCACACAGCTAATGGGAGCCAAGGACAGAAAGCTCAAGGTCACTACCCAGCACCAATTCCAGACCATGTCCCTCCTGCATCCTCCCCTGAGGACGCTACTCTCTCCTCTTCCCTGTCATCGTCAGCTGGTGCCTCCAAACCTGCTGTCACTGGGACACAGGGGTCACAGACGACCTTGCTGAGGTCACCAGACCTCAGATTTCTCCATATCCCTTTTTACTGTGCTTTAGGACACACCATGACCTTCTAGTTCCTATATTTCCTTTACCCCCCCGCCACAGAAATCACACCCTACTTAATCCTTAAATACTCACTTCCACACCCAGACCCACCTTCACCTAAAATGTTCCTGCTCTTAAACGAAAACCTCAGAAACACCCTATTTCCTTTCTATGTAGTGCTAATAAATGCACTTCATTACAATCCAACAATGACAGAAACTTCTGATGCTATACTGCAGTAGGTGATTAATTACTAAGATTTGAAATCTTTTCTCACTCACTCTAACCCAATTATAATACTCCAGCCTCATTAGTCTGCTTAAAATGCAAACCTAATTGGTACACTTTCTAGTTTAAACCCTTTATTTCTGTACTTGCCATTTTACTTCTGTTGTCCTGGTGTAATTAATATCACCCCTTTCATTACCCAAGATGTCTCAGTTTGGAGGGAAAATTACTTTTCCCCCTAGTTATAATAAGATAGGGAACCGGCAGGGTCTATGGGATAAGGAGTCATAAGACCCCAACCAAGGTCTCTGATAAAACAGGAAATGATGGAGAAGCCGCCCAAACCCCACTAAAACCAATATGGCCACAAAACACGACCTCAGGTGACCCTCACTGCTCATTATGCCCTGCTTATAGTGCATTAGCACATTAGAAGACACTAGAGTTTGCAAATACCATGGCCACTCCCAGAAGTTACCCTATATGCTTTAAAAAGAGGACGAATCCTCCGTTCTAGGAACTCCCCACTCCTTCCCCAGAAATCTGATGAATAATCCTTCCTCCCTTTAACATAAAATTAAATAGAAGTTATAAAATAAGATTCCAGAAACTCACAAAGTGCCACTGTCTGTTGCTCTGAGAGAGAACTGCTGCCCTGTCTATGGGGCAGCCTCCTTTTTCTTCTTTTCTAACTTTGATAAACTTGCTTTTGACCTACTCAGTTGGCTTGCTCTTGAATTCTTTCCTGAGCAAAGCCAAGAACCCCCTTGGCCTTCAGGATGGACTCCAGTTTTGGGGTCCACTTTCCTGTATCAGTAGAGCACCTATTATGTGCCAAGCTGTGCATTAAAACT
>NW_012147964.1:371988-383343 GCF_000956105.1 Propithecus coquereli
GTAAGAGGAAGGGGGTGGGAAGCCACAGAGTGGGAGAAGATATTTGCATTTCTTACATCCAGTGAAGTATATCAAGCCTGAATACATAAAGAATTATGTCAGCTAAACAGACAAAAATAATAAAAAACCAAATAAAAAGTCCACTTGGAAAATGGGTGAGGACTTGAATAGATCCTACACAAAAGAGGATAAACGAGTGGATGATAAAAATGTGAACAAATTTTAATCTCTTTTAAAAAACCAGTTAACCTCTTTTAAAAACGTCAGTTTAGCTAAAATAAAAAAGGCAGCAATACCAAGTGCTAATGAGGGTATGGAGCAATTGGATCATTAACATAAGGCGGGGGCGGGGGTTAAACTGGAGGAATCACTTTGGAAAATTGTTTGGCAGCATCTGTTAGAGCTGTACGTATGTCTATGCCATTCCCCCACACACAAACAATACCAACAGGGCTGGGTGTGGTGGCTCACGCCTGTAATCCTAGCACTCTGGGAGGCTGAGGCAGGAGGATCCCTTGAGCCCAGGAATTCAAAACCAGCCTGGGCAACATAGTGAGACCCCATCTCTAAAAAAAAAAATAAAAAATTAAAACATTATCCGAGTGTGGTGGCACATGCCTATAGTCCCAGCTAATTGGGAGACTGAGGCAGGAGGATCAATTGAGCTCAAAAGTTCAAGGTTACAGAGATATGTTTTCTCCACTGCACTCCAGCCTGGGTGACAGAGAGAGACCTTGTCTCAAAACAAAACAAAACCCAAATAAACAAATAACAAACACAATCTCAACAGTTTCCTGCAGTTTCTACCCAGGTTTTTCTTATTATTTTCATCCTACTTTCCTCCTATAAATCTTCCTGGTTTGATCTTTGGGGAGGCAGCCAGACACTGGCTATTTTGCCAATTTGGACCTGGGGTTAGAAAGTGTGGGCAACTTTCTCCCACCTATTTTTGTGTGTGTGTTTTGTATATTCAAAACGTTGTATTAATAAATTTTTTTCTTAAATTCCTATTAAAATGAATGCGTTTTACTGTGGAAGACTGAAGCCTTAAAGAATACTATAAGGGTAAGATAATAAATGAATACAGGATAAGATAGCTCGATTACCACTGTTTGCAACTACTCATGACTTAGTGGGTCTGGGCAGGTATCCCAGCTTGGAAACTTAAAAAAAAGATTCAGCAAAACATGATCATGATCAATCCTTTGGTTCCAACCACAAACCTCCTTGATACATGGACGTCAGCCTGTAATGTTAAGTGACACCACCGTGCAAACTTCAAAATCCAAACTGCAGTAAACTCAGCAAGACAGACAACCCTATTCCTTCAGGAAATAATTTATACTCAGACACACACACACACACACACACGCACACACACGCACACACACACACATGCACACACACATGCACACACACATGCTCCATCCCTCTTCTCTCCCTACCTCCAATCCCAAAATGAGTGGGCTAGAGAGATCTCAAAAACTCTTCAGAAGTACATCAACCAGTTGCACAATGGGTTTTATAAAGATCCTGAATCAAACGTAATATAAAACAAAGAAACAAACTGGAACACCATTGGGGGGATTTGAATACTGATTAGATACTTGATTATTAATAGCAAGAACATATTTTCCTGTTTGTGGGTCATCCAGGTGTTGTGTTCATGTCCCAGTCAGCTCTGGTCCTTACAAGATATCCAAATATTTTACAGATAAAATGATATGTTTTTGGGAACCTGTTGCCGGTTAATTCCACTAGAATGGAATCAGCGTGCTAATGAGGTGAGACTTTTGGAAGCCAGGTGGGGGATACCTGGGAACTGGTTTTTCTATTCTCTCTGCTTTTGTCGGTTTTTGAAACAATTCAGAACAAAAATTTAGCGAAAATGGTATATACTCAGCTCACTAATCACATCACACTGCTTAAAAAAAAATAGAACATTACAAATACGAAGCAATATCTTTAAGCACTTGTTTCTGATCCCGTTGGACTCGGAATGCATGTAGAGATAATCATCTAATTCATCTAGAATTTAGTGATTTTTATTCTCTTCCTTGAACTGTCTGAGCTCTAAAAATCAATCACCTCGTTCTACACTCTTGGAATTCCTCATGCCCTTTAATTATACCATTGGACCCAAGTTGCCACTCCATCTCTGAAGTCACTGATCTCAAGGAACTTTTCATACTAGGTCATTATTCTAATGACCTCTTTCTTCACTGATGGCCATGAATTCAACTTTCTCTTTGCCCCATTGCAGCAGTGGATACAATTAACTGCAAATTTAAATCACCTCCAGCTATTTCAATGTGCTAATGCCCCCCTACTCCCTCCCCTATACAGATACAATTAATGCTGCCTGGATTTCAGATTGTACCATGCCATTTGGATGTGCTGCAAAGCCTAAAACATCCTGAAACCACGGAAAAGGTTCTTCTTCTTGACTTACGGTCGAAGAACTTGGAGTTCCTAAAAAAGACATTCCGATGTCCTGGCCTCTCCCATAGACATCCTCAAACACTTGGTCCAGCAGGCATCCAGGTGTGAAAATCTCCCCAGGTGTGTTTCATGCAAGCCTAGGTCCAGGACCACAGGCTCCAAAGCAGCTAGAGAAGTGGTATAAAACCCTTATCTGTCCTCTAGTCCTTTGGGGAGTTGCAAAATTCCTACAGCCCGGGCTGCAGCCAACATCAGTAGAGTAAGAATTAATGGGAGTGGGCACAGCCATTTTTTGTTTTAAGCTTTCCAGGTGGTTTCAATATACACCCAGGTTGAAAACAATTAAAGTGGATTTATTCCCATTTAAACTCCCACTAGTTATCTATGAGTGATACGATTACTCCATAGCCTTGGCAGCACTTGGCTTTGCCGTTTTGTTCATTTTAGCTAAACTGATATGTGTATAACAGTATCTCATTGTGATTTTTATTAGCATTTTCCTGACGCTAAAGAGGTTAAACATTTGTTCACAATGTTATCGACCATTTGTTTGTCTTCTGTTCAGCAGTGTCTACTGAAGTTTTTCACCCTATTTTTAAAGTGAATTTTCAATATTTTTTTTTCATTTGACAGAATTCAATAGATAAATACTGTATCCTGGCTTGATAGACCTCACCAGATGTAGGGAATGCAAATATCTTCTCCCATCCTGTGGTTTTACAATGCCTCTTTTTTCACTGATGAATTGTGATTAAGAGCAAAAAAAAAAGAAAAGAAAAAGACAGCATTATGACATTAAGGTGTTATCAAATATATCATTTTGTGATTGAAATATTTCTCGAAGCTTTTTTAAAGATGTTTTTCATTATGTGCAAAAATTGTGTACTTGCGAATTTGCCCATGAAATTTTACCACATGGAGTATCCTATAGCAGTCTACATTCAGGTAATCCCCACAAGAACTCTCTTAAGTAAATACTATTTTCCTTGTTTCTTTTTTGGATGAAAAAATTAAAGGACAGAGAGGTTATGACTTACATATAACTTCTGTGCTAGCCAAATAACACAACTAGCAAAGATCTGGATTTGGAGTTTAAAACATGTTTAAAAGTGTTTCTGCTTTGTTAAAGTATTCATCAGAGTATAATTTTTACCCAAGACAGTAAATATATCAAGGAAAGCTTTGTTCATGACCAATGAATGTATCAACACAAATTTTTAAAAAATAGATTAAACTAAAAAAAGATCCAAATTATAATTATCTCCTTTCTATTTTGAATTTTGTTGTATCCAAAGAAAAAGCTGTCTCCTCATTGTGAATCTGTCTTCCACCTATTATTTAATTAAAGCTATTTATTGTGTTTTATGTTTCGAATGGCAAGTAAGAATATAAGAAATTGAGAAGAGATTGAACCTAGGCTAGATTACTAACGTGGAAGGCTAGATTCATCATTTTCTACAGGTGTAATCCAGGCTGAAGGATCATTTAGCATTTTGCAGTTACCTTTTTTCTCTTAATATGTACTCTGAAGGAGGAGTTGGTAGCTACATTATGATTATTCTTTTTGCTCATGAAAAAATTTATATTGACAAATAAAAATTGTATATATTTATGGTGTACCATATGATATTTTGAAATATTATATATATAGTAGCATAGCTAAATTGAGATAATTCACATATCTATTAATTCACATACTTAGCATTTTTTGTGGTGAGAACACTTAAAATGTATCATTTTAGCAATTTTCAAGTATACAATTCATTGTTATTCACTATAGTCCCTGTGTTGCACAGCAGATCTTTTGAATTGTTTCCTCCTGTCTAACTGAAATTTTGTATCCTTCGAATAATATCTCTGCCTCTCCCACGACCCACAATCCCCACATCCAGGCAACAGGCATTCTACTCTCTGCCTTTTTTAGATTTGACATCTAAGTGACATCAATCAATGTATATTTTTTGTGCCTGACTTATTCCATTAGACATAATGTCCTTCATACTCCATGTGGTTGCAAGAGACAGGATTTCCTTCTCTTTCACGGCTACAATCTTTTCCCTAAGGATTCCTATGTCCTCTATGTGGGTTTCAGACCAGGAACTACCGGTATACGCTGGAGGTGGTTTTTGCCCTTGAGGAAACCAACAGGAAGCCTCATCTTTCACCCCATGTATCTCTGGGGTACGTCTCTACAATGCCCTCTCAATGCCCGAACAGAAGACGTTGGAACGTTCTCTCATTTGGCTCTCAGGGCTGGGCAAGGGCATCCCTGATTATACCTGTAGGAGAGATGGCAAGCCTGCACTCACAGGACCTTGAATTTCCACCCACATCCGGACATTGCTGGAGCTCTGCAAATTCCCTCGGGTGAGGGTGGGTGGGATGGGAGAGAAGAAGCCGTGCTCCTTTGGTACCATTCTCAGATGACTAAAGAGGGTGGGAGGAGGATGCTCAGTGTGAGCATCTCTCAAAGTGCGTAATCTCGATGGGGAAACGTTCAGAGATCATCCTTTGTTTGAGGATGGAGAGGAGGAAGGGGATGAAGGCATGTTCTGGAATTCTGAGTCTGATCAGTTATTGTCTAGAAAACTCCGAGGGAGCGGAAGATGATTAGAAAAATGAAATGAGCAATGTTCAGCTACGACTTACCCTTCAGAACCAAGATGGTGCTTTACGACAACGCTCTTCACCTTGTGTCCAATTTTCTCTTCCCTTTAGCTTATTGATGGTCCTTTTGATCTTACCTTGAGGGACAACAGCCAGTCTCCTTCTCTCTATCAGATGGCCCCCAGGGACACAGCTCTGGCCCTTGGTGTGCTGTCTCTCTGATGCTTCATTTCAGCTGGACCTGAGTGGTGTTGGTCATCTCAGACCAGAAGGATATTCAGTTTCTCGCAGATTTGAGAGGAGAGAGGGACAGAAGAGGAGTCTGTGCAGCCTTTGTGGAAATGATACAAAATCAACCTAAGTGCCCATCAACGCATGCATAAATAAAGAAAACGAGGTACATATACACAGTGGAATATTATTCAGCCGTAAAAAAGAATGAGGTCTTGTCATTTGCAGCAACATGGGTGCAACTGGAGGGCATTGTGTTAAGTGAAATGATCCAAGCACAGAAAGACAAAAATTTCATGTTCTCACTCATGTGTGGGAACTAAAAATGTATGCCTCATGGAGGTAGAGTCTATTGGTGGTTACCAGAGTTGTTTTTCTGATAAAAGGTTTGTACAAGCCCTTTCTGTCTCTACAATGCTGTTACATGTGGGTCTAAAACATAGTCACCTTAAAAAACTCTCTATTTCTAAGATAATTGTATAAAACTGTGACCAGGACAGGAATTTTTCTTACTAGAAACGTCAAGCTATAAGTGTTACCATTGCTTTACACCTGTAGTTTTATATGTCTCCACTAGAGGGAGAAAGGAACTCAATAAAAACTATCCGGTTCTCAAGTTCCATAAATACGATGTGAAATAACTTTGCCTTCTTATAACCCAGATAATTTATGCTGTCCAAAAAACTACAGATCCATTCCCTCAAGAAATATTTATTGACCATTAATATGCTTCCCCCACCCCAGAACATTAAAGTAGCTGAAAAAAATATCGAAAAATTGAAAAGTAAGCAAACCAGGAATTAAAAACATCAAGTTTAAATATTTTATTTATCCTCAAACCAGAATTATTAAAATTTCACTTTCCTGGTTTTCATGGATGCAGATTTCATCCATCATATTTTCCGAGATCAGACGGGATCGGGCGTGTTCACGGAGGCATGGCCGTAGACAATCATATTTTCAAGATCTCAACTTCTGGGGGAAAAAATGAACCAGTAAAAATATTATTTAGCAGTAAATAAAGAAGACAACCCTGCCACTTGGGACAACACGGATGGACCTGGAGGACATCACGCTAAGTGAAATAAGCCAGGCACAGAAATACGAATACTGCATGATCGCATTTATATGTGGAATCTAAAAAAATGTCAAATACATAGAAACAGAGAGTAAAATGGTGGTTTCCAGGGGTAAGAGTGGCGTGGGGGAGAAATGGGGAGAGGAAGGTCAGAGGGCACAAAGTTGCAGGAATGTGGGGTGAGTAATTCTAGACATCTAATGTAGAGCATGAGGACTATGGTCGATAATATTGCATTGTATCCTGGAACTTTGCTAAGAGAGTAGATTTTAGGTACTTTTACCCCACACACTCGAAAGGTACCTACATGAGATGATGGATATGTTAATTTGCTTAACTATAAATACCATTTCACTGTGTACACCAAAGCATCACGTTGCACACCTTATGTATAAACATAAATAACACAAATCCATTAAAAATGTATATAGAGTCACACATTTCCCCTTTTGCCTTCAGATCCATTATGACCTGACATAGCACCGTCAGACCTCGGATTTGGATATTTTGTTTATCACGGATTTTCTTGTGTTGATTTTGAATTTTAAAAATATTGCCTTGATATAGTATTTTTCTTGAATGATTTTAACTTAAGTTTTGTGCCCACGGTGGGTGCTTTTCTCTTCTCACCCTAGTCCTGGCCCTTATTATAATCTTTGTGGGGCAGATTTTCAGCCCACTTGCCAGGAAATGGGGCAGCATTCTCAGCGGCTCTTGCTTAAAACACTTGATTATTATTAATATTAAGACTCTCTCAGGCACACCTGTCTACATGAAAAGGAAAATTCGTACCATGACAATGCCAGATGTCTCATGCTCACATAGGAAATTGTCCTGAGGGTGACTTACAACAGGTGTGCCCTTTGTTATTTTGAAATCTTTATTTTTCTTCCACTTGTCACATTGTAAACATTTTCCAACTCATTTAGAATCTCATTCTTTGGATGGGGAATTTATGCTATATAGGGTGTCATAATGTATTTAACCTAAGTTTGTATCATTTCCAACTTTTCAGCGCTATACACAACACTGTAACGAACATCTTTGAGCTAAAATTTTAACACTCTCTTCTTTGAGTGCTTTTGAAATTAGTAGTTGGTTATCAGTGGGAGGAAGCTTATATGTCTCAAACAAAAACACTTACAACTGTACAAAAGCTGCCCAAGCATTTCCAAACTGTAAAATAAAGTGTTAGACATGTAGTAATTTGCAGTTGACTTAATGTTTGCTCATAGAAAACCTTTCCAGCATCGGTTCTAAATCATCTGGCTGTCTTCTGACTTCACATTTCCTTTCCGTTGTGCCTAAGGTTCTTGATCTTTTATTCGTAATATGCAGCATGTTGGCTAATAATCAGATGAGTTCCTGGTCTGATTTATCTCTGTAAGTCTATTATCCAGGAGAAGATTGTGGTCACTGACTGGGTTAACGATGTTTGTTGAATGAATACATCCAGGAAAGAGTGTAGAGACGGGGTCTCGCTCTTGCTCAGGCTGGTCTCGAACTCCTGACCTCGAGCGATCCTCCCTTCTCAGCCTCCCAGAGTGCTAGGATTACAGGCGAGTTTTCTGTTGTGTCATTATTTCATTGATAGCTCCCAACTTTGGCAGAATTATCCACGTTATGTGTAATACAGAGCCCTCCAGCGGCACCTGTCTAGGCTGCAAACGTGGGATTCTCCACAAGACTGTCTCAACCCATGTATTCAGTTTTTTGGCCATGGGGCCTCAGATTGTGGTTTTTCCTCTTCTCTATATTTCAGAAAAATCCCTCCTTAAGGGTTTTTGGGTACTGCTGAAGTAGTGTCTGGTGTCTTCTCGGGATGTGTGACTCTCACGTTTCTGTGTCTGGACTTCCTCATTGAAACTCCTCTCCCGCCCTACCTGCGTTTCTGACTCAGCACGGCTGTCGTCACCCACGTGAGGGCCAGTCCACAGAATGCTGAGATTCTCTCTGACCTGCGCTGCCAGTGGAGGCTTCTGTCCCCAGCTGGGGCTGCCATTGTCAGTTGGGCCCCAAAGCCGCTGAACTGGGGCACAGAGTGACACCTCACGTCACCCCTGTGACGCGTCTTCTTCTGTCCCCTCCCCCATGGGGGCTCCATCACGTCAGTGAGCCGAAGACACACACCTTCTCCACCCTCCTGTTTCTTTTCCTTCCAGAGAAAACATCTCAACACCTCCACGCGTATCAGCTCACGCACGGAGGTGTTTTAGAGGCAGTGGAAGAATGTACCTCCGATGTTTGCCAAAAGCGTCCGAGTTCTACCTCTGGTCCAGCCCAGAGACCCTGTGACATACAGGTGAGAAGACCCAGGAGGCTTAGAAAGGTTAAGGAACTTGTACAAAGTCATTTATTCATCCAACGAATACTTCTTTTTCTTAAATTTCAGAATATTACGTGGGTACAGAGGTTTTGGTTACATAATTTGCTTTTGCAGAGTTTGAGTCAAAGTTGTAAGTGTGCCCTTCACTCAGATAGTGTGCATTGTACCTGGTAGGTGTGAATTTGCCCATCCCCACCTCCCCACCCCCACCTGCTTGATTTCCATGGAGTTTTACTTCCGTATGTGCACGTAAGTGTTGATTGATTAGTTCCAATTTAGTACTGAGTACATGCGGTGTTTTTCCAATGGCTCTTATCACAAAGTCCCAAAACAGCAGATGCTGGCTTGGATGCAGAGAGAAAGGAACCCTTATACACTGTTGGCGGGACTGCAAATTAGTACAACCTCTATAGAAAGGAGTATGGAGATACCTCCAAGAACTAAAAGTAGACCTACCATTTCACCCAGCAATCCCACTGCTGGGTATTTACCCAAAGGTGAAAAAAAGACATTTTATAAAAAAGACACCTGCACTCCAATGCTTATAGCAGCACAATTCACAATCACAAAGATGTGGAAACAACCTAAGTGCCCATGCAATGACTATTTCTTACGTGTCTACTCCCTACGAACTTGGGCTACGATACTATTAATAAATAAGACACACGTTGTCCCTCCTTTCAAGGAACTTACATTCCAAAGGGTGGAGTGGGGGAGGGGAAACCCAGTACACAGGACATGAGTATCTAGGTGGGCTGGATGTGTTCCATGTCCACCTAATTGTCTGTTCCTAACGCTGACATCTTTGGAGCTTAAAAATAGACTCATTCATTTATTTATTACTTTTTAATTTGTATGTTCTTTCCTTTAGCTTTATGGAGGTATAATTTAAAAATAAAAATTGTATGTATTTAAGGCAAACAAGCTGAGGTTTTGATACATTACACATTGTGAAATGATTACCACAATTGACCTTGTTGGCCTGTGGCTTCCAGTTGGTTTTGGCCAATAGAACCCACCATCAGGATATTAGAAAAAGGAAAGAGATTGAGGTCAGAGAATTTGTTCCTTTAGATCCGTCACCTGGCACTGCAAGTCCTACCAGTGACAATTTCTTTTCTTTTCTTTTTTTTTTTTGAGACACAGTCTCACTCTGTTGTCCTGGCCAGAGTGCCGTGGCATCACCCTAGCTCACAGCAACCTCTAACTCCTGGGCTCGAGTGATCCTCCTGCCTCAGCCTCCTCAGTAGCTGGGACTACAGGTACACACCATGATGTCCGGCTAATTTTTCTGTTTTTAGTAGAGATGGGGTCTCGCTCTTGCTCACGCTGGTCTCAAACTCCTGAGCTCAAGCGATCCTCCCACCTCGGCCTCCCAGAGTGGTAGGATGACAGGCGTGAGCCACCGCACCTGGTCTATGACAATTTCTTAATTCTTGCCCATGCTGATATTTTCTCAGCAGCATCACATGTAATTCCTAAATATTTTCCGCCTCCCCTGAGATTTTATTTTCACATAAAATTAAAAGAGAGAACTTAGAAATCTCCCATGATAGTGGTTTTCAGAATTAACATCTGGTTTTCCTGGACCTGATTACAACTTCCTTCTTTCCCACCACCATTTTCAATGTTGTAATAATTACTTGATCACAACAGATATAAAATGAAAAGCCAATGTTTGTCTAGATCTTATGGAAAATAAGTTCCTCCCCAAAAAGGTCCCCCCCATGAGTGAGGACCATGATTTTGCCAAAATCCAAACAGGTCAGTCGGGTTCCCTGTTTCAACCCGTATGAGGGCAGTAATTTATCTGCTATTTATTGACATAAAAAGCACATCACATACAATCCACCATTTTAACCATTTTAAAAGTGTATAATTCAGTGGCTTTTCGTACATGAACAATGTTGTGCAACGATCGCCACCACCCATCTCCAGAACATCTTCACAATCCTAAAAGGAAACTTCATCCCCATTAAACAATCACTCCCCATTTCCCACCTCTCAGCCCCTGGCAACCCTGAACCCACCTTGCATCTCTATGTATTGGCCCATTCCGGAAATTCCATATGCATAGAACCCCACGGTAGGTGGCCTTTGGAGTCTGGGTTCTCTCACCGAGCATAATATTTTTAATGTTTACCCTTATTGGAACATGTGTCAAGGTTTCATTCCTGTTCAGGGTTGAATAATATTCCATTGTATGGATGGAGCACATAGTGTTTGGCCATTTACCCACTGATGGGCATTTGGACTGTTTCCACTTTTTGGCTATTAATGAATCATGCTGCTATGAAAGTTTAGCAGATCTAGAAAAAATAATATGCTTCATATGGAACCAGAGAAGACCCCATACAGCAAAAGTAATCTTAAGCGAAAAGAACAAATTGGGAGGCATCAATTTACCAGACTTCAAGATATACTACAAGTTTTTATTTGAATACATATTTTCAGTTGTCTTGGGTTTATACTGAAAAGTGGAATAGTAAAATATTTTTCCCCGCTCTTCATAGTTGGCCATGATGGCCCCTTCCTGTATAATTCTTACACACTTATTATTTGAATCTACTATCTACTAAGGCATGCTAATGTGGGAAGGTCTTGTTCTGAATGTCTAATGAATACCTTTGTCCAAGCAGGAAAACGCCACTTTCTGAGGTTATCACTTCGA
>NW_012147964.1:384311-386902 GCF_000956105.1 Propithecus coquereli
GTTTTCCCAAAGTGGTTCACTGAGAAGTGATTCTGAAATAGGACACCGGGCAATACAGAGATAGGCTGACTTCTCCCTTCCACACCCTGGCCTTCAACTCTTGCAGTAAAAATTAAAGTGTCTCTTCAAAGTTGGACCCGCTTCCTTGGCATCCACGAGAGTTGAATCCTCTCTCCGTTATTTATTTGGTTTGTCCCATTTTGAACACCATTTCCAAGGTTCATTTTCCAAGGCACTTTAATACGGCCCACGCTGGTAATGTACGATTTAAATTACTGTAATGAAAAGAGAACCAATGGACCTTTATGCAAAGTCCTTGACCAACAACCCAGCCTTCTCGTCTACCCACAAGACTCCGTGAGAAACTGGACCTCATTATAAGTGCGATGCACTTCCTCTTCTGTTAGTTCTGAGGAGCTACCAGGCTGGGTTGGAGGCAAGGACTTTTCATCTTTGGGGTGAGTAGGCATAGCATGTTCTCATAAAAAATAGAGAAATGTTTTACTTGTGATTGTGGGTCTATAAAAATACTCTGTCTCTGGAAACCTTTTCAAGGAGACCTCGTTCCACGTCCTGTTGCTTTATTTCTTGAACTCTGATAGGCAGCATCTATCTTATATTTATTTGGTCACTTCTGCTGGGACAAGGAGTGTGAATTGTTAGGTGGGAGTGTGCAACCTACTGAGACGCTTCCGCACGCTCAGAGGAGGTGGCCAATTGTGTCTTAAGGGGCTTCAGGTGGACTGAAATGATAACATTTCAAGAAAAAAGAGTCTAAAGCAAATGTAGCTTATAATTAATTTGTTGTGAAAAATGAGGAAAACAAGATCTTAAGAAACAAGTGAGTTTCCTGAAGATGTACGGGGAGTAAAGAAGTTTTTCATACACCTCACCCCCATAAGAAACACATCAGTGCAGTTCAACGCCAGGCTCGCGGGGGAAGGGCTGTGTGCTTGACTTGTGGCCAAAGTAGAGAGATTTGCAGGTCAATGTTTTTCAACCAGCTGGTTATGGACTACAAAACCCACTAGTGCATAACAACCAGCCTGGCAACCAGCAAACATGAAAAGGACCATAATTATAAAATATCAGATGCTGTGCATAGTATTATTTTGTGAACTTGGTTCAGTTCCCTCTCTCTCTCTCTCTCTCTCTCTCTCTCTCTCTCTCTCTGAAATGCATTTCTTGCAGTTGGTTATGGCCAAAAATCTCTCCAAATTAGCATCCCTAGAGATCTGAACTGTTGTGACAAATATTGTCACCTCTTTCAGGTAAACTTTAGTTAAATTGGTTTCAAATGAGGCCTCAAAAAACAATTGTCCTCATTCCGACGGGGATTCTTTGCACTGAGAGTTCCTCCAGAATATTTTAGAGTAAAATATTTTTTTGCAGGATGAGAAACATGAATGAAAAAGGGAGACAGGTATTGAGAGAGGGAAGGCATCCGGAAAGGGACTAAGGATAATTCCTCCCGTGGGACACGAGATTCCCACTGCAGAATTTGATTTCCAGTCAGGCGATATTGCCCACTGCAGAGAGTGCGAGCTGGGGGTCCCCTGGCTCTGTGTTTAAGGAAAACGTGGATGTGGATGTCTCTAGCTAGAGCCTGTGGTCTCCAGTTCCCCACGGTGCCCACTGCTTTCCACCCGTGGTCTGACTTATTTGTGTGCCATGTCTAGCTCCCGGTGACATTGGGGTTCCTGACCTCGGGGAGGTGGCTGGACACGGGCTTTGGACTCAGGGAGCCTTTGTGCAAGTCTTAGCTCTGCATTTTCCTAGCAGCATGACCTTGAGCAAGCCATGTAATCTCTTGGAACGGCAATTTCTTCATCTGCAGAGTGGGGAGACAATGATAAGACCTACGTCATAAGATGCTTGAGGGCTTTCAGTGAGATGATAGTCACACCGTTCTCAACAAGGCACCTGGCCCATAGTAGGGTTCCCATAAATGGGGAGGATGAGAGAGATTTCTCACCCTAACCATGGGTGGGGCATTGAGCGTGAACTGCTCCGTAAACACACAGGCGGCCCTAATGGATTCCAAACTCAAAGATCAAAGCCCAACAGATATATCAAGACAGGAGTATGGAGAAGGGATAGAGCTGCCAAGAGAACCCATTTTTAAAGTAATTTTGTGTTCTCTTCTATTAAAAAACTTCATTATCATTATTATTAATTTCTTATTGTTAAAGCAATATGTAAAATTTAGAATTACAGCTAAGTAAAAAGCAATTTAAAATCACTTATGATGGGGCCAGGCATGGTGGCTCAGGCCGTAATCCTAGCTCTCTGGGAGGCCGAGGCGGGCGGGATTGTCTGAGCTCAGGAGTTCAAAACCAGCCTGAGCAAGAGCAAGACCCCGTCTCTACTAAAAAAAAAATACAAAAAAATTAATTGGACTTGAGCAGGGCCAGGGCAGGTGGCTCACGCCTGTAATCCTAGCTCTCTGGGAGGCCGAGGCGGGCGGGATTGTTTGAGCTCAGGAGTTCAAAACCAGCCTGAGCAAGAGCGAGACCCCCGTCTCTACTAAAAATAGAAAGAAATTAATCGGACAACTAAAAATACATAGAAAAAATTAGCCGGGCATGGTG
>NW_012147964.1:388127-390044 GCF_000956105.1 Propithecus coquereli
TGAGGAGTTGGTTTTCACTGGGCTTATTCGTTCCAGGAACTCTCCCCACATCCCCTCAGACTGTTGCTCCCGCTGCGTCCGCGCCATGGGAAGCAGGCACTTGCTCCTGCTCTCGGGTGAGTGGAACAAAGACCTCCCCTCTCTTCTCTTCCTGCCCCTGCCGTCCTGGCTACGTTCGCTCCCTAACGGTTGGCACTTTCTCCAGCAACAACTGCGTGTGCTTGTCCTACACGAAACTCTCCCACTGAGTCTCTTAGGCTGGGCTGCCCCAAAGCAGAACTGGGACGAGAACTAGTGTGTGTGAGTATTTATTTGGGAGGGGATCCCAGGAAGCACAGGAAGGGGCGCGGGGGTGTCACACGAGGAAGAGGGAAGAGCCGATGAAGGTGCGTTAATGAGTCACTGCTGTGCAGGTGAGGAAGCTGAGAGTGCATTAGCACATCCACAATAATTCCAGGTTTCCCTCTTGGTCTGTGCTATTCAGACCTCTTCTGACCTCAGAGGAAGCCGCAGTTCCTAAGGGTTAAGCCTGCACTGTCCAATCCCATAGCCACCGGTCATGGGTGGCTACTGAGCACTCGAAATGTGGCCAGTGTGAATGGAGAGGTGCTGTGTGTGCAAAATACAGACCCAATTGCAAAGACCTAATACCCACCAAAAGTGTTAATAATTCATTAACAATTAATTTATTAACAATTTGTTTCATATGAATTACATGTTAGAATGACAACATTTTGGTTCTGTTGGTTGAAGCAAAGTATATTATTAAAATTAATTTCACCTGTTTCTCTTTGATTTTTTTTTTAAATGTGGCTACTAGAAAATTTCAAAAGACCTGTTGGTTCACATTATATTTTTATTAGACAGTGTGGGGTTTGAGGTCTGGACCGATAAAGGCAGACTGTTGAGTATGGAAAGGAGGTTGCAACGCTGGCGTTTGGCGCTAGACTAGGTGGAAAAGCTGAATTGGCAGCTGAGTTTCGGGGAGCGGGGACCCACCTCTGCAGACACATGTACCTCTTGTGCTTCAGTGGTATTAATACATCATGCCCACCCCCATGACCCTGTGTCTACAGCCTGCCTGGAAGAATCTACAGTGAAGTTTGCACATATGATGGGGCAGAGGGTCAGGGGTAGTCACCCCTAACTCACCCAGCCTTCAGCCAAGCAAAGCCCAGGGGGTCCCCATCTGAATTGTCTCCTCCTCTGTGTTCTAGGTCTTGGTGTCTTGCTGGCTGTGTCAGGACCAGAAGCCAGGAATTCTGGAGGTGAGTCTACTCATGGCCAAAGGCCAGAGGAAAGGAAATTGGGATCTGGAGACTTGCTTCTGGGAGGGGAGGGAGCCCTTTGCAAGACAGTGAGCGCTGAGTCCCTGGTGTCTCCCACCTCCCGAGGGCCGTCCCCCTACTCTGGCATTACCACCACCATCTGCATTTACTCAGCTAAGCAACTGACGCACACCGTCCCGTTCAGTCCTCTGTGACATTCCTACACAGAAGGTGCGGACACTGTCCCCACCTGGCTAAGGGTGCTCCTGAGAAGGCGCCGGCTCAAGGTCACGCAGCTGGTGATGCCGGATTCTGCTCTTTTTTTGTGCAAACCTGTGTCCTACGTCATTCCTGAAAATGCTCTGCCTTTGTGCCACGTCGTGGGTTGGGTTCCCCTGAGAATTAGATCCTGAGAGCAAGTCATTAGTCTGGGAGGTGACCCTAGAAGGCACCACCTGGGAGTGGGCAGTGGCACAGGAAGCGGAGAAGGTGACCTAGGACCTTGTCACGAGAGTTACATGTGGGCGACTGGAGCCTGACCCCTGGGGGAGCCACGGGACACAGTGTGGAGCCCACGCCTCAGTTATTCCCCCCAGTGGGCAAGGAAGATGCTTTGTTGTTGTTATTTTTAACTCGTAGTAAAATATAC